>NW_004567103.1:14369470-14398871 GCF_000260355.1 Condylura cristata | reverse complement strand
GCAGACCTCTCCTGACCCGCCCGCTGCTCCCCTCAGTAGTGTACTTTGTCAGTCGGCCTGTTCTGCTCTCCACTCTAACTCTGGTGAATCCTCTCACCACCCCAGTGCCTCTGGCCTGTACCCCAGTTCTGTATGCATAAATAAATAACACTTCAAAAAAAAAATGCTGTGCGAAAAAGGTGAAGGACACCTGTGCACAGTGGAGCAGGGGGTGGCTCGGGCTGTCGGGTGGCTCTCAGCTCTGGCCTTCGCTCTAAATGCTGACCCGTTTCAGAGGCTGGGGCCTGGTCAGCAGGCCAGGAGCCTCGGCCTGCAGAATATTTCTCTGAATGCAGTGCCAGCGGAGCCGCCCCCGAAGCTGCAGTCTCCACAGTTTGGGAGACTCAAACACAGGTGCATCGCCATCAGAATCTCAGTTTCTGACATCTCAGCTTTTTTAAACTGAAAAACAGTTTACTTAAAGACATAAAGAAACACACAAGTAGGAAAAGTAGGATGCAGCACTTGCCCCATGCTAAATGAATTCTCGAGCAGATGGCCCTGTCCCTCTCCCTCCCCACCCCTCTCCCTCCCTGCCTCTCGCTCATAGATGATTGGAAGAGAACTCCACCAACATGGAGCACTGCTGTAAGCAGAGAAAATCGCCATGTTTGGATTATGAACATCCTTTACAAGCCCCACGTCCTCCCGACGGGCCACAGACTCTGCCAGTGCCCATTTAGCTGACCAGGCCGGCTGGGCACAGGGCCCCTTCTCACTGGAACCTTTGTGCCTCTTCCCACTTCCCCACTTGCAAAAGCGCCGTCTTGGCAGACTGAGGGTTCCTGGTGAAGGGTGGATTCTGCACTTGGCTTCCTCTGGACACCCCCCCCCCCCGGGCTCTTGCCCTTGAACGAACCTACCAGTGAAGGAGATTCAGGCCGCTGCTTTCCCTGCGCGCCCCCAGCTGCCGCCAGCCCTGCAGTCGCCATCAGCGCGTCGCGCTTGGTTGTGTCGGTGTACCCCAGGCTAAGGAACAACAGCTTTTTTTTTTAATTGTAGTTTATTTTTACATCATTTTGTACATTTTTCCATCTCAGTTGTAATCCCCATGGGCTTCCCATCCCCAGATCACCTGTAGGAACAACAGCTTTTTAAATCTCGTCGTTTTCATCAGATATTTACTGACAGATTTTCTTACTTCCCTACTGTATAGTGGACTCTGTAGGATTAGCCCTAGGGGAGATTATTTTGTACTTAGCCTGCAGGAATTGTCTGACAGGCTGGCTGTTTTGATTTTGGATATAATGAACACCAAACCTCTTGACATCTTGCGTTTGCTGCTAGAAACTTGGTGCAATAGTATAGAATCATGATGCAGGTTTTTATTACCCCGTTCCTGGCTTCCTTCTGCCCGTACATAGAGCCTGTACATCCCCCGAAGCCACTTGAAATTGCCTGAGCAAAACCAGTGAGGAGAGATGCCTACTTGGAGGCTGCAGCTCTGTTCACTGGGTCCCCCAGAATCTCACGGGCTGTCCTGCCTTTCTCTCCACAGCAGCAGTGGGGGTGGGACTACTCGGGCTCCTCCAACCTGCGCGAGCTGAAGCTGCTGCTGGAGGAAGCGGTCATGCTGCGCCGCCTCAAATGCGACGTCCTTTCCCAGCTGCCCGCCAAGCAGCGCAAGATGGTGATGGTCGTGCCGGGCCGCTGCAGCGCCAAGGTCCGGGCCGCCCTGGACACCGCTGCCAAGGAAATGACCAAGGACAGCAGTGTGAGTCCGGGGCGAGGGCGGGGGGAGGGGGGTCTCCGGGGCTTAGCCGGCATCGCCTGAGCTGTGCCCCGCAAGCCTTCCACTCCCTGGGCAGGCACAGGGGCCGCTTTCATTTCCAGCTCGCCCAGCCTGCTTCGAACAGCTCTCCTGAATTGCAGTTTAGTGCTCGCGTAGGTCATTGTTGTCCGATGATCAGGCAAGTAAGCCTTGGGCAACTTCAGGACGGGGCTCTGTTCTGGAACGAGAAAGCCTCAAGTCTAGGAGCAGGGGTCGGCAGTTGGTCCCCCACACGCTCAGTGTGTGGGTTAACCTCTAACTCCTGTGGCATGTGCCTTCACAGAGTAGCAAATTGACATTTGTATAACACTAGTTTCCCAGCCCCCTCCCCAGACTCTTTTATTACAGAAGCTTATGGTTGGCAGCAAGTTGGCATCTTCATTTTACAGAGAAGGCAGCTGAGGTTCCCAGAGATTTTGATTTGCCCAAGATATTGGCTGCTTTGTGATGGAGCTGAAGCCGTAACCATTTTTTCAGGACTCTTTTCTGCTGTGGGGGTTTATCTTTTCAAAACACTTTCATTTCATATCTCTCTTTGGTGTCATACTGTGCTAAGTATAATGAAGTATTCTACAATAGCTCCATTTCTTTCCTCTTGGGACAAAACTTTGCAACTTCCATTGCCAAGAAGATAAGTCATTGACATTTTGTTTGTTTGTCATTGGCGTTTTTGACATTATCATAACGCATTATCTGGCCTTCATATTACCCTGTATAAAGAAACTTAGATGTAGATGAGATCTCTGCCTCTGGGAAGTTACAGAATAAATCCGAATGTCGGGAGACAGAAAGCACAGCGTTTAATGTTGTTTTACCATGTGCACGTGGGGAGCAGGATAGCTGGAGACGAGCGGATGCCTGGTGTGCTGTCAGGCTCTATTTGATTTGTGCCGTATTTCATGCAGTCGTCTGCGTGTCTCGGATCTCCATTGTGGAGTTTCCAAACTGAGTTCTGCAGCACTGATGTGGATGTGCAAGCTAGTGGTTCTCAGATTAGCTTTCAGTGGACCTACGAGCAGAGCCAGGCTGGCTCTGTTGCTAGAATAAGCCTTGGGGGTCTTTTTCTATTTCTAGAGATAAAATTTCAGTGACCGGATATGTTATTCTTAGACCTTTTCAAGTGTTTTCTTAGAATTTTCTAAACCTCGGCTGCCTGCTACTCTAGCTTTTGCCCACTAACAAACTGCCAGACAAGAAAACAACTAGTATAGTTCCTCAGGGTGAATGGGTAGCTGCTCTTCCCAGACAGGATTTTAGATCATGAGCCTGATCTAACCTGAAAGCTTAATTTCTCAGTTTGCTAGCAGTGATGCGCTGCTACTAGAATGGAGATCAGGACTAATGTTCTATCACTTCCACTAGCAATACAAATCCCTTGCATTCTGTCAGATGTTTTGATGCTTTCTTACCTAAAAAAGGAAGCTGAGGCCTGTCTCTGAGCTTTAGTGCAGAAAAAGTGCCACTTGTGTGTGACTGTCACCTCAACTGCTTCACCCTGGAGTCTTTTTTGTTTTGTTTTGTTTTGTTTTGCATAGAAGAACTGGGGTACAGGCCAGAGGTGCAGGGTGAGAGGATTCACAGAGACAGTGGGGAGCAGAACAGGCGCATTGACTAAAACACACTGCTGAGGGGACAGTGGGCAAGACAGGAGAGGGCTGCTGCATCATGTGGGTCAGCTCCCCGACAGGCCATTGCCATGATAGAACTGAAACTTAACTCCTGGGCCCCCGGGGGGCCACCCTGGCGTCTTGATGCCATTTTGCAGTTTATAAAAGCAAAGCCTAGACTGCAGTGTGCTGCTTCCAGAATCCAGCTGAGAAAGAGCCTGCAGCACTGCTCATTTTAGTGCTGGACACTTGCTGCCTGCTTCCTTGGGGTCTTGGGAAAATTAAAAGGTTACCCCTAAAGGGAGCAATTGTGTTTGGTACAGATTATTTTCAGCATGAAGCTGAAACCAGATATAAATTCTTTCCGATGATAGATTAACCCTTGCAAAAACTCCCTTTTGTGTTCTTTACTGTAAATTCATTTTTTATCATGGAAAATCCAAGTAGTAAATGAATTTATAAACTTTGTGCTTTGGACATGAGAGTATTTCTCACTCGAAAGCCCACTCACTTGGCGCCTCTGGTCAGTGGGCCTGCCGGGAGCGGGCCGAATGGCCACAGACATCCCTGTCACACCCTGGCTGGCTGTGAAATGCCGAATGGAAACAGTTAAAGTGGGGTGTTGTGGTTTTATGGTTTTAGTCAAATAAGGAGGGCTGTGAATCTACGGAAAGTACCCTTCCTCGTTTCCTTACACTGAGCCCAAGTTTCCTTGAAAGTTTCACATTCTGGTGGCTCCAGAAATCCCTGCTGATCTGTCCAGAAATGATTCTTCTTTTGTTCCTCACCCCTTCCCATCTGGGGGAAGCTTTAAATCACAGAAGCCACGGTGAGGCAGCCAATTTATAAAATAGAAGCTAGAATGAAATCTTTGTCTCATATTCAGCTGAAATAATAGATGCCTCTTCACAGGCTAAGGAAAAGTGATTCTCATCCTCTTTGCCTAAAGCCACTTTTTGATCCGCAAGAGCAGAAACAAAGAAGTGGAACAAGCCCGTGAAGACTTCCTAGTGACAGTATCCAGGTCACCCCTTGCCTTTTGACTGTCCATTCAAATTCCAACATAAAAAAATAAATTCAAAACCCCACTGGATCTGATAATCATGAAAATCTAAGAAGCAGGAACAAAAGATGCAGGATATTTAAAATGTCCTGCTAAGGGTGGCAAAAGAAGTGAGATCATTAATGGGCCAGTGTTATGTCTTCCCGGGGGGATTTTTTGGTGTGTTTTGTTTTTAAGATAAAATTATTAATTTCTCCCACGTCAAAACTATAGTAGATGTCTAGTGTGTATAACCTGCAAAGTATTAATTAATAAGTCAATAACTCATTTAATATTTTTATTATGACACTATGAGAAAAGAGCCAGCCATCTTCTGCGTCATATAAAATTTTGGCTTAAATCACGTAGATATTTCTTTCTGTAAAATGTATGTATATTTTACTTTAAATTACGTGTTATTTATATATACATTTCAATATCACGTAAGTATGTAATAAGTAATACACTTTTTAAAAGAATTGAGATCACACAAATATACATCCCATGGGAAGGAAACAGGGCACTAAAAGTGCGTAATGAACACTTTTCTATGTTGTTAGATGTTCTTTTAAAACATGGTATTTTAAAAATATATTGTATTCTCCAACATGGCCATATCGGTTTGTCAGTCATTTTTAGCTAGAACTTGGAGTTATTTCAGTTACTCACTATGCTGAGTACACCACCCTGAAAACGAGCTTGCCTGTGAGTTTGTGCACATGCCATTCTGACGTGGGGGCAGATCTTACACAATAAAACGCTGCGCCCTGGGCCTAGCCAGAAGGCTTCTGGTACAGATCACCCCCAGCAGCAGGCAGTGAACGAGTGCCGTGTATGATGAAGGAATTTGGTTCTCCACACCCTCTTTAGCTCTAGGCGTTAAATCTTGGCCAAGGTTTGGAGGTGCTTCTAGTCATTTCTCCAACTGTGTCGCTTCTGCCTTTCTTATTAGCAGGTGTGGAGTGAGTATCTGTGGGCAGGGGATTGCGCTCGGAAGAGTCTCTGGAGGACACAGGAGTACGATTGTGCTGATGCTAATGGGGGGCTGGGGGTGAGTGGGTGGGAGTATTGGGGGGGGGGGCGGGCGTCAGCTTAAAGCTGCACACATTGAGAGAGGTGGTCAGTGTGTGTTACTTTAGTCCATCCTACCAGGGATGGCATTAGGTGAGAGGCCTAACCTGCTGCAGGGACCCAGAGGGCACAGATGAGGTTGTATGTGTGGCCAGGGATCACTGTAGTCTCCTCTGGGCCTGTGACTAAAATCTAGTTAAGACACATGGCCATGATGTTGCCGCTTCAACATGAGTTGAAAATTGGAACACGACCACATACTGGGGGCACAGTGGCCACACGGCCACAACGTGCATGGGGGTGAATGGGCCTCCTGCCCTGTCAGTGCCCACCACACATGCTGGTGATTCTCGGGTACCTATCTTTCTCGTCAAGGCCGAGAAGAAAGGCATTTCCAAATGAGGACACCCTTTGACGTAGGCAGCTGTTCCACTGTCCACAGTGTTGGTAGTTACAGGCGCCCCCTGACTTTGCTGCTTTCCTGAATTAGTGCGTACCCCAGAGGAGTGAGTTCAGGGCCACAGAGGTTACTGCTGTTGGATTCCATCTTTATTCCACGAGGAAGCTATCAAGATTCCATCTTTATTCACAACATCAGTCCCTGGTCTCCCGGGGCCCCAGCGGGAGTGGCTGCCGGAACCCCTGCTTGTTGGGGGAGGAGGTGTCCGCCTCACCAGTTTTGCTAACAGAGTATCCCCTCTGGCGCCCAGATAATCTCGTTGTTCTGAAACTGTGAGTATCTGCTGTTAGCAGTCTTTATTAGGATTTGATTAGATGCAAACTATAAAGAACATGGCTTCTTCCTGGGAAGTCGATTACCTTACATGGAGATGAGTTAGTTTTTTTGAGATGGAACTGGAATAGACTACTCAGGGGCAGCTGGAATTGATCAGTAAGAGGTGCACTTTATCAATCGGGTGTGGACACACTTGACAGAAGAAAAGGGGAGGCAAAGAGCAGGTAGTCTGGTCACATGTAACATATTGTCACCACACTGCAGTAAGTAGTTGTGCTTAGCAAGACCAGGTTTCAGCTGACGGCATTCACTGTGCAGTGAAGCCCTGCCTGGCGTACCTTTCCAGCGAGCTCCGTGTTCCTACCTCATTGGTTCCTCACAGCAGCTCAGAGGGTGGCAGAGTTGCGATGATGCCATGTCTTCAAGGACCAACCCAGAGTCCAGATAGTTCTGTGAGTTGGTGTCAGTGAGTGTGTCCAGACCAAGAGGCTGTGTTGGGACTTGTGAAGCTCGTGACAGTGATGGCATCATCTTTTCCCAGACTTCTTAGAACAGGAGGTTTTAACCCTCAATTTTGTATCCACAGAAACAGAACCAGAAGCAAGCCCTCATCATGTTCTTCAACAGTACAGCAGAAGCTAAAATCCCATCCATCATGTAAGTGGGCAGCGAGCCCCCCCCGCCTCAGTCTCTTCTAAAAGGGAGCATCTGCCACGTTGGTCTGTCAGAATAGTCTGTTCTGTAAGAAATGATCCAAGATTAAGATCGTAGCTCGAACGTACAGTTTAGGGTTCAGGTCTCTCGCCCACAGGTGAGGCGGGCTGCCCCTGAGGGTTGCCAGGTGTGCTTAGGACGCTAGGCTGGTGCTTCCTGCTTGAGCCCAGCCTGAAGCTGCTGCCCCTGGTAGGGGTTGACCTGCCAGGAATGGGGGCTTTTCCTCTAGAACACTGGTCACTTGCCTCAGGAAAACTTTAGGGAATTCATGAAAACTGCCTAGTGGGGTTCTCTGGCCTCTCCAAAGTCAAAAGTTTCCACCATTACTCATTTAGATAAAGAGGCGAATATCAGTTTTTTCAAAAGACACAGGCAAGTGGCCCCGTCACACTTAGTTTTCCTTCTGCCATGAAAACAAAAGTTGAAGTAATAATTTCTGTTCTTTACTGACTAAAAAAAAAAAAACACCTCAGTTGTCTGCCTTAGGGAAAGAAAAACCTGCTCATGTTCAGAAATCACTGTGGCACAAACTTGAGGCAATTTGTCTGATTTTTTTGTTGTTTAACATTCTTGTGAGACTCTGGCAGGATAATGGGGCGAGTGATAGAATTACAGCGGACGTGAGCTTAGTGTGGGCAGAGCGACGCCAGGTTGGCTGTGGGGCCTTGAATCAGTGGACAAACTGAGACACACACAGCTTGCCCAGCCTCCAGGTCTCCGGCCTCATCAGCCTTGCCCGCTGCTCCCTTTAATGTGGTAAGAGGCTGAGTTTGCCACATTTTTCAAATCTCAGCTTCTGCTCCAAAGACTGCTGACGTTGGCCAGTTCTCCTCGCCCCTGGGCACTGCCCTTTTCATTTATCCTGATACTGTTAGGAGACTAATGCATGCCAGATGTGGTTTTTATGGCCTGAAAAGTTATCTCTCAGAACTCATCGGAACTGGCCCCAAATCCTTTCTCGTGTGCTGCTGGAATAGCAGATGGCAAGGGTGGGCGTCCTTTCCTCAGGCCCTCAGCGTGTGACCCATCAAATACAGTATCCACTGAAAACTGGGTCCAGAACCACCCCTTTCCCTTAGAAGTTTTAATCTAACCATTTTGCCACTTCATACATAAACTGTGCTCATACCTTGTCATCATCCATTCAGGCTGCTAGAACAAAAATACCATAGTCGGGGGAGTTTAAAAATAAACGTGTTTCTCACAGTTCTAGAGACGGGGAAGTCCAGGGTCAGGGTCAGATTCACCCAGCAGGGGGCCCTTGCCCTGGCTTCCCAGCAGCCGTCTTCTCACTGTCTCCTTCCTTGGTGGAGGGGGCAGGGGCGCACTCCACTCTGAGGTCTCTTTCATGACACTGCTAATCCCATTTCTGAGGGCTCTGCCCTCATAACCTGATCACCTCCAGAAGGCCTCACCTTCTCGTATCATCACTGTAGGGGTTCAGATTTCAACATGTGAGTTGGGGTGAGTGGGGACACAGATATCCAGTCCCTAACATCACACCTTTTCCAGAATTCCATGATAAATCATATGATGTCTTAGAGTTTTGAACCATATTGACATCTTTTGTCTCTACTGTTCAAGTAGAGTTAGGTCACATAGGACTGTTACAGAAACTGAGTGAATCTCAAGTAAACCTTAGACCGCAGGGTCATGTAGCCAGTAAATGAAAATTAGATTATATATCTTAAAACCCCAATTTAGGAAAATTACTTTTTTCCCCTTTTTTGCTGTTTGTTTTTATTTTAATGGGCATCTTTCAATATAAAAGCAGGCTGTTGTAGACAGATATTTCCAGCCTCATAACACAGGGGCTTTGGGGAAGGGTGGAATGGCACAGTTACATCCGAAACATCAGAGGAGGGGACATTAGGAAAATTGGGGCCTGTGGTTTTTATGAGCTGACCAAGTTGATTTGATGGCCTTGTGACTTTTTGATACTGCAGCAATAACTTTTTGTTTATGTCATGGCAAATTTTATGTCTTACAAACTAATTACCACAGATTCTATTAGTATCAACAGTTCACAATTGAACTCAGTTCTGTATCCTCGCTGGCCATGGTGTTGTTTGAAAGTAATTCTTATGTTTAGAGGACAGTTTGTGTACCTCTTCATCACGTTTGTAACAAAAAGCCTTTGCAGTTTGTCCTCTCTGAGGAGGCCCATGGCTCTTCTCTACCCAGACAGCTCATGGGGATGTCTGCTGACTGGGCCGCTCCCCACCTGGGTGGCTGTCTCCCTCCCTGCAAGGCCGTAGTTAGCGATAGGGGTGGGGTGTCGAGAAAAAATACAGTGGATAGAGGAGAGGTAAATCAAGGGGAGAATAAAGACCAAGTAAATAAGATTCCTCACTCCATATCCCTTTGCCCCAGAAAATAATTAGATTACCACTGGCTTACCAGCTAGCCCTGTAGTTTGAGTCTAGCAGTGAGCTAAATTAGAGTGTTCCCTGACCATCTCTTCATTTTATTTATTTATTTTTTTTTTACTTATATCTCAATATTACGCTTCTAGAAATTTGATTGCTGTCAAGAATCCCTTAATCCCCTGCCTGGGTATTTTCAGGCCTATAGGAGAAACTTCAATTTGTATTGAAAACATAATGATAGTACAGCTAAAGTGGAAACTCTTAATATTTTATGTGACCTCAGCTAGTAAGAATATCTCAGTAACAGACCAGCAGTAAGCCATCAAGACACTCAGCATATATGAAGTATGCAGTTTGTGGTGCAAGATGGCTTCCCACAACTTCGAACTTTGCTTCCTCAATTTGAATTACCTGACATGCGGGGAAAGGGCTAGAGGTCAGTTCTCAGAGAATGATGGGAGTGGATGGGGGCAGCAGGTCCCCAAAGGTATCTGCTACAGGTGCAGTCACTCTTCAGTAAGTAACTTCAGCTGGGCGAGTACATGTGTTTAGCTTACTGTGTTGTCATTGTCAAATGCAGTGAATATATAATGGATCTACTGGAAAGCGGAAGAGAGAAGTTTTTAGTGTTTGCACACCATAAGATGGTTCTGGATGCAATTACTAATGAGCTTGAGAAAAAGGTAAGTTCCCTTTGAAATTTAAAAAAAAAAACAACACAACTTTTTTTTAAAGATGTTTTTATTTGTGGTTATAGAACTGGATACAGACCAGAGGTGTGGGCGGGGTTGGGGGGGGTGAGAAGATTCATCATTGCAGAGTGGGGAGCAGAACAGGCAGATTGACAAAGTACACTGCTGAGGGGAGCAGCGGGCAGGACAGGGAAGGTGTGCTGCGCCATGTGGGTCAGCTCACTGGTTGGGGATTGAACTCGTGCTGAAGCTGCGGCCAGGTTCGCAGCTCTGTGCTTTAACCCGTTGCCACCAGGGAGGGTCCACAACATGGCACTTTCATTGTTTGTGTTTGCTACTACGTCGTTTTAAGCAAGCTGCGAGCAGGCATAAAGTCTTCTGCTCACCAGATGGTTTCTGGAAGCAACGGGGAGGAGTTTCTGAAGGGTCTGAACACTCTTTAGCTTCTTGCTTGCTGAATCACAGTGGAATCAAAATTTCTTCCCAGCAGTGTCATGTAACTTCCTGTACTCTTTATCCAGGTAGCCCAGGTGCCTGGCCTTAGCAACGTGGTCCCGCCAGTCTTCCATCACTCTGTGTAAATAATCACAAAATTGACAAGCGGGAATGGCAAAAAGCATTTTCTTACTGGAGACAGTGTTGTATGACTGTCCCCTGCTATGAGATAAAATGAACATCACCAAAGGCTACACACTGTATGTCTGCATTTATTTAACTTTCTTAAAATGAAACATCTGAGTGAGCCCTCCCTGGTGGCGCAGCGGGTTAAAGCACAGCACTAAGAAGCTAAAGCCACTTCAGCATGAGCTTGATCCCATCCCCGCCCCAGAGGTGACCACATGGCGCGGCAGACCACTGCTCCCCTCAGCAGTGTGCTTCATGGATGTGCCTGTCCTGCTCCCCACTCTGTCTCTGGTGAATCCTCTCACCGCCCCTGCACCTCTGACCTGCAGCCCAGTTCTGTGTGCAAATAAATAAATCTTTAGAAAGAAACATTTGAGAAGGACAGGACGGTGCATTCGGGACAGTGAGGGGTGTCCAGGCGGGAGCTAGGGCAGGGGCAGGTGGAGGTGGGTGTGTGAAGCCTACCAGGGAGACAGCTGTATCACACACGGGGGAAACGTGAGCAAGATTTCAGAGCCGATCAGACACCACACTGTGCTGTAGGTTTGCAGAATGTTCTCATGGGGGGAAATCGGGCAGGATGCACGGGGGATCATTGTTTTATTGCTTAAACTTCCCATGACTCTACCTCAATGTGGATTTCAATTTGAAAGGTATAAGGAAAGCCACAAAAGGAGCATCAAGCGGCAACCTGATGCCCCGCTCAGTTGAGTTCAGAGAGCAGCCGGTTCTGTCCTCAGTTCTGCCTCTAGCGGGGCAGCGGTGCCCCCCTCGTACCCACTGGCTCTCCCCTTGCTCCTGCAGCACGTCCAGCACATCCGCATCGACGGCTCCACCTCCTCAGCTGACCGAGAGCACCTGTGCCAGCAGTTCCAGCTGTCCGAGCGGCACGCCGTGGCTGTGCTGTCCATCACTGCCGCCAACATGGGCCTCACCTTCTCTTCAGCTGACCTGGTGGTGTTTGCCGAGCTGTTTTGGAACCCAGGGGTGAGGGTCACAGAAGACGGGCGTTCCCTTGGCTTGCTCCCGGCTGCCCACAGGCCCGCGTCCCGCTCCTCTCCCGCTGGTCAGCCCCAGCCTCAGGACAGCCTCCCAAGGGTTGAGGTTATCGACTCCACCTTACCAATAGGAAAACTGAAGTTTAGACTCTAGAAGGAGTCAGAGTTGCACTCTGGGAAGCTGGGGCACAGTTAGCTCGAGGGCCTAGCGGTCAGGCAAGGGAGCAAGCACATGCAGGCCAGGCCTGACTCTCCCGCCCCTGCCCCTTTGGTGAACCATCTCTGCCAGCTGCTTTTGCAGATGCTATGTGGTGACCGCTGGGGCATTCCCTGGCCACGGTCGTGGCCACTGGCCAATCAGCTGAGGCTGTGACAGCCCAGAGAAAACATGGCTTGGACTCAGCATTTTCTCTCGACGTCCAGAAAGAAGTCATTTCCTCTCGTGTTCCTGCACGAGAAGCCACTTTCATGCGGTCGACTCACAGTGGACGGCTGTGCGATGGGTGGACTTTGTGGCTGAGAGTGTTCGATAGTAGGAGCGTGACTCGTGTGGCTGTACGCCCTGCAGAGCGCAGCTCCGTGTGAAAGACCACCCTGCCTCCAGTCAGGGGCCTCCTCTCGGGTCTGCTGTGCTTGTTTACATAGCCACAAACTCTCTCCCGGGGAAGAGAAGTGTGGGTTTCCTTCAGGGGCCCTTCACCACACAGCTGGACAGCAGCCTGAACCCAACACCGAGAGGCCGTGTGCAGCTGTCCGGCTGCAGGCTCGGCTCCCAGCCTTTGTTGCGTTGGCTTTGTCTTCTGTAGAGGATGGGCCACCGGTGGTGGAGGTGGGCCTGCCGCCACCTGCGAAGGCTGAGGAGGAGGGTATGGGAGGCTGGGGCCGTGGGCTGAGCTGTGTGGGTCTTGACCCACCTACGTGCCGACTCCCGGGCTGCACAGGTGCTGATCCAGGCTGAGGACCGGGTGCACCGCATCGGCCAGGCAAGCTCCGTGGGCATCCACTACCTCGTGGCGAAAGGCACAGCTGACGACTACCTCTGGTACGGCCCGGGCTGGCCCGGATGTTGGGACCGAGCAAGAGTTGACGCCGACGTTGTATTTCCTTAGCTCGCTAGCTGCTTCCGCCCCTGGCTTCGGGGAGCCCAAGGAAAAGCCTGCCAGTCCCACCCTCCGCTTTCTTCGTGACCTGTGGGTGGCTCACAGGAAGCCTTGAGGGTCCTTTCCCACCGGCCCGAGATGAGGAAGGGGAACTGACTGTGCTGGAGCACTTCCAGCCACACAGGCATTGTTGAGACAGGATGAGGACCGATGCCCCTTACACCCCTCACGGACATGCGTGGGTGTGATAGCCCCTGCTCAGTGCTGCGGGCCACTGGGAGAAAGTGGCTCACTTTGGGCCATGAGTGCTTCATCCCACTCCCATTTCTGCCTGCTGGTGCCAGTTTCATGACTGCTTCACCAGTTTCCACTGCTGGCGTCGTCTCCAGCCTCGGCAGCTGACTCCACTGCCTTCTTTGTTGAGGGGATTTGTTAACTGCCCAGCTCATACAAAAGTTGGTTGTAATGAGACAGCATTTATCCCCACACATCTGCCAGCAGAAAAAAATTGACCCCGCTGACATGAGCCAAGAGGCAGCACTGTGGGGTGGCGCTGTGCTTCGAGAGGGGCAGGTGTGACCCTGCACAGCGAGGCCCCCGGGAGGAGGACGAGGTCTGGTTTTCATCAGGCTCCATGCAGGTTGTACTCACTGTAGCTCCTTCCTCCCCAACAGGCCCCTGATTCAAGAGAAGATTAAAGTTCTGGGTGAAGCTGGGCTTTCTGATGCCAATTTTTCAGAAATGACAGAAGCTAGTGATTACTTCTATAAGGTAACAGCAGTGCATGGGTCCTGGCCGCGTGGTTAGCAGGAGGCATCAGGCCCTTGGGTCCTGAGCAGCAGGGTGTGGACCTTCCCTGAGAGCTCCCCCAACCTTGGAGCAGGAAGTGACTGGCCTGTTACCACTCTAGTTCAGTCCATGTTTGCCTCCCTTATGGAGAACTGATGGCATCAACTCCTACTGCTTCTGATGTGGCCTCGGTTCTCATAAACCAGAGTTTCTAAATGCTGTCTCTTCCGCCCGGCTGTCAGAAGCTGACAGAAAACTCCCTCTGGCAACTGTTGAATTGTTGCAAAAAAAAGTCCATAGCAACACCACACAGCAGGGCTGCCATGGGAACACGTCCCCAGCACAAACCGGGAGTGTTTAAAATAGAGTTTTGCTTTTATATAGCACTTTCCCCTCTGTTGATGCATTTTATTCTCACTGTCCCCCATTTTTTAGAGGGGTGAACTGAGGCACGCAGAGCAGTAACACTTGCCCAGAGCCGTGGGTGCTCTGAAGCCGGCCCGGCGTGTGCCTGTGACCGCCCCTTGTTATGAGGAAGCTGAGAGGCTGGTGAGCACCTCCCGGGACCAGGGGGCCCGGCCGTCAGAGTTGCTGAGGAAGGCCGCGGCCTCTGCGGAGGCCAGGTGGGGCGGCCTTGCTTCCTGCCCTGATGCTGCCAGCCCATAAAAGCACAACGGGGAAGCCCAGGTTTCTAGGGCTTTCACCAGCTCACACAGCTGACAAGGGGGAGTGCGGACTCGGGGGATACCGCCTGCTCCTGTTTGCTTCGTGAGAAAATTGATTCTAAGCTCAGAGGTCTGACCTCGTGCAGCAAGACGGCTGGGTCTTCAGGAATCCAAGGGCCCTGTCGTGGGGTTGCCAAGCTGAGTTAAATCGGCAGAGTCTCATGGTGACAGGTGCTAAGAATTAGGCGTCCAAAGGTCGGACCTTGCACCTACACTGCTTACCAATGAAGCACTTTCTTTAGGATACAATTACTGAGATATATAATCATTTTTAAATGTAGAGATTATATTTGAAAATGTAGAATACATTTAAAATGTAGAATACAAATTATCGTTTTAGATAAACATTTAATAAACCAATTTTAGAACAGACTTTTTAATCTTCTAATAAACTAATTCAGTACAATGGTAACTATTTTAAGAGATGTGATTATCATGTGCCTTTTGAAAAGAATGAGCCTTGTTTTTAAAAGATTCGTAACCATTGAGAATGAGTTTCTAAATTATATTTCATAAATACGTTATTTATGCCAGCCTTAGTCTCAGCTACTCTGAATTAGTTAAGAATTTTTATCTCAAGAAAATAAAAAACTCTGGGCCTCCCTGATGGCACAGGGGTTCAAGCCTCAGTGCTATCACCAGCCATTACTGCCTGAGTTCGATCCCTGCCCCGGAGCTGACCCACATGGCGCGGCAGACCTCTCCTGACCCGCCCGCTGCTCCCCCCAGCAGTGTACTTCAGTGCATTCACCTTGTTTTGCTCCCTATTTTGTCTCTGGTGAATCCTTTCACCTCCTGTACCTCTGGCTTATACCCACTTCTTGTATGCATAAATAAAAATAAATCTATAAAAAAATTAATAATTAAAACAAAAAATTCTACCTTAAGTATAAGTGCAAGATAATATAAGTGGGGTTTTCAAAGTTAATTTTGATTTAAAATTATGTCCATTTTTCTTATTAAAACAGGGCTGAAAATTTCATAAACTTCTAGAAAAAGAAATGTTGCCTCCTGCATAGGAGACAAAAGCAAAAAAGATCATGATTCACCAAATAGCCCGCCCTCTGTGCAGGCACGTGAACTAGGCTCTGGAACTTACCATGGCAATGCCATGAGCTCCGCGTGGCCGTGGTCTGTGAGGTACAGGGGAGCGGCCGTTTCTGCTGGAGCAGCGGCCTTTGGGCCCTTCCTGACCTGCGTTGCTCAGCAGAGGCTGGTGAGGCTGCCTGGGGAGGGCATGTGGCCAGCGTGGGGCTGACCCTTAGACTCCTTCGGTCTCCCCATCAGGGTCCTGAAAGGGGGTGTAGGTACGGGTTCAATAAATTATCTCAGATTTTTTCATGACACACTCCCGTGGTCCATTCTCAAGGAACTTTATCTTACGCATGCAAAGGGCTTCTGTTAGGGCACAAGGGGGTGCAGTGGCCAGTTAGGTTGTGACCTAATTATAAAGGGCCTGAAAAGTCAGGGAAGCAATGTTAGACCTGAAGAGTTAGGTACAGGGGGCCCAAAACAAAGAAAATCGTGCCAAAGAAAAGCTTGGGAGAAACCACCCTGGCGAGGGCCCAGCATCACTCAAAATGGGAAGAGGCTGGGAACAGGAAGAGCCGTTGAGTCATTGCATGCCACATGGTGCACAGAAGCACAGCCCAGATAAAAGAGTGGAGCACGGAGGGGACTGGTGGCAGCAGCAGGCGGATGCCAGTTTGATGCATGAGACACAGAGGCAGGCATCGGGCGTTTCAGAGCGCAGGTAGACTACAAACCTACCGACTTGTCGGGAGGAGGCGCGGGCTTGGAGAAGGAGGAATGAGGCAAGGGGTGGTCTTTACACAGGTTTAGTGTAAGGAACCAAGTGGGATGTCAGTGGAGATACCGAAAACATCCCGCAAAACTGGAACAGGATCAGGATTGGGGATTTAGACTGGGGAGCTCAGTAAGGGGTATCCCCACGCCTCTTGTGTTTTGTGGTTCTGGCATGATTCTAAGACCACTCCACTGCCGTCAGGCCATGGTCGCACATGGTGGACATTTTGATCGTTTGTAAATTGAAGGTCATCGCAAATAGGTGCATGTATCTACCACATTGTTGAGTATGTCCATGTATTTTTAACCACTGAACATGAACGCTGAGCACACTGCTTTGGGAGTTGAATTACAGCTTGACTAGCCTATCCGTGGGGAGGAGCTCTGGAGGAGTGAGATCTTGGGAGCTATTTCAGTAACATTAGAAAGAAGATTTGGAACATTAGAAAGAAGAAAGCATCATAATTATAGTGTGAGAGGCTCTTTGTCACCCTTACAACATGTCTTTGCCCAGTGAGCAGCAAAGAGGAGATGTGACACTGAGGTTGGCGGGCTGCGGTGACAGGTGGCTGCAGGCCTGGGCCGCCTGCACCGGTTGACGTGCGTCCCTGACCCGGGCGGCCTGGTCCCTCATCATGGTTCTCTCTCCTGCTACAGTGACGGAGAGTCAGCCTTTTTCTGCGGTCTTCCCTTTATCTTTTCTTTCTCTGATGAAGGACCCAAAGCAGCAGAAGATCTATGACCTATTCCAGAAGTCCTTTGAGGACGAGGGAAGTGACATGGAGCTCCTAGAGGCAGCAGAGTCCTTTGACCCAGGAAGTGCTTCCCTGGACTCTGGAATTGGTTCCCTGAACATGGAAGAAAGCACATCGACAGGCAGTTCATCAAAGAAAAGGAAATTTGAATATTCTGATAATTGGGACAGTTTTACCTCTCCCCTGTGAGCGGGGAAAAGAATACATTTAACAATCATGGAATTCGTTACAATAAAATGAGGATTATTTTAACGGTCGGCGCCTGTTGCTGTGACTGCAGCTCTGGGCTCGGTCTCTGCACAGCTGCTTGCTAGGCCAGATGCCGGCGTCTCCGTTCCAGCCTCCTGCAGGGGCTTGCTCGGGCCTTAGCTCTTCTGGCTGAGAAGTGGAGATGGTAGGTTGTAGGAGGAGTAATTGATGTTCTTCAAATAGCAAGGTGCTTTTAACACAGCCCTCGGAATTGGGATTTTAAAAAATGTATTGATGAAGCCAATGTTTGTGGAGCACCTGGGTGCCCGCACCTGTCCCCAGGGACAGGTAATCACGTCCCAAACCAAAGCGGAAAAGTACTTGTCTGTTTAGAGCTTATCCTATAATGGGAGTGGCTGTGGCTTCACTGGCCATGAAGAAAAATGAAGTAAGCTGAGGGCTTCAAGCAGGTGTGCCGGATCCTCATTAAAATAAAATGAGGTTTGACTTCACGGCCCAGCTGTCTCTGCAGGAGCTGCTCCGTGCTGCCGCTGTGGGGCGGGACCAGCCACACGTCATCCCACACTGGTGGCCCGTGGCTCTATCCCAGTAAGACATTAGAATTTGAATTTCATGTCCTTTTCAGTGTCACAAATTGTCACCCTTGATTTATTTTCAATCACTTAGAAACGTAAACACTGTACTTGGCTCGCAGGCCACGCGGTGAGATTGGGCTCTTCAGCCTTCATTCACCAGCCCTGGTTCACAGCAGCTCTGTCAGGTAGGAATCAAAAATGCCATGTAGTTTCAATGTCCTGCTTGAATACTTTTTAAAATAAAGATCAGATAAGTAACACGGAACCTAACCTGTTAATAATAGTCATTTCAACAAAATCATGGTTTTTATATTACAGAGAAATGTTACTATTCTCATGCTATCTTCAAAATCCAGTGTGTATCTGATGCTGACCACACACCACGAGCTGGACTAGCAGCTTCTGTGCGTGGCATGGGGGTACCTGACAGCTGGTCAAATTCTTCAGTCTCTTAAGAGGAAAAGGTTGGTGGCTCTCATCCCTGTTGTTAATAATTCCTTCTTCCTTCAGGGATGTGGCTTGTATACCTGGGTATGCTTTACAAGTGAAAGGCAGAAATGAAGTGTGGAGTTGATTTGCGATGTACGTGCGTGCTGTTGTCGCAAGAACTGGCGGTTGTGAGGCTCACACGGCCCTGCTGTTGTGCCGGGGGGCCCGAAACACGCAGTGCCCCGGTGGTCCTGGACGGCGTCGGAGCAGTCCCTGCTACAGAGAGGCTTTGCCCCGGGCCCTTGAGATCTGGAGCTCACGTCTGGAACTGTGATTACTTGTCTTTGTAGGAGCCTAGAGCCTCCTTCTGAGACCTCTGGTTGAACCTCAGTTTCAGTTGCTTTGCAGAAAAACCCTTCCTGAGATGTCCCTGAGGGTCTCTGAAGTAAATTTTATTTACACCAAGTAGCCTATATATTTTGAGTTGGAGCATCCCAACTGTGCCTCTGAAATCTGATGAGATCCGTCTCACCATTCTGTGTTACTCAGTAAGACCTGGACAGAGTCAGCACCTTTGGGTTTAAGGAAATATTTGGACACCCCTTTACCTCCTTTATTTTGCAGTTTACTCCAGCTACCCAGCCCCACCCCTCACCCCTGACCCCATCCTTGGCCTGCCCTCATTGGCCCCTTAAAGAGGTTTACTAAAGCCACTGCAGTTGCATGCGTCCTCCCCACAGGGTCGGTGAGTGGGCCCGAGTGACCCTGGTTAACTTCTGCTCCTGGGGCCTGTGGCTGGGTTCCTGCTGGCCTGGGCCCTCTTGTCTGGAATTGTTTCTTCTCCTTCGTGGTCTCCCCAAAGCCTTTTTCTGGAGCAAAGGGGAAACTGAGAAAGAGGTGCTGGCCCTGCCCTGCCGGCTCCTGGCTTTGTCCTGTCTGTGCATTCCTGCTTACTGGCATCTTAGTGCTTTCTGAAACTCTTTAGGTAACCTTTAAACTGTCAAAGGGAACAAAGGAATTCCCTTTACCCCTTACTTTGATTTTTATCCCATCCTCCTCTTACCAAGTTCAGGATCACAAAGTAAGAAAACGGTAGTTTAAAGGACAGACTTTTGTGCCCATGTTTTGTTTAGTTTTCCTGTAGAAAAGAAAAGAACTTGGGACCCAGGATAAACCCCTCTATCTCAGCAGGAGATGAATTTGGGATGATACTTGCACCTCAGATTTCTTTCAAGAATAAAATGTTCCATTTGTCCCCCAAGAGAAGCTGGTTGATTCAACAGCTAAAAGAACTCTTCTCTGGTGGTGACTTAAACATTTTTTTTTCTTTCAGTTTATTTATTTTTTAATAATAATTTATTTTTTCATATTTTTGTGCATTTTTACATCTCAGTTGCAATAAACTTATCTTTTGAAAGCGGAAAAGTGACTTTGGAGCGCCCCGGAGGAGCAGGGGTGACTCAGCAAAGACACTGAGACTTACACAGGTGCACATCCCAGTAACGGGCGCTACATCTGAGGTCCTCTGATGGGGAAGATTTACCAGCCCACAGGTAGGACAAACTGAGACACTAGGACAGGCACAATTCTCTGAAGCCACTTAGAAAAGCTTTCATGAGAGTGCTATTTGTGCATCCTCAAGCTTGCTATTTGAAGAGAATTGTTCGGTGTTGACAAAATTGCTCTGAACATGAAAAATTTCCTCTTCTTATGGAAGCTACTCAGTTCTTTTCCAGCTACTTAGTTGCAATTTTGTGTTGTTTCTCTCTATCCCCCCACTCCCCAGAAGGCTAGAGATGCAGGAGGCTATGCAGGGGTTGGGGTGGGGAAGTGACAGTTTGCTAACAGGTGATCTGGAGGAGACTGGGGTTCCGGGCTGCTCCTGCTGGAGGCTGCCTCCACTGATCCACTCGCCGGGGCAAGGCTGCACCACTCTTGCAAGCTCTGCAGGCAGACTGGAGCCCTCCTCCCACCAATCTCATTTGTTTGCACCAACAGAAATTATTTTTAGGGCCCTCCCTGGTGGCACAATAGGTTAAAGCACACATTATGAAACTGAAGCCACTGCAGCATGAGTTCCATCCCGGCCCAGGGGGGTGACCCACGTGGTGACCCACCTGCCCCACCAGCTACTTCCCTCAGCAGTGTATTTCTGAGCAGTGTATTTCAGCAGTCAATATGCCTGTTTTCTGTTCTCACCCTCCCGCATACCTCTAGCCTTTACCTTAGTTCTTGTATGCATAAATCAATTAATTAGAAATATGTATACATTTTTAATTTACAGTTTTCTGCAGCAGATCATAGTTTTGGTTGGGAGATTTCTGGACATCACTCCCAGAATGCAGTTTGTTTATATTTGGGGGAGAAGGGACTTGCTTCTTTGGTCCCCTGCCATCCTTCATCCCAAAGGAGGCTGTGCTGGAACAACGAATGGCCTCTTGTCTCTGGCCTCAGGTGGCAGTGGCCACAACAGCCACTGTGCATAAGTTAAAGACATTAAGGAGAAAAGAGATGGGCCTATTTTAAAGGGAAGGTGGAAGGCTGGTCTGCTGTATCCCCTGAGTATGACAGAGAGTATAACAGGATTGAAGATATCAAGAGACGTTGGAATCAGGTATCATCATCAGTTCAGCAATAATAATAATCACATTTAGAAATGCTCACTAGGGGACCCTCCCTGGTGGTTCAGCGAGTTAAAGCATAGGGCTAAGACGCTAAAGCCACTTCTGAATAAGTTCGATTCTGGCCTGTAGACCTCTCCTGACCCACCCGCTGCTCCCCTCAGCAGTGTACTTCATTGATCTGCTGGTTCTGCACCCCACTCTGTCTCTGGTGAAGCCTCTCACCGCTCCTGAGCCTCTGGCCTGTACCCCAGTTCTGTATGCACAAACAAATAAATCTTTAAAAAACAAAAAAGAAAAGAAAAGAAATGCTCATTAGGGGCCCCATTAAAGTTGTTTCATCCTCCCAGGGACACTCTGACGTGTATAGTACACTCTTTACAGCTGGAAACAGACTTGAAGGCTTGACCCTTGTGACTCAGTTGAACAGGCTCTGGCCCAAGTCATTCACTCTGACCTTGAGTGAGTTTTTTGACCTTGAGTCTCAGTTTCTAGTTTGGCCTAGACTACCTGTCTTCTTCAGCCCTGACATAAGTGGATTGACCCTGTAAAGCAAAGAAACCGAGACAGAACCCTCTGTAAGCCTCCGACCACCACCACACCATGCCCGGCCATACTCTAGTCTGCAGGCATTAGGGGGCAGCCAGCCAGATTCTGTGCTGGCCGCTTGATGCAGCAGTGGGCAACATGGGCCTGCCCCTTGTGGAGTTGGCTTGTGGTGGCCCTGGGGGTGGTTTTTGTTTTTAACAGATAGTACTTTTTAGGAAAGTTTACATCACCAGAAAAAAATGAGTTAGTACGGACAGTTCCTGTATGCTTTTCCCCCGTTTCCCCTATTATTACCATTTAGCGTTACTGCTGGACATTTGCTGCAATTAATGAACCCATACTATTATTAACGACAGTCTACAGATTATTCAGTTCTTGTCTCTACAATGCTTAGTCAGGGTAAATATGGCGCAGACCTTTCTTGCCACCCTCAATATCCCCGGGAGGCCGCGGGTGCGAGAAAACCTCCGGACCATAGAGACCAGCGCCTAGCTGGGTCTCCTAAACGTCACTTCCGCTCGCCCGTCTAAAACCGCGCCTGCGCACTGCATCTCTTCCTCTCTGGGCGCTCACCTAGTGTACGGCGACATGGTGAGTACCCGGCCGGTGAGGCCTTACATGTCTATCCACAAGCATCTGTCTTTTTCTTTGTTTCTTCGTCCTGCCCCGCTTCTCCTTACAGCCCTGTGCTTGGTCCCCCACGCCTTCGTACGTTTGCCGCCGCCTTCTAGCTCACCAAGGCGGAGCCACGGAGTGGCTTGGCTGAGAGTGACCCAGCGGGCGGGGTGGCGGGTGCCCTCGGAGCGCGGACCGACCCTGGGACTCGTCTTATAAGGGTGGATTTAGGGACGGGGGGGCCGGTGCTAGGTTACAGGCCGGATTGGGTGGGTGGGAAAATGTGCGGAAGCCCCGACGTGGGGGTGGGGCAGAGTCTCCCGTGAGGTCCCGTTTGGGGTTCCTGATGTCTACTTTCTTCTAATTCACCCTTAACAGGCCAAACGTACCAAGAAGGTGGGGATCGTCGGTAAATACGGGACCCGTTATGGTGCCTCCCTCAGAAAAATGGTGAAGAAAATTGAAATCAGCCAGCACGCCAAGTACACTTGCTCCTTTTGTGGCAAAGTAAGATTCAAGTTTGTAAATGGTAGGATGGTTCTGAGTCGTAGTTAGAATATCCGATGCAAACATTGCGATAACTATTTTCATGCCCATATTTTCCATTTAAAAAGGGAGACCTTTTGGTGCAGAAGGGTTAAAATACTGGGTTAAAAAGGAGAACGAGCAATTCGGGGTGGCGTCACTTCTATGTGGAATATAGAGAAGCTAAACAAACGGCCGAAGACAAACATTAAAAACAGCCCTGATGTAGTGGGAAGGTTCTTTCACATCCCTGCTGTACCCATGGGGAAAGCGTCTTGTGCCCTTGAAAGCTGGAGCAAGTGTTGCACAAGCTTGTGAGGTGCACCAGTTCCAGTTTTCTGTTGCACTGGGACTCCTGGGCGTTGGAGGCTTCCCTGGCTTACAGCAGAAACTGGTGTCTCTTGCAGACCAAGATGAAGAGGCGAGCTGTGGGGATCTGGCACTGTGGTTCCTGCATGAAAACGGTGGCAGGTGGAGCCTGGACCTATAAGTAAGTCCTTTGCTGTGGTATCGGGACCTTGTGGCTTGTCAGGCTCCAGGTTTGACATTGGGGGATTCGGGTGGGGCTTGGTTTTAAGTCTTGAGGATGGAAAAGAAGGATGCTTTTGTTTGTGAGGTGAGTAGGGTTTACTTGCAGCGTAATCAGACTAGAAACAGCTGTTGAAACCAAAAAGTCACCCATTTTATACAGTTTTGAGCTGAACCTGTATTAATCTTGGCTTGCAAGCTGTGTGTAGACATGAGGGTGCAGGTTAGCTTCACCTACTGTGTATGGTCACCTGGGCTGCCACGCCTTTGCCTTTCTGATTGGTGTTGGTTGGACTTCTTCGACTTGCAGCCCTGGCACAGGCCAGGTGATGTTTGGTAAGCCTCTTCGCTGCTTTTGATTGTGCCGACCTTTAACTTTATCCATGTCTGGAAATTAAAACTGCTCTTGGAGGTTTCTAGTCTTGGAATATTTGCTTAGTAATGAAAGTTGCAGTTTTCTTTTAGCTGGTGTTTAGACTTGCGTCGTTTACAAATGAGCATTTTGTAGAGATTGTATGAGGGGAAGTAGAGGCCTTTCATAGTTGTGATAGTAAAATGAGTAGTTTTTATATGTCCAGCTGTGGGGTGGAGTGGCAAGACTTGCCTGTAAGCGTTTTAACGTCCTTTCCAAAGTGGTCATCTTTATTGCTTTAGACGTTGCTTTTTGATAGCTCACTTTCCATACCATTTTATAATTAGTTGCTTCTAACATTTTGACCGCCATCCTTTTTAATGAATTTGGGTCTCTTGCTGCTATCTCTTCAGATTAATATTTTTATGCTCTGTTGGCTGAGAAATCAGAAGCGTGAAATTGCCTGTCAAATTCTGCAAGGAATTGAAGACAGTCCTTAAAAGATAACATTTTGATTATGATGTAACGATGACTGCTCATTTACATTTCACCTGTAAACTTAGTGAATTATGTTAGAAACCAGATTTGTTTTTCTCCCCAGCACCACTTCCGCTGTCACAGTAAAGTCTGCCATCAGAAGACTGAAGGAATTGAAAGACCAGTAGAAGTTCTACGATGTGGAAATTGCGAGCCTATAATAAATGGGTTAATTTATGTAACGGAATTGCTTGGATTTCTTCGTGTTCTACATGCATTAATTTTGCTTCTCAAGCAAGTCTCAAAGACTTATTAATTAAAATACTTGATTAGACCAGTATACTGAGGGATGTTACATCCAGTACTATTCAGTAGAATGATAACATGACTAAAAACCATACAGCTTAGGCACATGCTTAGCACGTCACAGTTAATGTTTTAAAACTTCAAATACTAGGATGACACTAATAACCACACTAGAATTTCAGAACAGATTTTGCAGCTGCTACCTCACTCTCCATTGTTCATTTGCACATGATTACTCATGATTGGGTTATTAAGTTGATATGTGTGCACAGTAACAGGAATTCCTCCTTGGAGAACTCTAGAGCAGTGGGGTTAGGATCTAGTCTTTATTCAGTCTCACTTAATTCTCTTAGCTTTACCGGTTGACCTATTCTCTAGTGTCTGGACTATGCCATTGAAGTAGCAAGCAGAAAGGGGCCTCTTGGGGTACTCGCATCACCTTTATGCCTTGTGCTGGTCCCCTTCTAGTGTGGGCTTTCCTGGTGGGCTCCTGCCGTTGGCTTCTGGTTTGGTTCAGTAAATGGGGCGGGGCGGGGGGGGCGGAAGGTGGTGGAGACTTGCACATAAATGATTCTTTTCCTGCTCCTTCAGTTACTGAAGGCTGCAGACCCAGTGAGTTGACTATCTCCAGCTACTTGAGTACCTCTTTCCCCTTGTTCCTTCAGGGAGGGGAGCGCCGTGCCCCTCAGTTACTAGATGTAGAGGCCGCCTCCACTGCCGAGTCCCCTTAGCGCTGCTGCTCTGTTGGTCCCTTGAGTCAGCGCAGCTGTCTCGAGTCTTCTGTTTTCTTTTAGGACCCCCTGACCAAGTATGTTTCAGGTATCTTTTTATTTACCTTTCTGGAGCTGAAATTCTGTGCCATCTATTAGACATTTTCCCTCCCCAAATCTTTTCCATTCCATTTGGTAATGAGATTACCAATAACAAGATTCCTTCTGTTGGCCAAACACAAGTGGTTAAGTTGCAGCACTGACACTGACCTGCGGTGATTTTCACCCCAGCCAGGGACCTGACCCACAAGCTTCTGCAGCCCTTTCCAGTCTCACGCACTGCTCCCCCCAGCAGTGTAATCTCAGTAGATAGGCCTGTTCTCCCCACTCCGGTGATTCACCACGCCACACCTCCCACCCCCTCTACCTCTGGTCTACACTCCAGCTCTTGTGTGGGTAACGTAAAAATCTACCCTGTTGGTAAACTGATCAAATTACTTCTGGGAACTTAGAAATGGGCAGAATTACATGGTTCGTGGAGTTGAGTCGGGGAAGTGCCCTTAGAAACACTGAATTTCTGCCTCAGAAGACTCGAAGTGGCAGTGGTTCTGTGGTTGTAAGCTCTCCCTTTGGGCGAGGCCAGTATCAAGTAAATGCCAGTGAGTTACAGTCTTAAGCAAGTTTTAAACTAGCCGTGAGGATTGAGGATGAGTGTACCAGTCGCTGCTCTGTGACTGAATTTAGTTAGAATTAGGTGGGCCTTAGCTGCCTGTGTGAGGCAAATGCAAACCCAAGAAGATGCTGTTCACATCAGGAAATCTATACTTTTCTTTACATAGGAGTCTGGCAAGTGCAAATAACCCAGGTGCCCAAGGGTTTTGATCATTACAGGATGGAAGCAATGGGCTGCTGGTCACAGGGTATCCAAGTAATAAGTCTACGACAGACCAAGTGTGACGAGACCAAGAACTTAGGGCAGTTGACACTTTCTGTCCTTATACTTTTTAACTAAAATTACAACTTAATGGGTGAATTTAACTGTAAAAAGGCTCAGTGAATTAGAAGCTAAATCAAGTGCTGAGTATCCTGACAAAATCACCAAAGCGGGCTGGGGCAGCCAGAGTGTAAAGGAGTGAGTGTAAGCAACAGCAGGGGATGGGAGCTCTGGTCATCACTGATTGGAGTCGGAGGGGAGATGACTGCCTAAGGACTGTAGAGCCGATGCAGAATGCCAGGCCAAGATTCGAGGATTCCTGTAAACCTTAGGCTAAATAGACGGTCACCTACAGCTACAGCTAGGGTGAGGGCCGAAGCCTAAGGGGTATCTTCACTGAAAGCAGGTAGAAGCAAAAGGAGCCCCACCAGGGTGGTCAAGTTGTTAACAAGACTAGAAGACAACAGATGCAAACACTTCAAGTTCTGTACTCCGACCGTATCCTGTACGTACAAAAGTGAAGTCAAAATAGAAAAACCACTGAACATTGTATGTTAAATGTACACATTGGACAGAGTAAGTCTCTGAAGAAATAAAGGTCCAAGAGGAATAAAGTCAACAGAAGGGAGAAATAAGTGAATATAAACTACTGCGGTGGGACGCTGTGGGCACAGGGTTAGAATGAAAAATGTTGCAGCACTGCATGGGAGAAGAAAGGGAAAACTTGAAATAGTCTAAGGTTCTTACGTTGCTTGGGAAGGGTTCAGGCTACAAATGTTGGCAGTCATTAAAATAATAGGAATAGTGGTGGCACAATGGGTTAAAGCACTGCATTATGAAGCTCTCTGAAGCCACTGTAGCATGAGTTTGATCCCTGGCCAGGGAGCTGACCCACGGGCGCGGCAGACCTCTCCTGACCTGCCCACTGCTCCCCTCAGCAGTGTACTTTGTCAATCTGCCAGTTCTGCTCTCCACTCTGCCTCTGCACCTCTGGCCTGTACCCCAGTTGTAAATCTTTAATAATAATAGGCATAGGGCCCTCTCTGGTGGTGCAGTGGGTTTAAGCACAGCAGTAAGAAGCTAAAGCCACTTCAGCATGAGTTCAATTCCTGGCTAGGGAGGTGACCCACATGGCACAGCAGACCTCTCCTGACCCGCCTGCTGCTCCCCTCAACAGTGTACTTTGTCCCAATGCTAGTTCTGCTCCCCACTCTGTCTCTGGTGAATCCTCTCACCACCTCCACACCTCTGGCCTGTAACTCAATTATGCATGCATGCATAAATAAATCTTTTAAAAAAATAATAGGAATAATGTATAATATACAGTGGAAATAAATTTCAAATGTGCTCAATCCAAACAGGAAAAGAACTAGTAGGGACAAATTGGGGTTAGATGGTAGATTTAAATGTATGTAATATACACATTTGTATGTGTATGTATATACACACACACGTATATCTGAAATAATACCACAAAAGATAAATCAGTTAAAACAAAGATAACTAAATTGGATTATATATGTGAAGTAAAGGATTAAAGACATAGAGACTAAGGAGTCAGATATAAATGATACAGGAACACAGATACTGAACAAAAATACAGAAAGGTTTGAAGTAAAAGGATGAAAAGAGAAAACCTGTAGACATTAATCCATGGAACAAAACTTAGTATTTGACAAAGGACTTCAAAGGTAGAACAGCACTGCTGGAGACAGAGAGACACTTATTTATTTTAAAGATTCATGCACATAAGAACTGGGGTACAGGCCAGAGGCTCAGGGGGTGAGAGGATTCACTAGAGACAGAGCAGGGAGCAGAGCAAGCAGATCCACTGAAACATACTGCTGAGGGGAGCAGTGGGTGAGACAGGAGAGGCCTCTGTGCCGTGTGGGTCAGCTCCCTGGCTGGGGATCAAACTCTTGCCACAGTGGCTGTGGAGGCTTCGTAGTGCTGTGCTTTAACCGCTTGTGCCACCAGGAAGGACTCCAGAGAGGGATATTGACTTTGTTAAACAAAGCAAAAGTTGTGCAAGATTTTTCAGCCTTTCGGGGCCATTGACAGACATGAAACACAGATATGTAGGCGGTGACAGCCCTTGATGTTCTTGAGAAAAACTGAAGAACAGGTTAGAGAAATGATAAATCCTACAAAATCAATACAATAACTGGGAAACGCTAGTTGTAGTTGTCATAAGCTAGAAACTTGAATTAGTTAATTTCTAATTAATATCCCTATGAAACAAAAACAAGTGTTTCAGCATCTTGAGATAGTAGTAGATGTTAATTGTTAAAAATTACCAAGTTAAACTTGAACCATTGCCGTTATTTATGATTTGTCCTTTATTCCTGAAGCCTGCTGCTCCATTCTATTTTCTTGAGTGGTGTTAAATATTCACGATGCTGTAAATATTTGTCAACTGGGGAACATTAGTCATCGTTGTGTGGATCAGTAAGTTCATGCTCTATTTTGTGTAGGGACAACCACCTTTATAAGATGTCACAATATTGTCACCGTTCTCTAAATATTTTGGAAGGTCTTAGAACTCTGTGAATTTACATAGATCACTTACATAGTGGATCTTACATAGATTTCCATAGATTCCTAATTAGAAATCAAGAAAGTACTTGTCTGCAGGTGTTACTCATTCCATCAACCAGAGAAATGTGTGTGCAAACATTGGCTGTAAGCATCAAAGATGCCGCTAGAGGGCGACACAGTATAACTAATGATAGCAGCAAAGCATGAGGCCTGCCCTTGGTGAGGGGCATAGAAAATGATTCAGAGTTTGTGTAAAACTACAATTTGTAAGCACCGAGTTATTTTCAAATTTCCAAAGTGCCATAACTTGACCTAACAGACTAAGGTAAAGAGAAAAGGAGACCAAAGGAGTTAATTGCAGGTCTTCAGTGACAAACAACCCATATAACATATAATTAAGATGAGCTTGGATATATTTTCTAGGGTCTGCTTGTTTAGAGAGAAAATTTTAATTTAGCATTTCACTTTGTTGATAATGTTAAAAATTATTTCACCCATTGTAAAACCAAAACTCTTCTGCAAGGATAATGCATTGTTAAAATTTAATTGAATGAGTTTATTTATCAAACCTTTTCACTAAGGTATGCAGGTCTCTGCCATATTTTCTGCGTTAAAGGTTTTTTTTTCCTTTTGCAAAGGTCAGTACAGGGAAGAAGCATTAGATGCTTCACCCTGAACACGGAGCTCAGTCATTTGAGTAACTGGAGCAATGAAAACAGGAGTCAATGCAAAGAACTTCCAAAAGGGAGCAGAAGGTGACCCTGCTATAGGGGTTCTGTAGGCTTAGTGAGAGGGTCTGGCTTTTAGGCTGTTGTCCCCTGTGGCTATCCCCTGCGGGATTCAGCAGGCACCTGACCACGGACACCTGTCTGTGGGTTGGGCCTGTGGGATGGGCCACACCTGCGCCTGGAGCTGCTGCCTAATGGGGAGTGGCTCAGACGAAAACAGCTACGCAAAAGGGCTATTAGAGAGCAGCTCCCAGCTGCAAGAGGAGAGACCACGCAGAACACCAGAGAAAAGAACATGTGGGGATTCTCCGGAGGCCCCAGTTGCTGTCTCCCTGCTGCCTGTTTGCTCTGTGTACCATTAAAAACTCTGTGGAGGCCCTCCCTGGTGGCGCAGTGGGTTAAAGCACTGCACTGAGAAGCTGAGGCCACTTCCGCATGAGTTCGATTCCCGCCTGCCCCGGAGGTG
>NW_004567103.1:14363765-14368985 GCF_000260355.1 Condylura cristata | reverse complement strand
GGCATAACTTACTAACTCAAAGGCCAGTGTCACAGGATGACATGGGGGGGCTTTCTTTCCTCAGGCTCTTTTTCCCTAAGTCTCCAAAGTCCCTTCCCAGCCCAAGCCCTTTTTCTTTAGCTCCTCAACCTCACTTAATTTGTGGGTCCGGAGTGCCCCCTCTTTCCACATCCTGGTGGCCCTCTGAAGTGTGTGGCGGTAGACAGAATGAGTTTGCTGTGAGGAGAATCGAATTAAGCCTGAGAGGAACTTTCCTGCGTTAGTCTCTGAGTCGTGAGAAGCGGGGGGAAGCTTTCCTAGGAAACCCCACAAGCCCCACTGGCTCTGGGGGCTTGGCCTGTTGAGCTCATCTAATCCACACACCAGCTCAGCTTTCCAGACTTATCTGTTGTCATGTCCTGTTCCTTCTGTAAGCACCAGCCCCACTGAACTTTCAGTTCTTTGAACGCACTAGGCCTGACACCACAGGTGGTATTTATTTGGCATCTTCTGCTTCCATTCTCTCCTCCAGGGTTCTCTTCGCCTCTCCTCACCGCAAACTCACAGGGTGCACAGGATCTCGTCTTCCACCCCCCAGACAAGGAGATTGGCAGCTTGGAGAAATGCAACATTCTGTCCACTGCCACACACTTCAGAGGGCCACCAGTATGTGGAAAGAGGGGGAGCTCTGGACCCACAAATTAAGTTACTCAACTTGGGCTTTGTCACTTAACTCGCCTCAAATTCTGCTTGCTTATCCTTCAGAGATGAAAAGACAGGTTCTCCGCGAGACCCCTGGTGAAGGATGTTGATGATGGGAGAATTCGTCTAGGTGCCAGACAAAGGCACTAAGTTAGCAGAAGAACAGAAGGCAAAGGGTAGGATGTCCAGGTTCTGTGAGCAAGGGCTGGGCCGCGCGGGCGGGGCCTGAGCAGCAGGGGGCGCTCGTGACCAGCTTTGCTCTCCAAGCCCGGGCTCTCCTGAGTAAGGGACACTTCCGTCGCTCGCTGGCGCAGCTCAAGCCCTGTGCCCGCTCTCTCGCTCTTTCCTGGGACCACAGGCCGTCCCTAACAGGCGTCCATGAAGCTCGAGGCGTGGCCTCGCTGCAGACCCCGTGTCAGTTACTCTACGATGCTCGGTCCGGGGGTTTTGGGGTGCAGACTGTGGCCTCCTCCAGCCAGAGCCATCTCGCTGGGACCCGACATCAGGGCCTGTATGCTCCTGCCAGTCCAACCCAGGTACAACTCGGGTAAAAGACTTTCTCAGGTCAGCACAGCCAGTGCACTTTAACAGGGGTGTTTTATTTTATTTACTTGTGTGTTTATTTGTTTACTGTCAGGGATAGTTTATAAACAATGCTTTAACTCAAGGGAGGTACACACCCAGCAAGCCTGTAGGAGAGAAATGGGAGACTGGTGGCAACAGCAGTATTTTGGTTGAAGGTGTGCATTGGGGGCTTTATTATTTAATCATACAAATTTAATCATACAATTTTTTTTTTTTTTAACTTAATGCATTCAATAACTGGGGTGTAGGCCAGAGGTGCAGAGTGGGGGTGGGTGGGTGAGAGGATTCACAGAGACAGAGCAGATTGATGGATGAAGTACACTACGGAGGGAAGCAGCAAAAGACACAGGGGAGGTCTGCTGTGCCATGTGTGTCACCTCCGTGGAGGGGGATCGAACTTGTGCTGAGGCGGCTGTGCCGAACTTCATAGTGCTGGGCTTTAATCCGTTGTGCTACCAGGGAGGACCCAAATTCAGGCTTTTCCATGACCAGAGCACAGGATCGAATTGGTAGCAGGCCTTGGGGGCTCAGGATCTGTCCTGAAAGGCCAGCAATGAGAGGCCAGAGGCTGAGAGGCCCTGGCGTTTCATTTCTGTGTCTCTGAAGGTCACTTCTTCTAACTAGTCTCTTCAGACTCTTGGACCTTTTTCCTTCCCTAGGACCAGATCATCACAAGACAGGGAAGGCCGTCAACGGAAGGCCGTGGAGACTGAACATGGCCTCTCAGAAAGCCTTTCTCCCTAGCAGAGGAAGGAAGGCAGACACAGGAGGGTCTGCCATGGCAGGGTCTCAGCGCGCAAGACCGGGGTGTGTGTTCCCCAGCGTTCTAGCAAAGGTAGAGTTTCCATTCTTGGGGAAATTCTTGGCCTTTTGCACTTTTCTTAGGGGTCTGAGGAGTGTCCCTTATGGGGAGTAGAGGATAAGGTGAAAAAGATTTCCTGGGACCAGGGGCTGCAAACCTGAGTCCCGAGCCACGCACGAGCACCCCTCTGCTCCCCCAAGATAGCACCCTGCCCTGGTCGCCGCTTCTCTAGTAAACAGTTTCATCCATAAATAAAAATCTCCCTCAAGAGCAGGAAGACTTTCCGCTCTCGCAGCACTTTCTCACATACAAGATGGCGGCCACGCCAGAGAGTCGGGGTCAGGACTGCTTAGTGGGGGTGCCGCTCCTAGGGGTTATCCTGCCTGTGGACTGCACTATTATCCTGCCTGTGGACTGTCCATTTCTCTGGTGCCTTCCTCCAGGACCTTCCCAGCACCGCACAAATGATTTTCTTAACTGCAAGACAGGACAGTGGGGAAATGGGGCTTGTTTCAAGATGGAAGATCTGGGACAGCTATTACCTTAAGGCAGCACCCCAGAATCTTAGCAGGTCCAGGATGGACAAGACCTCAGAGAGGACAGCAGGGGGCTAGCAGGTGGGGTTCTGGGAGAAGACCCCTGTACCTCTCACCTGTTACCCTAAACGTCTTTCCTTTGGCCAATATCCTAACCTCTCCAGACCTGTTTCCTTGTCTATAAATGAGGGTAATAACTGTCATACCCACCTCCTAGGATAAAAGACTGTACGGATGAAATGAAATGCTTTTCTGAAGGGCTCTACCCGACCCATGATGAGAACTGTTGCTATCATTGTGTGAATTCGTTTTCTCACCACACAGGCACGAACACTGGGCTCTGCCTTTGTAGAGGTTTAGACCTATAACCCCCAAAGGTACAGTGATGTAAACCAACTTTACCTTAACAAACATAATTTGAAAAGACAAAATGTTTTCTTAAAATCATAAAACCAGCCTAGTGCTGTGTGAATGTTAGGAAAAAGCAGACATGGGCATCTGGACATGAGCTGGGCTGTCCCCCAAACCCCAGCTGGGTGGTGGACGTGGCCATTTCTTGCCCACGCTCTCTGTCCATCACGGGTTGGCTCGGGCTCTGGTCATCCTCAGTCTTGTTCTGGACTCAAGCCTGCTCTTGTAGCATCTCCCATCACTTCTGTCCACCTTTCCTGGCCAAAGCGAGTCACAGGGCCGCATGGGGGCTCCGTCGTGTGGACAAGCAGTTTTCCCTTGCAGGAGGGAAGCAGATGTTGGTGAACAGTAGCACAATTTGTCACAATCTACAACATAAACACAGACTCGAATGTCAGTATCGAGAGGAAAACTAAGATCTTCACACAGCATTAAAAGGGACATTTATGGATGCTCACACCTTGAAATAATTTCTCAAAATCCGCAAACTATGGGCAAGATAAAAATCTCCATTCTCTGCACGATAACCATATGTCTGATGCAGCGATAATAGTGTCCTTGTTAGAACATCACAAGGGGCACGTCCCTCCCATCCCTGTGGTTTTCTTCTCCCCCCCCCCCAAATCTACCAAATGCTTGCTTTTGACAAGTCCCTTCACCCCAAGCTCTCTCCAGCCATGTAACTCTGGGAAGATGTCTAACTTCTCCAAACCTCAGTTTCTCCATCTGTCAAATGGCAGCAATAGTGATTCCTATTTTAGTAAATTGCTCCGAGACTTACATGAAACAAGAGTGGAGGGTTAAGCTGAGTGAGATGCATGGCCCGTGAGTGCTGGCAGTTGCTGGACCTCTGTGACTGCACTGGCTAAGCTCAGGCTGGCCCTGTCCCCAGCCTGGAGGGCCTGAGCTGGGCTGACAGGGAGTCCAGGCAACAGCGAGCAGGTGCCCAGACTAAGCAAGTGGATTTCCAGGTGCAGCCAATCCGTGAGTCCCACGGGACAGATTGGGACAGGTGAGGGCCCATGTTCTTCTGCGACCGGCTCCCCTGGGGTGCAGGAGCAGCAGCTGTGGTTCAGGGGCCTTGCTTGCTGTCCTCCCTGGGGTCCCTAGCGGGAAAGAGAAATTGTGACTGAGACCTGGAACCTTTTCATTCTGGCCGTCAGCCACTCATTCTCACGTGGCCGGTGTGTCTGGTCCCCACACGGACCCTGCTCTAAAGGGCACTCCCTTCCGGACCCCCAAGGGCAGATGGAAGTGAAGAAGAAGAGCGTGACTGAAGTACGGGAGGGCGTGTGCTGCTGAGGCCCTGTTATTGCAAACAGCAGCCGGGTTGGCATTGATGTGCCGCTCTTACCTCATGTTTTGGCTTTTTTTCTACTGGTGCCCGGGCAGCCTCTGACAAGACCAGCCTCCCGCACTTTGCTCAAAGGGTGATTTTTCTGGGGTATCCTGCAGAGTCTTGGTGAGCTAGGGAGTTGCTGGAAAGGCTGAGGGGAGACTCTGAAAGAGGGAGTGCTGTGCCTTCTGCAGCAGGTTCTTTGTAGTGGGGAAGGGCTCACTGCCCTCTGCTCTCCCATCACCTCTGAGGGTCAGCGGAGGGGTGTGCAGGGGATGGACTCTGACAGTAACAGTGTGGGGGGACCTGTCCCACATGTCTTTTCCCTCTTGAGGCTGGGGTGCTCAGAGGGCTCACTGGGGTGGTGGTGGTGGTGGTGAGTTCTGCTTCGCTGCCAGGGGCCCACAGAGCCATGTAGGCATTAACCAACTTTTAAGGCCCAACAAAAGATAGAAAAAGGAAACTGCAAGAGTGAAATCAATCTGTTAACTTAAGTCTTCTCCTGACATCATCTTCATTAGCTATTAAATGTAGCATTTAAAAATTTCCCATAAAAATCACTTGTAGTTGAAGTTTCCACATTTGCAGGAATCCCAGGGGATACGATTATTAAAAATGCCTGGAAAAAATAAGCAACCATAAATTTAATAAGTTACTAATAACCAAACCACTTCAAAAAGCAAAACGAGAAATCTGCTTTGGAGATTGTACAGACAAAATATATTCAATGTGGATGCTTTTGGACACGCTTCATATGACGGGGCGCTTGGGGCCTAGGGGGTTCCTTCCAGCCCTGCCACAAGCCTGTGCCTGTGTCCTTCCAGCGACTTCCTTTTCCTGTGGGGACAAGGAAAAGAACTCACTGAGTT
>NW_004567103.1:14362417-14363630 GCF_000260355.1 Condylura cristata | reverse complement strand
TCTCTCTCTCTCTCTCTCTCTCTCTCTCATAGATATCAGAAATCTACCTTATTCTCCAAATGAGGGATTTATTTTAACTTGCTTAGATTGCTCGTGGTGTGAATAAAACTACACATAGATGGCTAACTAATCTTTAATTTCTTCATCTAAAAAACTGTGAACAGTCTTGCTGTTGTTTCTTCTTTTATCATTTTAATTTCCACACACAGCTGTACTGATGGTCAACAATCAGTAATAGAACCAGGACGAAGCTCAGTAGGTTGCCTGTAAAGCCCTTCTCAGGCCCGCAGGCAGCACAGGGGCCCAGAGTTTCAGTTACCACTTTCTGTAAATCATCTCTTTATTGATTTTTAGAAAGATTTTATTTATTTATACATACAGAACTGTCATACAGGCCAGAGGTGCAGGCATGGCGAGGGGATTTACCAGAGACAGAGTGGGGAGCAGAACAGGCAGATGGATGAAGTACACTGCTGAGGGGGGCAGCGGGCCAGACAGGAGAGGTCTGCTGTGCCATGTGGTCACCTCCGGAACCAGGGATCTCGCACTGAAGCGGCCATGGGTTGGCTTCACTTCCAGGGCAGAGTTCCAACTCACTGTGCCACCAGGGGGTGGCACAATCCCTTTATTGATTTTTTTTTTCTGATGCAAAAGCAAATGAGACTTTATTAGGCTAGCTCGAGCTAGGATCCTTCAGGTAGGTGCCCTGACACAGCAGGCACAGCCCTCAAGGAAGGAGCCCGAAGGTCTACAGTGTGGTAGATTGTTCAACTGCTCCAGGAGACTGCACAACTCTGTTGCCTCTTCCACTATCCCCATGGGGTGAGCTCCGAAGAGCAGATTGTGTACTTGGGAGCATTCTAACTGCTTTATAAAGGCAGTTAGTAGAGCTGGGGATTTTCCACTGGGTACATCCGTTGCTGGTGGGTACCCACAAATTCCTGTCTGTCCAGATATCATGGATTCAGCAGGCTCTGGAAACTTATTTTGCTCAAGCAGGAATCGAGGCTTATCACTCGACACCCACTCAGCTAGCACCTTCCAGGAACAATAGCTGTGGAGGGGGCGAGCTGTCTAGTGAGAAATGACTTTTCACAACATTCCCAACAAGGTACCCCAAGAACCCCACTCATCTAATGCAACATCTCATCGGAATGTAACGACCCCTCCTTTATCCTTCCTACTTTTTTTTTATAATATAATAGTTTATTTT
>NW_004567103.1:14281915-14355808 GCF_000260355.1 Condylura cristata | reverse complement strand
GCCATGTGGTCACCTCCGGGGCAGGCGGGGATCGAACTCATGTGGAAGCGGCTTTAGTTTCTCAGTGCAGTGCTTTAACCCGCTGCGCCACCAGAGAGGGCCAAGGCTTGACTTTTGACACTTCCCTTAATGATGAACTTTCTTGAGGAATCTAAGAGCCCAGGCACAGTGGACACTGGCCTAGTGACTGTCCATCCTCAAGATGTCTCTCATGAGGGTCCAGCCTCAGGTTCGGGTGAGCCATTTCATGGACAGAGTGAATTCCTTTGGGGCTCCAGTTTTGTGTCTCAAACCTGGTAGAAGACTGACAGCACCATCACCCCGCCGCAGCCAGGCTCCAAGGGGGCCTGGTGTGTAAGGATTACAGAGTGCAGGAATTATGATGGCTCTGCTCGGTGTTAGGTGTTTGTGTTGTGATTGATTTAAACCCATTTTTCATCCCACTGGTTTTAAGCCCTGACTGTCAAGGGAGGCATCTGGCTGCTGCCTAACTCCAAGTCTCTGGGCTCATCACCCCCGCAGCCCAGCTGAGGATGCCAAGGGGCCCCAGGGCCCCTACACCAAGGTTAAGGCGGAGGCGTGCAGGGCGCCCTGGTGTGGACACCTTGAGACTGGGTTCCTCTCCTTTCTCTAAGGTGCTGGGATTCGTTCCCTAGGCTGCCATAACTATGGCCATGTACCTGGTAGCTTAAACAGCAGAAATTGATCTTCTCATCATTCTAGAGGCTGGAAATCTGAGATCAAAGCATCGACAAGACTTTTTCTTCCTAGGCCTCTTTCCTGGGTACGCAGACCACCTCCTTCTTTGAGTCTTCACAGGGACTTATGTCTGTCCCTGCTTGTGTCCAAATTTTCTCTTATCAGGACACCAGTCTCACAGGATTAGCACCTGCCTTCATGATCTCATTTCTTTTAAAAATATTTATTTGTTTATGCATACAGAACTGGGGTACAGGCCAGAGATGCAGTGGGTGAAAGAGTGCACCAGAGACAGAGTGGGGAGCAGAATAGGTAGTTTGACGAAGTACACTGCTGAGGGGAGCAGCGGGCGGGTCAGGAGAGGTCTGCTGCACCACATGGGTCACCTCCCTGGCTGGGGATCGAACTCGTGCTTCTGTGACTGCAGACGGCTCCATAGTGCTGTGCTTTTACCCCTTGTGCCACCAGGGAGGCCCCAATGATCTCATTTTTAAAGATTCCACCTCCAAATACACATTGAAGTGCTGAGAATTAGAGCTTCAGTACCTGCATTTAGGGGACACAATCCCGCTCTAGCGCCTTTCACTTTTAAACGTACCCGGCCTGGTTTTAGGGCATCTTGGACCTTCATTTTGCCTTGCAAAGAGACATCTCCCCCGGCATGGGAATGAGCATGTGAAGAGGAAGTGCACACCGAGGCTAGCAGGTGCTTGGTGAATCCTCAAACCATGTAAGTGAAGACGACGGGAGGAGGCAGTGACATTGGCGGTGGTGCTCACCCTACTGCCGTTCACAGGTGCCTCTGTTACAACAGCTTTTCTTTTTTATGACACCTGGCGATTGTTTCATTCTGCTCATTTCTTTCCAAAAGAGTCTTCCCTGTGGTTGTCTCAGGTCGAAGTCGTGCTCTCTGCTCTGGGACTTTGAAGTCCTCCTGCCTGCCCACTGCTCTGTCTCCTCTGGGACCCAGGGGCCCTGGGGCTCCCAGAACCGTAGCTCACTCAGGCACCTGCTTTTGTTTGACCTTGGCACCACCTCCGGTATGGTGCTAGGTGCGCGGTTGTTTCAGCCCGTCAAACTGACTCTCTTCCCTCACCCGAGTCACCTGGGAAATCTTTTCTCCCCTCCAGCAGGGAATCAGTGCCCTCAAACTGGTGCTGCTCTTTGGGTACCCGATGCTTTTGGGCACCCTCCCTGCACACACGGAGGGTGCCTCGCACTCAAAGCCCAAAGCTTGCCTTCTGTTACATGCGACCCAAGTGTCCATCTCTGTCAATATGTCAGAAAATCTTACATGGTAAGGCGGGTCCAGTTCTACCTTCTGCTTATGCACTGTGTGTGTCAACATGCCCACTGGGGACTGGGTCTGTGCCCTTCACAGAGCAGTGACGCCTGGGCACTTTCTCCTCTCCTCCAGCCTCTGTCAGGCTTCCATGCTTTTGCTCTGCTGCTTCCTCTCTGCTTGGAAGCACGTCTTCCTTCTCGTCCCCTGGTGAGGGCCTAAACTAAGTCGGGCCTGGGCCAGGCCAGGAGATGCATCGCTGACCCCTCCTGGCTGAGCTGACGCCCACCTCCTGGGGGGCTCCATTGTGCGTCTGGTGGCATCATGGGCCAGCCTTACCGTACTGCCTAGAGAGCCCTCACTTGACAAGGTTCTGGGAATCACAACCTTGAGTAAAATGTTGTGTGAGGAAACTAACTAATAAACACAGGAGTTAAATTCCTGTGACATAGTTCTAGTCACAAATATATCACCCAACTCCTAAATAAAGATCACAAACCCTTTTAATATTCAACAATAACTTGTATTCGTTCATTCACTCATTTCCAATCTGCCTATTCTTGTTCAGAGTCGAGAGTAATCTGAGCTTCTCCAACAGCTGTGGGTGCAGGCAGGAACGAACCCTGGACAGGGTGCCTGCTGTCATAGTGTACCTCACACACACACACACACACACACACACACACACACACACACCCTCCCTCATGCCAATGAGCCTAACAAGTGCATCTTTGGATAATCAATGACAGAGGAAACACAGACTTTGGGAGAACTTACACACTCCATGCAGATTCCCTGCCGGGCATGGAAGTCCAGTTCTCATCCACTCTATAAGATTCAGCATTGAACAAAACAATGGTACTTGAGGACCCGCCGGACTGAGGTCCATGGCTCAGTGTCCTGGCAGGACTGGGAGCCCCTCCAGGGCAGGCACAATGACCGCTTAACTTTGCACCCCCAGAGCCCAGCACAGGGCCTGGCTGCAGATGAATGAAGCCAGTGAGGAGTGCTGTGGGCCCCGGCCATGCTGGGCAGTGCCTTTCATGGCATTTTCCGCTTGGCCTCACCTCTTCCTTTGTCCTGTTTTTAGCCTAATTCCTTTCAAGGCCCTGGCATGGAACTCTGAGTTCATTTTGATGATTGCTTTAAATATTTGGGGCTGTTGGCATGCCAACACGGGGACCCATGCTAAGGAGGGCGAGGAATTCTCTTAGCTCTTTGGGTTCTGCCCAAACACAAGGAATGTGCCAGAGGCAAGGGAGGCTCTGAGAAAGTGCCAGATTGGGTCAAACTAAACCACTTTCCTACCTGGCTTAGGGAGCCAGGAATTTTGGCAGGAGACAAGAAAGTGAGAGGACACAGAGACTTGTGGGGGTTGGGGAGGGGGCGGGAGGGATGGCCTTCCAGGAAACCTAGGAAGAGCTCTGGATAGAAGCAAAAGGGCAGCAGATGTCCTGATTTAGAGGAACTGGAGCCGTGTCTGTGCCCAGAAATGGTGATGAACCCCCTGGAGTAGTAAATGTCTGGACCTGGGCGTTCCTGGAGCCACCTTGAAAATCCAGTAGGTCAGAGTGGATGCTGGAAGCCCGGTCGTGGACAGGGCTGGAAGCCACAAAAATAAGCTCATGTGCATCTGGCTAAGGAGGGGCCCTAGATGTCTCCCCATGCGATCCCCAAAGCTTCATAGATCAGGAAGCCAGAGCTCTGAAGGGAGTGGGGTGACCAGGACCACACGGTCATGGTGCTACACCAGGATAGAACCTACATCTTGTCTTTCCAAGGCTCCTCACCCCAGGGCTGGAGAGAACTTAGAATCAGGTCTTTGAGTTTTCCCTAATGTTGCTAAAAATAGTACAAAAGTTTAGCTTCTGCTTGGGAAGTTTACACATTTTATCTTATCTTAGAGAGGTCTTGTGAACTAGTCCGATTTTAAAGATGATTTGCTTAGGTCAACCAGTTGCTGAATGCTGAGGTCTAGAGACTGCCTGATTGAGGAGCTCAAGCTTTTGATTGCTTTCTTCAACCTTCCCTGCCTGGCCTTTGCCGATCTTAGGGCCCAGGAGCAATGATAGATCTCTGGATGAAGTGATGGCCCAGAGCCTCTGGATGAAGTAAGGCCCCAGCCCTCCTCACTGAGATCTGAGACAGGAGGTGTGGGCTTCTGACGGAGGAGGTGACATTTCTCTTCTCTAAAGACACTCTAGTCCCAAAGAGTCATTGAGAGGGTGGGGGGTGGGGAGATGACCCAAGGCGGGCTGCCCACCTAAGAGTGGATGATGAGAGGAAGGACACAGACTTCCTAACTCACTTCCCAAGTTGGCTGCTGGCTTTAGAGAATGAATTTGTGAAGGAAGATGACAAATCTTAAAATCCACCCTCTTGGCTTTGCAGAGTACCCCAAGCTCCAAGGTGTTGTTAGTCACTCTGGTCATTACTGCACCGGGTACCTGTGGGCTGAGGCTGCTGTGGCCGACTCGCTGCTAGGGAGAAGCCAGCACATGGAAGAGGCATGAGCAGGGAGCTGAGAGCTTGGGCCCCAGACGGCTCTGTTTCTCCACACTGAGGCATGTCCCCCTCAGGCTGCAGATGGGAAGAGGCCAAGAAAATCAAAGGGTCAGAAAACCTCGCGTCTCCTTTAGACTTAGCATTGTTTCCCCAGAAAGCCCCCTCGTGACTGCCCTGATGATTTTCTCTGCCAGTTCTATGTCAAGGGCTACCCCAAACCAGGCAGCGGCAGGAGTCCTGGGAAAATCACCAAGGCCTCGATTGGAGTGCACCATCCACTCAGCTTTTACCATGTTCCAGGCACTATTCTGAGTGCTGGATGTGCATTTTAAAAAAGATTTATTTACTTAGGCATACAGAAATGGGGTACAGGCCAGGGGTGCAGAGACGGTGAGAGGATTCAGTGGAGAGACAGTGGGGAGCGGAACAGGCAGATCAATGAAGTACACTGCTGAGGGGAGCAGCGGGTGAGACAGGAGAGGTCTGCCTCACCATGTGGGTCAGCGCTAGGGCCAGGATTGAACTCTCACTGAGGCAGCTGTGGCCAGCTTGCAGTGCTGCATTCTAACCCGTTGCGCCACCAGGGAGGGCCTGGATGTGTATTTTAATGTTCTAGAGGATGGACTCTTAGTACTCTCGTTTTCTACATCACAAAGTTAAAAGATAGAATTTATCCAGGAACCACCAGGCGAGAAGTGACAGAAATAAACACCTGGGTCTCTATGTTAGGGGGAAAGGATGTCCTGAAAGAACTCTTACAGGTTTTGTGGACTCTACCCCAGACACCAGAACTATAAATCCCAGCATCACCAAAGGGAGGGTGCTGGAACTTGAGGGTGGAGTGAAGCAGCCAGGTTGGATACAAAATTGGACATGTGGACTTCGTGGGTCTCTTGGCCCCTTGGCTCACGGCTTATCTCTTGGCTCTTCACCAGCTCTCAGCATGCTATTGGGCTCCAGGTCAGCAGAACTGGTAGGACGCATTAACCAACTTATCTCTCTCTCTCTCTCTCTCTCTTTCTCTGAGCTATTTATTTCCCTTTCTCTTGTAAATAAGCCGATTATTAACCTTGCGTGTGTGCCTGCAGTTGAATCTCATAAGTCCCTTTAAGCGCACAGGTGAGGATCCACTTAGACATGACTTTCTCAAATTGTGAATAAGGGAATGAGGTTGGTCTCCCCTGGCTGTGCAAAGGAGCAGAGGGAAACTGAACAAAGCTGGAGTTCTGTGAGGAAGGAGGAAGAGGGAAATAGACTGGCCAGCAGTAGTTGAGTCCATTGTCTACCTATAGATGTTCTCTAATGAGAACTGGCAGCGGACCTTATGATTGAAAGCAGTTTGAGGTTTTCTCACATGATTTCCTGTAGCTTAATTGTCTTAACTACAATGAGTACTGCAGTGGGCTAGACTAGTCAGAAGGTCTTTGGTGAAGAGAGTGATATGAAGGCTGAGCAGGATTTAGAACAAATGCACATTCCAAGCCAAGATGATTGCAAAAGAAAAAGTCCAGAAGATAGAGCTGGACTTAAAGAATAGGGTCAGGTCTTTGAAATCCTTGAATGATGAATAGAGGGGGATTGACTTAATTCAGGCAACAAACTGTAGAGGATCCTTAAGCAGAGGAGCAGCTGGGTGTTAACATCCGTCTTAAAGTTGATCAGAGGAAGGAATCTGCAGGAGAGAGCTGGCTGCTCCTTCAGACGCTTCAGAAGCAATTGATAACAAGTTAGGGGCTGGTGTGATGACAGCTTAGATCATGGAGAATGAGGCAGCCAAGGTGACTTTGAAGTTTTAAGCTTTGGTGACAGGAAGATGTAAACCAAGAGTTTGCCTGGTGGAAGCAGGGGAAGGGAGCAGGATGTGATGGATTTAGGTTAGACTTGGAGATTTGCGTGACTGAACCCCAAGAGGAGACAAAAGATTGGAGCATTAGTGATGAGTGAGAACTGGAGATGTCGATTAGAAGCTGAGAGCTTCTGGCTGAGGTGGATGAGACCTCCAACAACAGGATGCAGAGCAAGAGGAAACTGCTGAACTGAGGGAACAGCCAGTGTTCCATGGTCCCAGGAGAGGAGACGCAACAAAAGAAATGAAGTGAAGAGCCTAGATAGATGAGGAGAACTGAGGTCACAGGGGGAGAGTACTAGGGAACTGGGGTTCAATAATGCTAAATCTTACCATTGCAGAGAAATACAGATGCCTTCAACAAAAGCAGACACCGTCAATATTTTAAAGGAAGACATTTGGGAGACGTACATCTTTATGGGAATATAAATTGGCATAAAGTTTCAGAAGGGAAAAAGCCCTTAAAAAAGAATAACATTTCTGATCAAGAAATTCTCTAAGGAGTATAATCTCCAAGACAGAGTAAAGTTTATTGGGTCCTTTTTTTTTTTTTTTTGGCTGAGCAAGCAGAGTTTATTGCTCCCGGGCAGCAGCTGAGATGGAGCTCCCTAGGGTGGGGTCCGCAGCTACTGCCAGTGTTATAGGGGAAAAGGGCCTCTTATAGAGATTCTAGGTTCAGATTCCAAAGGGGTGACTCATCGCTCTGCCCCCTAATGTATTGGGTCCTTTTTTAAACAGTGACATAGTGCAAGGATGGAATTGTAGGTACTTCACCTCTATGAATTGTTTGATCCTTTTGACAACTCTGTGAGATAAGTTCTCTTGTCTTTCACAAATAAATTTTGAGTTTACACATAAAGAAAATGAAGCCCAGAGAAATGATTTCATTTGAGCAAGGTTTAATGAGTATTGATCTTGAGCTTGTGACCTGGGAACAGCAGCTGTGAGGTCCTTGTTCTGAACCACAAGGCCATCCTGCCTCCTGAAGTGATTGGAAGTGAAGCCAGCTCTGTTCCTGGAGGGTGTTCATTTCAGCATTTTAACAACAGGAAACAATCTAAATGTTTAACAGCTGGGGGTTGGCTAAATAAAGTCTGCCTTCCAAATGAAATGAGAGCAAGCTAGATAGATGTTTAAAATCACATTGTCAAAGAATACTCAATGAGATGGGGAAATGTTGATGATACATGTTTAAGTGAGAAAAGCTGTTTTCAAAACTATGATCCCAAATAAGAAAAAAAGAAACCTATTTGTTATCATTCACATGTGAGTGTGTGTCGGCAGACGGTCTGGCTTCTGTGCAGATTGCTGTCTCGACCACCCGGTGCCCCACACATTCCTTCCCACCCTGCTTGCCAGTTCATCCTCTTGCCTTGCCTCCATCAGTCTGGGGTGATTACCTCTTTGCCTTGCACTTAACAAAGATAAGTAGATGCTTACTGAGTTTTCCGCCCAAGTGTCACTGTTTCCCTTCAAGTCCATCCAGGAATTCTCCCCATCCAGCAGTATTCTTTTTTTTTTTTTTTTTTTAAGATTTATTTATTTATGCATACAGAGCTGGGGTACAGGCCAGAGGTGCAAGGGCAATGAGAGGATTCACCAGACACAGAATGGGGAGCAGAGCAGGCAGGCCAATGAAGCACACTGTCAAGGGGAGCAGCAGGTGGGTCAGGAGAGGTCTGCTGCACCATGTGGTCACCTCCAGGGTGGGGATCCAACTCGTGCTGAAGCGGATTTAGTTTTTTAGCACTGTGCTTTAACCCCCTGTGCCACCAGGGAGGGAGGACCCACCTGACTTGTGCCACCAGGGAGGGAGGGCCCACCCTGCCGGCAGGATTCTTAGGTGATGTTGTCAAATGGAAATGGTTGGGTGGAACTTGTAGGAAGAATACTTTAGGTATATAATGCCACTTAAGAAGAGGTGTGATGCTTCTAGGAATCTACCTAAAGGATACAAGAACACTGATTTGAAAGGAAACCTGCATTGCTGGGTTTATTAAAGCACTATTGGCTCTTGCAAATGCCAAGATATAGAAACCACTTGAATGCCAAAAAAAATATGAGTAGATCAAGAAGATGTGGTGTGTACACACACACACACACACACACACACACACACACACACACAGGAATACTACTTAGCCATCAAAAAGGATAAATGTATACCATCTGCTGCAATGTGGATGGAGCTGGGAAGGATTATGATTAAATGAAGTAAGGCAGAGTAGGAAAAGAAATATTGAATGGTTCACGTCTATGGGGAATATAGGGAAACTGAACAAAGGATCAGGAAAAAGAAAAACTTGCAGGCAAACCATAGATCTGAGGTGTACAACAGGGCAGGGGAGTTGAGAGGGGTCAACATAGGGGAGGTAAAACACAAGGAACTATGGTGCTACAGTGGTGGGAGAGTTGTGGGTACTACACTAGAAGAGAGAAGTCAAATATTGGACAACAATGAACAATGATGTAAGAACATTTAAAAAATAAACAAATTGAAAACAAAAGAAAGAGATTAGGCATGGTGGAGAAGCTCGGTCCCTCCGGTATAGGGAGTTCTAGAAGCGGGGGTATCCTGCTCCTTGGACTGTAGGCCAGTCCCTCACCTGTGAGGTTAATATTTTGCCTTGCGCTGGGCCCTAAGAAGATTCAGATGCTCGGTTCAGAATCCCCTTGAATTTCTGTTCTACACTTCACCCTGGCTCCATGTCCATGTACAGGCAAAGCCCAGAACTGACTGCTTAGAAAACTATTTAATTGAGATTCCTCCTACAGTGCTTATTTCTGTCTCAATAAGGCCTTGGCATGCCATGGGTAGCTAAATATATTGGCTGTTTCCTCTCCAATGCCAGCCTAGTTTTTTTAAATGTTCCCAAGTACATCTGCCCAGCTTCCCCCTGCTAGAGAGAATTTGCAACATTCAGCCTCTGTAACACAGAATAAAAAAATGGGCAAAAGTTAGTTTACTCAGAGACGAGAAACCAGAGGAGGATGTCTGGGCAGAAGTATCTGGATTCACACATCCACGTGTTCATTCAGAGAGCCTCTGTGGAGTCCCCTAAGTGATTGGCACTGCATTCAGTGAATGCAGATCTGAGATCTGAGGACTTAGACATGGCCCTGTCCTCAAGGTGTTCCTAGTCTCTCTGTGCCCCAGCAGAATTCTCACACGGGGACACAGAGAACAGTGGAGGGAGTGTCCTGTGGGAGAGGACATTTCTCTAAATAACATCTCACCCTGTCCTAGAAGTACTTAGGAATTGAGGGGATGTGGCAGGCTGAAGTGGTCACGGGAACATGAAGAGAGATGGAATTTGTGTGCATGTCACGATAGTTTAGGATCAACAGCAAGGGCGCCTTTCCTAATAGAATTAATTCTGCTGTATTTGGTACCTGGTTCTAGAGGTCATGTATACATTTATTTCTCCCTTCCAAGGTTTGGTTTCTTTATCTTAAGTATATATACACGTATATTATAAACAGTTTTAGGGCCACAAAATCCCTTTTGTAAATGGAGCATATATAGAACCCCAATATATAAACCAATAATGTGGGTGAGCAGGTGGGACTCCAGACTACCTCCCCCCATTCATTCCTCACTGAGACACGTCCTGGAGATACTAGGCTTCCCTAGCTGCAGTTGGAATCCATTACCAAGATGGCACCTCAGCCTTCCCTAGCCTGGGCCCTCTCCTCTTACCCTCCACTCGGGCCTGTAGCTGGGCCTGCCACTGAGGAGTATGTACCTGCAGCCTGGGAGGGAGGTGGTCTCAGCGGGCTCGGAACCCCCACACCCAGGGGAGGGATGAAGCCCTGTTGCATGGGGTAGAGAAGGCGGGTTTTTTTCTGAAAGCAAGAGTTTTGGCAACCCAAGAGAGAACATTCTGGCAGCATGTTATGGATGGCCTTGGCCCAGTGCTTCTGGAAGATGATCTGGGGACAAGGGTCCTCATTTTCCCATCCTCTTGGTTGGACAACCTCATCATAAATGTCTACAGACACCTCATTTCCACTGACAAAGTCTTTGGCGTCTGAAATAGGCTTTACTTTCTGGGGTATCGATAAGGCAAGGCAGAGAATGGTCTCCCCACTTTATTTTTTTCCCTTTTCTCTTGAATTTTTAAAAAATTATTTTGAGTATTTTTTTATAATTTATTATTTTTTACTTATATCTTTTATATCATGTGTGTTCCCCATAAAATTCCCAACACCAGGCAGCCAAAATGGCTGCCTGGGAGAGATTGACCAAACATCTAATGGCTGCCTGGGAGAGATTTGACCAAACATCTAATTTCCCACCACCAAGTTCATCCATGAACCATCACTATAGTCCCTCGTGCTTTTCTCCCCTGTTTTGACCCTTTTCCCCTCCCATCACAGAATGTCTTATTTATGGTTTGCCTGATTCCTTTGTTTTATTATTATCATTATTTTTATTATTATCATTATTTTCATTATTGTTCCCCCACCCCCGATCTCTTATTTGGTTCCCTTATATTCCTCCTATAAGTGAAACCATTCAATATTTTTCTTTTTCCTTCTGGCTTATTTCACTGAGCATGATCCCGTCTGACTTTGTATATGTTGCTGTGAGTGGCATGAATTCAACTTTTTGATTGCTGAATAGTTTTCCATTGTGTATGTATACCACATCTTCTTGATCCAGGCATCTATTTTGGGGCATTTGGGGCATTTCCATAGCTTTCCTATTGTGAATAGTGCTGCAGTAAATATAGGGGTGCAGGTATTTTTTTAAATTAATGTTTTTGTGTCTTTTGGGTAGATTCTGAGGAGTGGAATTGCTGGGTCATATGATAGCTCCATTTTTAGAAGTTTGAGGAACCTCCACACTTTGCATTCCCACCGGCAGTATAGGAGAGTTCCTTTTTCTCTACATCCTGGCCAATATTTGTTATTCCCTACTTGTTTAATGTGGGTCATTCTCACTGCTGCGAGGTGGTATCTCATTGTGGTTTGATTTGTATTTCCCCAGTTATAAATGATGTTGAACATTTTTTCATATGCCTATTGACCATTTCCATCTCTTCTTTGGAGAAGTGTCTTTCTAGCTCTTCTGCCCACTTTTTGACTGGATGGTTTACTTTGCTTCTGTTGTAGTATATACAAAAATTTTCTCCTCCTAATTAATAGGGTGTCTCTTTGTTTTGGTTAGTGTCTCTTTTGCTGTATAGAAGCTTTGTAGTTTGATATAATCACAGTTGTTTATTTTTTCCTTCATTTTCTTTGTTTTGAGGGATGTGTCTTTAAAGATGTTTCTGATGTATGCCATGGAGTTTGCTATATTTTCTTCCATATGTCTTATGGTTTCATGTCTTACATTCTGGTCTTTTATCCATTTTGAGTTGGTTTTTGTGCATGGTGTGAGGGAGTAGGCTACCTTCACTCTTTTGCAAGTAGCAGTCCAGTTTTCAGTTTTCTCAGCGCCAATTATTGAACAAACTGTCCTTGTTCCATTGAATATTCTTTCCTCCTTTGTCAAAGATTAGTGGCCTATTAAGTATGTGGGTTTATTTCTGGGTTTTCTATTCAATTCCATGGATCTATGTGTCTGTTTTTGTTTCAGTACAAAATTTGAATTATTTTACATTAAAATAATTAATTTTAATTAATTGTTTTAATTATTATGGCTTTGTAATATAACTTGAAATCAGGGAGTGTGGTGACCATTCTCCTTTTTAGTCAGGAGAGCTTTGGCTATTTGAGGATTTTTTGGTGTGTGGTTCCATATAATGTCATCAATATTTGTTCTATTTTTTTTTAAAGATTTATTATTTATTTATGTATACAGAAATCGGGTACAAGTCAGAGGTGCAGTGATAGTGAGAAGATTCACCAGAGACAGATAGAGAGCAGAACAGGCAGATGAACAAACTACACTGCTGAGCCGCGGATGGGTCAGGAGAGTTCTGCCTTGCCATGTGGGTCACCTCCAGGCCTGGGGATCAGACTCACACTGAAGCAGCCGCGGCTAGCTTGCAGTGCTGCATTCTAACCTGTTGTGCCACTAGGGAGGGCCTATTTGTTCTATTTCTTTAAAGAATGCCATTGAAAAAAAATTTTTTTAAAGATTTATTTTTTTATGCATACAGAACCGGGGTAAAGGCACGTGGGGGCGGTGAGAGGATTCACCAGAGACAGAGTGGGGAGCAGAACAGGCTGATCCACGAAGTACACTGCTGAGGGGTGCAATGGGCGGGTCAGGAGAGGTCTGCCCCACCCTGTGGATCTCCTGGGGCAGGCGGGATCTAACTCATGTGGAAGTGGCTTTAGCTTCTTAGAGCTGTGCTTTAACCCGCTGCGCCACCAGAGAGGGCCGCCATTGAAATTTTTATTGGAATAGCACTGAATCTGTAAATTGCCTTCCATAGATGGCGGTTTTGATCATGTTAATTCTTCCAGTCCATGAGCAAGGGATGTCTTTCCATTTCTTTGTGTCTTTTGCTACTTCTTTTAAGAGGGCTTTATAGTTTTCTTATTATAAGTCTTTCACCTTTGTGTTAGGTTTATTTCCAAATATTTGTTTTTTTTGTTTGTTTGTTTCAATTTAAAAGGAATGGTTTTCTTAATTTCTTCTTCAGATTGATCGATTGCATATAGGAAGGGTACTTATTCTTGTGTGTTGATTTTGTATACCGCTACTTTACTAAATTGGTCTATAACTTTGCTTAGTTTTTCTGTGGAGTGAGTAGGATTCTTTATGTATAATATCATGTCATCTGCAAATGGTGATAGTTTTACTTCTTTCCCTATTTGAATTCCCTGTATGTCTTTCTCTTGTTTTATTGCTCTGGCTAGGACTTCCAGTATTATACTGAAAAGCAGTGGTGAGAATGGGTGTCAGATGTTAAGGGAAAGGCTTTCAGGTTTTCACCACTGAGGATGACATTGGCTGAGGGATTGTAGTGTATGGCTTTTATTATGTTAAGCTATGTTTCTTCTTCCCTAGGATTTTGAGGCCTTCATCGTAAACGGATGTTGAACTTTGTCAAATGCTTTCTCAGCATCTATTGATAGGATCATATGGTTTTTCTTTTTCTTTTAGTTGATGTGTGGTGGATTATGTTAATTAATTTTCAGATGTTGAACCATCCTTGTGTCCCTGGAATAAATCCTACTTGGCCATGGTGTATTATCTTTCTGATGCATTGTTGGATTCTGTTGGCTAAGATTTTGTTGAGGATTTTTGTGTCAGTGTTTATTACAGAGATTGGTCTGTACTTTTCTTTTTTGTGTGCTATGTGCTGTCTTGTTTGGTTTTGGTATTAGTGTAATGTTGGCTTCATAAAACTTATTTGGCAGTATTCCTTCCTTTTCAATTTTTTGAGAGTTTGTGTGAGATAGTCACTAGTTCATTTCTGAATGTTTGGTAGCATTAATTTGTGAAAACATCTGGTCTTGGACCTTTGTTTTGGGGGAGGGTTTGATTACTATTTCAGTTTCACTGCTTGTAATCGGCCTGTTTAGGTGCTCTGTTTCTTCTTTATCTAGCATTGGATGGTTGTATAGTTCCAACTCTTCTAGATTATTGAACTTGTTTGCATATAAATATTCATAATAATCTCTTATTACTCTTGATTTCTGTTGTGTCTGTTGTAATTTCTTCACTTTCATTTACGATCCTATATATTTGTGTTTTCTCCCTTTTTTTCATTATGCAACTGGCTTGAGGTTTGTCTATTTGTTTTCAAAGAACAATTTTTGGTTTTGTTGATCTTTTGGATTTTTTTAATGTCTATTTATTTCTGGTTTATTTTTATCATTTCCTTTATTATACTGGCCTTTGGTTTTCTTCTTGTTCCTTTTCTAGTTCTTTGAGACAAGAGATTAGATTGTCTTTTGAGTTTTTTTTTTTTTGTGTGTGTGTGTGTGCCTTGATGGGAGCCTGTATTAGTATATACTTTCCTCTTAATATTGCTTTTGCTGTGTCCCATACATTCTGGAAAATTCTGTTCTCATTGTCATTCATTTCTAGCTAGTTTTTATTCCTTTGATCCTTCCTCTGATCTCCTCATTAATCCAGTGGTCTTCCAGTAGTGTGGGTTTTAATTTCCATGAAGTATGGGGGTTCCTTTCTTTCTTTTCATGGTTTATTTCTAGTTTGTGCCTTTATGATTAAAGAAGATAGTTGATATGATTTTGATCTTAATGTATCTGTTGATGTTTGTCTTATAACCCAGTATGTGATCAACCCTGGAGTATTATCTGTGTGCACTTGAGAATAATGTATCAGATTTTGGAGGCGGTGGGTGGGGTGCAGTGTCCTATAGATGTCTGTTAAGCCCATAAGGTCTAGGCCCTTATTTAGAGTTCTAGTGTCCTTGTTTATTTTTTGTCTCATTGATTTGCACATTGGTGAGAGTGGGGGTGTTGAAGTCTCCTACTACACATATATTTTCTTTAATGTCTATTTTTAAGGTTGAAAATAATTGTCTGATATATTTTGGTGCTCCTTCATTTGGGAGTATATGTTGATTGGTGTTATGTATTCCCCATGTATTGTTCCCTTAATCATAATGGAGTGACTGTGACTATGTCTCTTTTTATCTTCTTTTATTTTGAAGTCTATTTTATCTGATACAAGTATAGATGTTCCTGCCTTCTTTTTTGGTCCATTTGCTTGTAGGATTGTTTTCCAGCTTTTTACTTTCAATCTGTGCTTATCTTTTGTAGTTAAATGTGCTTCCTGTAGATAGCAGAGATTTGGTTCTGTTTTTTAATCCAACCTGCTACTTTGTGTCACTTTATTGATGAGTTTAGTACATTTATATTTGGAGTTAAAATTGATAAATGTATTTTCCACTTTATTTGCCTTTTCATGATTCCATTTCTACCTTATTCTATTTTTTTTTTCCTGTTCATTCCCTGTTGGTTTTAGCTTTAAGGCTTTTGAAGTATTTTTGGAGTGGGGGTTTAGTGGTAATGAATTTCTGAAGATTCTGTTTTTCTGAGAAGGTCCTTATTTTCTCTTCATAGAGGAAGAAGAGCTTGCAGGGTAAAGTATTCTTGGTTGACATTTGTTGACTTGGAGTTTTTAAAATATGTCACTCCATTGTCCTCTTGCCTGTTTGTTTGGAGAAATCTGATGTCAGCCTGACTGGTTTTCCTTTACAGATTATCTGTTTCTTTATCTTCACCATTTTCACTATTATTTCTTTGTTGTGGACTCTTAGGAATTTCATTATTATGTATCTTGCTGTAGGTTTCCTATGACTAGTAACTCCTTTCCCGATGGTGTCAGATAGTTCTCAAAGTGTTTCTTCATTCTTTTTCCTTTGTAAGTCTGTTTCATTTTCTTATTTGGTTCTTTTTATGTCTGTATCTTCAAGAGTACTGATTCGTCCTTCAATTTATTCTATTTTATTTTCATGGCTTTCCCTAGAATTCTTGAACTCCTCTACTAATCTTTGAATATTCTCCACTTCCTTTTCTTCTTTTGGGATTCATTATCATTCCTCAGTTCATTATTTATATTTTCCCCTTTATATGTTTCTCTAAATTCTTTAAGTGTTTTCAATATGGAAATTCTTTTTTTTTTTTTTTTTTTTTTGCCAGGCAGAGATATTCTCCTATGTTCATATTATTGTATTCTGGAGGTTGACTTTCTTTCTGTGATGGATTATTCCCAGAAGGGCCATTTTGGTAGTTTGTATTTTTCCTTCTTTTTATTTGCCTGTGGTTTCTTTTGTTTGCCTTTGCTTTTGCTCTGTTCATAGTGTCCTATTACCACTGATATTAGTCGGAATGACTTCTGATTTCTCTTGTTGAGGCATAGATGTGTGTGCCTGGTGTCGGAGCCACTGTGGCTGGTTAGTAGAGGGTAGGTAGTAGTTAGTAGAAGTGTATTTCCCTCCTCTGTTGTCTTCAGCTGTACCCCTGCCCTAGATAGGTGGTACTTCCCGATTCTCTTCCCAAGGTATTGGGGGCTGGACTTGGGTGCTGGGGGGTTCCTGCAGTTCCCAGTTGGATGCACATCAGGGAAGTCTTCTGTTGTGGTTTTGAGCTGTGACTTCCTTCAGGAGTCCTGTTTTTTCAGCCTCCTCTATGTAAGTTGTCATCTAATGTCTCAGCCTGTGGTAGTCAAGAGCCTTGTATGGAGTGCTGTACTTACACACACACACACACACACACACACACACACACACACACACACTGAGGCCAAGTCCACTGGAAGATGCTTGCAGAATGGTGGGATGCATTTCTCTGTTGAGCTTCTAGGTACCTCTAGGCATGTCTCGGATCAAAAGAGAATAAGGAGTGAAGAAGAGATAAGAGGAAAGAAGGTAATATTGAAATGTAAAAGGAATGGAGGTGGGAGAGGAAAGAAAGGGACAAGGCAGGGGAAAGAGGAAGAGGAGGGGGGGGAAGTAACAGAAAGAGAAGAGAAAATAGTAATAATACTATTAGATGGGAGAAAGGAGAAAACTAGAGGAAACAGAAGACAGAAGTAGTAAAGAAGGAAAAGCACACACAGACACCTAACCAACCAACCAACCAACAAACAGACAAACACACACACGCATTGGGGCAGAATCACTTCTCAGACCTCTGAAGACTCTCAGTGAGCTAGTTGTTGCTGTTTTAGTCTGGCCCGTTGGGGAGCATAGTGGGGCTGGATAGGACAGTCTTCCCAGGTCCACTATCTCCCTGTCACCTTCCAGAGTTCTCAGATGTCTCAGGATTCTCCCATGGCCTCCAAATTTCTTGGTCTCCCCAGTTTATAGGCGAGGAAACCGAGGCCCACTGTGGATGTCTTCCCCACACAAGAACTCTGAGACTCACTTTTGAGTCTGTTGTCTACGTCTCCACCTTCTTAGGTCCCTAAACAGGTCCTCCTCCATTACTCATTTTGTTGATGTACATCAGTTGCTCTGTGTTTCTTTATCTGTTTCTTTTGCCCACAAAAAAACCCCTACAGTTTGATTTCATGAACTTTTTGTCATTGCATAAAAGGAAACAAAATTACTAAGGGGCCATGAATGAATGATTCTCAAGGGTAGTTGCTGACTTCTGTCTCTGCTGTGCTTTGGAAATCGTGGCAGGAAGTTGGAGGGTGGATATGAGAATTTTAGAGTGAGGGTGATTTCAATCCTGGGGAGTCTATAATTCTCTAAATCTTATTAACATTGGGGCTGAATTCCAAACATTCCTCTGGGTCTGCAAGTGGATGCCGTCAGCCTTTCCTAGCAGCTTCTCCGCTGGCCTGGAAACTTCTAGGACATTCCAGGTCCCCACACTTCTCCCTGCTCTCGGGGACAAGCCTGTAGTCAGGCATCTTCACACTCTGCTTCCATCTGGAACTCCTTTCCTTGGTTCTTGATGCTGGCTGCCTCTGGGCTTTCTGTTCCAGTGCCCAGAACCCTACATGGCTTTGCCAGCCAAAGCCAAGGAAGCAACAGCAGCAGATAAGGGTGCCCTTCCCTGGAGGCAGGGTGTATGGGTATGAGAACCTGTCCTAGGAAACTCTGATCAGTTATTAATGATAACTTAAAGAGAGGCCTTCTGGTGGCCTAAGGATTAAGTCTCAGCACTATCACCCCATGGTCTGAGTTTGATCCCTGGCCAGGGAGCTGACCAATATTATACAGCAAACTTTGCCTGCCCTGCCCACTGCTCTCCTCAGCAGTGTGTTTCAGCAGATCCCCCTGTTCTGGTCCCCCCTGTTCTGTCTGGTGAATCCTCTCACCCCCCCCCATACCTCTGTTCTTCTACTAAATACATATATATAAGTTATATATATATAAATGTCATATATACACACACACATGCACACACACACACGAGAGAGATAAAGAAAGGTAGGCAGAAGGATTTTCCTGCTATCAAAACATATCTATAATTATGCCTTCTATGTACCTAGAAAAAAAATAAATATATTTCTTCACTTGGGGGAAAAAAAGAGTGAGCACTGAGAGATGTTTGACATAAACACAGAGGAAGGACATTGTCAAAATCCCATAAAGAACAACTACAAGTTCCCATAGGACTCTAAGATTGTCCAGTATTGACTACCCAAAGTCTCACCAAGACTCGAGACTTTCATGAGGAGTCAAATCCCTTCCAGAAACTCTTTTTTGCTTCTGTAAAAAGGTGAGGGTGTGGGGACCCAGGAATCCTGCCAAAGCCAAGGTAACCAAGTATTGAGCAAACTGGCTTCTCTAGGCATCTGGCTAAGAAGACCTGATTATGAACGTAGCTGAGGTTTTAGGAAACTGAATGTTAGAATAGGTAAGAGGAGACTGGAATTAAATGGAAATGGAGCCAGACCTGCCTCCAGGGCTCTGCATGCCCTGTGGGTCTTGACTTCTGTCTCCTTAAATGTGTCCAAGACCCATTGATGACTCTATTCTCCAGATACCCGCCCCCCCCCGCCCCGCCCCACACACACCCTCCAACTTCTCAGACTCCTTGTTGGTATACATCCCTTGCCATCCTGACTCCAGCTAGGAGTCACCTCCAGCCCCTCAGCCCCCACATCCAAACAGGGGACACCATGTTGCCTCCCTTGCTGACTCATCTCCCACACCCACTATCTGGGGAGAGAGGGAGAGAGGAAGCCATAAGTGTTCCTTTCCATAAATGCTGACCTTATGATGTCAGAACTCACAATTAATCTCACTGCCCATGACATCACGGCCACCTGCCTCTGCCTGGCTTCCCATGGCCTACGCGCTGCGACCATGCATCCTTCCTGGCACATCATTTTGTGCAGCTGCTTTTCTCTCCCCGTCTGGCTCAGTCTTCCCGTCCTCCCCGCCCCCCACCATCACACGTAGGCCCATCTGATTTCTGCCTCCACACCTGCACCTGCCTTCCAGCTCATTTTGCCCAAACTACCAGCTCGCAGCGTTCCCTCTTACGCCCTGGCTACTGTGTGTTGATTATTTCCAGCCTAACACTAATTCGACCACTTATTCTACATTGCTGAGTGCCATCATTTCAGCAGGCTGTAATCTTCTTGGTGGTGAGGGCGTGGTGATTACACCCTGTTTTTGTCATCGCTCTGGGGCACCCAAGCAAGAATGTGGGGCAGCAGTGACATTTATCCGGGGCTCGAAGACATGATCTCACTGAAACCTTTCAGCCTTAAGAACCAGATTTGGGGGTCTGTATTTTATAGATGAGGAAACGGAAGCTCCAAGAAATCATTTCGCAGCCATAGCTGACAAAGAGGCTGAGTCTACTTGATAGCGGGGTAGCTTGATAACAGAGCGTCTTTTACTAATCCGGTCTTTATCCAGAGGCCCCTCAGAGAGCCTCCTCAAAGCGCCCTTCCAGGACTGGTGCACCCCAGACCCTGGTCTCCGGGCCCTGGCATTCGCTTGGGCCCGGATTCGCTCCTCCATGAAGTCATCTGCTTCCCAGCGGAGGGAGCTGCTGGCCTGTTGTCCACTTTATTCCCAGTGTCTCTCACAGCTCCCAGCACGTAGTTTATACTCAATGAATATTTGTTAAATGATCAGAAATCAAAAATATTGGGAGTGCAGTCTCTACCACGGGGGAAGTGTGAGGGGCACAGGGTCCTATTGCCTGCCGGGCATTTCTGGGCAGGTCTCCCCATGCAACAGTTCAGCTTTCATGGCTCCTTCGTGTGGATGCCCTGGGGCAGGTTATGACTTGCAAGGCCATGCGGACAACCTGGGGGAGAGGGGGTGTTCCAGGGTGCACTAGACCTAGAACTCACCCAGGCCCTGCACCCACCCCAGTAGATGCATCAGACACCCCTCCCCCCACCCCCCGCACCAGGGCTGTGCTTCCTACCCTGGCCTGGAGCACATGGGGTGGCACGTGTGTGTGTGCGTGCACAGGGGCATGAGAGACCTCCCCTCAAACTTGCCCCCTTTAACCTGTAAATGGCCCTTTCCTGGAAGCATCCTTGTTTTGGATGATGTTGCGTCGTCAAAAGCTTCATTTCCATCTTTGCAAAAGATGGACCTGGTGACTTTGGAGAAGTCTCACTCGTGATGGGGTGCTGGGGCGCTGGGCTAGGGAAGGGGAACCAGATTCCCTCGGCTTTGTAGGTGTCTCTGCAGGCTGGTTTCCCTGGAAGGAGTGTTCAGATGTCCACTTGGGGGTGTCTGGGTGGAGGTGTGGGGATTTTCTCAGGCAAGGTAGACTCCCCTTTGTGGAAGCACCTCACTCACTGCAAAGTCTCACAGAGAACAGGGACCCCGTGTGCCCTAAGAGATGGGCTGCGGGAGAGGGCCTGGAGCCCGGGGTTCTGGTCCAGGTTCTTCCAGGCCAGCGTCTTCCCTGCCCAGAGCCTCAGTGCTGTTTGGAATCTAAGGGGTTGGCCCTGTCTGGGAGGTTCCTTCTCAGGCTGGTGGGAGCGAAGCCCTTGAGAAGAGCAGCAGTACCAGGCAAATCACAGCTGGCTCCCTCCTCCAAGCTCCCACAAGGAGACTCTGGCCCTCTTCTCCTGCTGGGGACACCTGCATGGTCCTGACATCCTCTGGCTTCTAGATCGGATCTGAGGACTCACAGCAGGCGCCATAGGCCCACTGGGGCCCTAGGGACTACTAGGGACCCAGGCGACAGGAGGAAGAGCGCCGGTGGAGCCGGATGCTGGGGTGGGGTGGGGGTTGGGAAAGAGAGACTCTGGCTTCCCCTTCCCCGGCCAGGGCATGTCGCTTCTGGGACACATTGTGATGTTGCGTAAGCCCCCCAGGGTCCATCCTATCCACCCTTTGTGAGCACCCCCAGGCTGTCAACATCAGGGTCTGAGGAGTCCCCCAGGAATGATCTCATTGGTTCTACTCTGTGGCAGTTTTCAAACATGCCCCCCAAATTCTTCGACCCTCCTCTCCCTGAGAGGTGGGATCAGTGCCCTTGAATCTGGCCTTGTGACTTTTGGACAAATGAATAGAGTGGATTTGGTGCCTGCCAGTGCCCGGGCGAGGCCTTCTGAAGCTGGCAGCTTCCGCTTCCTGTCTCATGGGATGCGGCCCTGGGAACCCAGCCACCACGGAGGAAGCCAGAGCCGCCCCTGGAGAGGAGAGGCCGCGTGGAGAGTGGAGAGGAACCGCCTGGAGCCACCGCCTGGCTGGGCGCCCGGCGCCACCGTGCCAGCAGGGCAAGGGAGCCATCCCAGTGCCATCCCACGTCCCAGCTGAAGCCAACACAGCGGATCCATCTAGCCCTACCCACGTGAGTGCAAGACGTGCTTGTTACTTTTTACGCTGTTGACTTTGTGGGGCGCTAGAAAATAGAAAATCAGCAGAGCTGGATGGGAAGCCAGTCCTCAAGAACCTCAGAATGTCGCTTATATTTTTCGCAGATCAACAGTCACCCAGCCATCTTGTAGACTCTTATTTCCTAACCAAAAACTGTGAATGGAGATGATGACTACAGGAATTTTGTTCTCGGAAGTCCGCTGCCAGCCCCTTCTCAGTTCACCCCTTCCTCACACCCCTGGAGTCCTACCCCTGAGATTTTCACCTCTTTTCTCCTCCAGGTTACCTGATTCTCAGCTGCGGGGACTTGAGCTGAGGCTGGGTGGGGCGCCCCCAGTGGAGGTCTCGGGGTGCTGGGGGGGTTTGAGCATGTGAGCATGTGCTCATCATGGAGCTCTGAACCCTGGAGGTGGGTAACGGGGAGCAGAGGGACTGACTGTTTTAATTGCTGATGCTTTTGGTGGGTCGACTGGAAACCAACCATGTTTCCTGAAAGAGCTTTCAGAATTAAAATCAACCTTTTCTGGTTATCCCATTCTGCATTTTTTCAAATTTTCTGCAGTGGATCCAAATTACTTTTGCAATGAAGAAAATAAAACTCACTACCAATGCCAATCCTCAGAGTTAACCAGAACTCACATTTGGTGAATTTCCTTTCAGCCTTTCATCTGTGCTCAAACATCTCATGGATATTTGAGTTCAGGCCAGAAACACAGTTCTCTGTGTTGACTTTTCACTGTACTTTGAGTCTCTCTCAAAGAAACTCTCTCAGTAAATGTTTTCCCAAACCTGATTAACGACATGATAATGTTCAAATATTAAAAATAATAAAGATTTAGTGATTTCACTTGTTTCCCATACCATTATTTAGGCTATTTACTTACATGGATACTTATAGTATAGTAAATTATATTTATTAACAAAACTATTCTTTAGCATAATAAATTTGTCAAAGATGTTTGGATAGATAGTTATCTTTGCTTCCCAGAAGTGGACGTTCCAGGTTAAGTACTGTGGACATTTGAGGGAGACTGCTGATGTGAGTGCAAAAGGCACACTCCATCCTTTTTGAATTACCAGCTTGGCTTCAGGAGCTATCTCCTGTCTGGGAATCTCGCAGATTCCCAAGGGGGGCACCAGGGGCCGGGAAACCACGTAAAGATATTTGGAAAAGTATGGAGTTGGTAGGAACAAGCTCTTCAACTTACACAAATTATAGATATTTGAGTGATTAGGAAATAGCTTTAATTGAGAGGATGGCTATGGAGAGCCACCTGGGGGGATGCTTTCTGTCCATCACCTCACTGCGTGCTTATGCGTCCTGGGCTCAGACTATTCCTATGTGTAGACAGGTGCTCCAGAGGTTACGTAAGCCGGCAGAGTCGCACGCTAATTGGAGAGTCAGGTACAGCCCGGAGTGGCCTCTCAGCGCCAGCAAAACGACCCTCCAGTACAGCCCCTGTATGTCCATGGCCCAGGGGGGCAGGTGGGAGGCTTCGGTGCTCACTCACTCCTTGGCCCCGTTTGTACCTTCTCCCTTCCAATGGGAAGAACCGACAGGAAGACTTAAAGAGCCCTTTCTCCAGAGCATTGCTCCCTGCAAAATATCTGCCTTCTGTGAATGCCTTCCACCCTGCCTGGATAACTCTGGAGCACCCTGGCGGGGAGAAGATTTCATGGGTTTCTGAGGCGCCCTGAGTGGCTGTTCTGACCTGCATTCTTCCAGCATGTGTTGTCTAGGAGCATAAGCCTGAGGGTGTGCAATGAGGGGAGGGAGGGAGGGAGCCGCTGGCAGGGGGATCAGGGGGAGTCCAGCAGATCAAGGCATATTAATAAAGTGGCCGCTGGCTGTGAGGCTGCCCTGAGTCTGCACTGGGAAGGAGCCCAGAGGGCAGCCAAGGGCAGAGGGATGTGAACGGCGCCTGCATCCCATGTGGAATGCCAGCAGGCTGCAGGGGGAGTTGAGGGGGGTGGGAGGGTGGGGGGACCCCTCATCAGCACGCTGTCCAAACTCTCACTCTCCTGGCCACTCCGTTGCACTTCTTACCTCTTCAGACTTCCTTTGCAAGATTTGTCCTCTGAAGAGCCACCCCGGTGGACCTCTAGCTCTGTTTAGATGCCTCATTCCTTCCCGCAGTTTCATCTGGGGGGTGGCATTCAAACTATTTAAAAACAAGGAGTCTCGTCCTAGATCCACCTTAATAGAGCCAAGCCTAAAGGCAGGAGCAGCTTCCAAAGACCCTCTGCCCAGATAAGGGGTAGCTCTTCAGCTGCTGGACTCAGGGGAGGTATGCAGATATCGGGGAGAGAGTGGGGTGGCCAGGGAACTAGTGGGGTTCAGGGTAGTAGCTATTTACCAAGCAGCACAGATATTTTTCAACATTTTAACAGCTAGTGTGGTGGTGCCTGGGTGTGCAGCTATATGGCTCAGCTCTGCCCAGGTGGGATAAGATGCAGGCTTGACCATAGTTTCTTGGAGATGTTCAAATGAATCTTTCCTGACCCCTCAAGGGACACACATGCTCCCAGGTCTTCCTCTCTGTCCCCATGCCGAGCTCAGAGTCTGTCTCTAGAGTCAGGGTTCTATAGTCGCCGATCTCCAGCTCATCCGAAATGAGCTTAAAACATCCCAAGGTGTCCATCTTCAGTTTCCCACAACTGTACGCTCCTTGCTGCCTCTCCCACATGGCAGATGGTCAGTTAAAGGTGGCTGGACATTTTTTTATATTTTGGTGGGTGGGTTAAATTCCTATTTGGTAGTTTATGATAGTTTTGGTAAGTTTATGGTAGTTCTTGAAGGTGGTGTGGTCAACCAGCAGTCTCTCCCCAGTGATCTGACTGTTCCTTGTTTTCTCAGTGAGGATATTGACTGAATTTCAAAAGCTGGGAGGCAGTCCTGGTTCACAATCACCCACTTCATGGCCTTGGGTGAGAACTTAAATATCTTTAAGGAAAAGACCTTTCAGGTCTTTGGTTTCCTGTAAAACAGATCTGGAGGAGCTAAGCTTGCTAAGCTATTCAGTGGTTGCCTGTCGCTGCATATTCATCATAGTGACAAAAGGGAAGAGAACCAGGGTTCAAATGCCAGTTCGGAAACTCGGCTTTTATTAGCTGTGGGGTATTCACAGGGTGGTTTATGAGTTAAGTAACACCACTCAAGTGTTTAGCATGCTTGGTGCTTAATAAACTGTCAATAAACATTATCTGTTTTTGCTGCTTCCAAGTAATTATAGGTTTCATGAAGATGGGGTCTTCCTTCTGATCCCCAAAGTTCTCATATATTCCTTACTTCGCCACCGCTGTCAATCTCTGATTACCAATGTCTCTGTCCTGTATCTAAAGGGACAGAATGGACATCCTCTGAGGTCTTACTCTGAGCCAGACTCTGCTTCCATCCACTTTCTCGCTTCCTCCTCCCAACATGGCAAGAAACAAGAGACTGTTTCCCCTCCTTTTACTCCACAGAAAATGAGGCCCCAAAGGGTGAAAGCCATGGATTCAGACAGAGTCTGTAGAGCTCGAAAGCCCTTGCTGGGGTGAACAGAGGGGGCTCCCCAGAAAGTAAGCTCCACACAAGTCACAAGTCCAGGTGGCCCTGGGGCTGGGCAACTGAGACCCACAGGCAGAGAGGGAAGCCAGCTCGTGGGCCTTTCATTACATTCTTTTTCAAGCCAGACTTAAAGACGCAAATGTAACAAACCCTGTTGATGAATGATGAAGAGGTTCTCTGGAAAAGGAAGACTGAAAAAGAGCAAAAGAAGGAAAAGAAAAGGAACAGAGGCAGAGGGTGGGAGGGAACAATCCTTGACAAATATTTTCTGTTAATAAATTCCATTTTGTCTCTAAAATGTTTGCCAACTATCTAAGCAGGAAAATTTTTCACATACCAGGACAAACCGTGGCCGAAAGGCCTCGTCGCCCCTCTGCCTGCAGTGCCTGCTTCCACATCCTCCAGGAGGCAGCTCTCTCGGACACTACGGTCTTCTGTAGGGGAATGTGTCTTTGGTGCGGAGGATCAGGGCAGTTCAGACAACTTGATTCCCAGCTTGGGGGGAGGTGTCCCAGGAGGCCCCTAGGCCTTCCTGTGTCTGAAACTCTCCTCCCCTTGCCTTTCCCTTCTCTCACCCTCTCTCTTCACCCAGAGTGTAGAACATGCCTACCTTGCTGCTCTCTTCCAGGGTCCCCCCTCTCCATCCATCAGGAGCTTCTGTCTTTTACCCTCTTTCCCTTTAGTCCTTTTCATTCCTCCTTCCAAATTTGGTAGGTGGGGAAGGAAGAAATTCTGAGACCCACTGTGTCATCTTCCTACATCTCCAATACTGTGTCTTCATTCATTCATTCATTCATTCATTCATTCATTCATTCATTCATTCAGCAAATTTTGGCAGTGTCCCTTGGAAAAGTCTATGAAGCCCCAATCCTGTGTTTGGAGAAAATGCTAGATAGTGCCAAGGACTTGTTCCTTTTGCCTTACTGGATTTTCTTGGGGATAAAACCACTTGCAGATAGAGTGGGTGCAGTGATGCCCAAACTTACCATTCAAGGACTCCGGAAGCCATCTGGGCAATAGCTGGATGAAAAGGAAAGACATTGTCAAAGCCAATGTGCCAATCTGGAGGGGAAGTGTGGATCTAATTAAAACTTAAATGAAGTCAGAGCATTGATTAGTTTTCACCTGATAGACTATCTTGCCATTTCTAGCTCAACTCTTCCTTTCTGGATTAGAGAGAGGCTGGCTTTATTCAGGCCAATGAGGAGGGCCTAACATGGCCAGCCAACATGGCTGCTGTCTCAGAAGATATCATGTTCACTCTCCTGAAGTATTAAGTCACTTGTATTTCTCACTCTGATGGACTTTGGAGAATTTCTATAATACCTCATGGTTTCTTATTCTACTAGGTTGTGTAGTCAGGGTCATAGATGAGCAGATGTGCCTCAAGTCATTGAACAGAAGGACTTGCCTTGCTGGGACTTACTGTCTGGTGGAGAAGATGTGAGACGTTAATATGGGCCAGTCAGTGTAATGTAGCTCATGTAGCAAAACCTGCTCTCCTCTTTCTGATTTGGCATTTTGCTCTTGCAACTAAATCTTCATTTTAGCATATGCTCTTTGATCATGCAATTCTATTTCTCAGAATTATTCTATTTATGTGTGAAATAGCACCTATGTGTGGTCATTATAGGAGTGTCCATAATAAAATATCCCTGAAGTCCATGAATTGGGAATTAGTTAAACATATACTGGTATAGGCACACTATGGAATTCCACACAACTGTAAAAAAAGAAAAAAGAAAGAAAAAGTTCTTTTTATGCTGTCATGAAGTTAACTCTGAGACATTATTTTTAGATTTTTTGGACATTATTTTAAGAGACACTTTTTCTCCTTTTTTTTCGACATTTTATCTTTGTGTGTGTGTGTGTGTAGAACTGAGATATAGGCCAGAGGTACAGGGTAGTGAGAAGATTCACCAGAGACAGAATGGGAAGCAGAACAGGAAGATCTATTGAAATCCATTGTTGAGGGGAGTAGTGGCAAGACGGGAGAGGTCTGCTGCACCATGTGGGTCACCTCCCTGGCTGGGGATTAATCTCGTGCTGCAGTGTTGATAGACTGAACCCCTAATCCACCAGGAAGACCCTCATAATGTACATTTTGAAAAAGTATCTTGGCTTGATTCTGAGGCAGATGGTCCATAGACCACACTTTGGAAAAGATGGTCTCTAAAGAGGTGCTAAACCTTCCCCAGCTCTTAGCCATTTTCATGGGCCAGGCAGATGCCTAATTTTGCTGCTCCCCTGAGGTGTGTTACAGGAGTCGCATGAACTGTTATGGATAAGCACTTAGCATGGTGCCTGCTGCTTCACACAAGAAATACCACCTGTTAATAATGAAACTTAATGTAAAAAACTCTCCAGGGCCCAGAAACCAAGAGGGAAAACTGAAAACTAGAAAATCAATTCCTGGGCTGTTCTTTGCAGTTACCATGGGGGTGGAGGAGCAGGGCTGGGTGACAGCAGCTTTTAGTTTCACAGAGTTTGGGTTTTAATACTGTGCAGGGACAAGAAACATGATCTTGAGCCTCCGGGAGGCAGGGTGTTGGCGCTGTGAAGTCCACAGAATGTCAAGCCCCTGGAAGGACACCATGCTTTAAAAAATTATAGGCCAGAAATAGTCAACTTCTAGCATAAAAAATTGGGAAGAAAACTTGTTTATCTTGAGCTGAGGTCTAGGTCAGAGGGGGGTAAGTCTCCCTTAAGATTTCAAAACCACTGTCATGCCTTTTTAGAGGGTTTAGGGCTTAAATAAATAGTTCTTGTGCAACCTAGAAACCTTTACACTAAGACATGCATACAATTTGGTCTCAGCCAATGCTAATCTGTTAGAAGCAAACACTTTGATTATACTGATTTCTCCAGACTAAAACCCCACTGAAGATGAACTCACAATCAGAAATCACACAATACACATGGACACATGAGGAGCAAGTGTCCATAGGTCCAGACTAGAATTAGATCCCACCAAAGCCTAGATTATGGAACTGTCACGGGCGATCATAAACTAAAGAGGTTTAAATGACTAAAAAAAAAAAAAAAAGCTAGCATAAAAGAAAGCTTCAAAACATGACTAGAGAGTGGACTTTAAATTAGGTGGACTTAAAAATTATAAATACACAGTACTTGTTTTAGAAATATAAAAAATACTCATTAAAATTTAAAATCCAAAGAATATAGTAGATCAGACATAGTTAAAGACACAGACGTGGACAAAGAATCACTGCACTTAGATGTTAGTTTAGAAACTCATTCAAATGGAAGCCAGGAATGGAAAGAGGTCTTAGGAGGCAGAGAAGATAACTATGAAAAAGCTTAACATACATCTAATAGGAGCTCCAGAAGAGAAAATCTATAGAACGAGATGAGGCAATGTTTGAAGGGAAGTTACCTGAAAATTGATAAAAGGTGAGAATGTTTAGATTCAGGAGTCACCACAAACCCCAATTCAGATTTATAAAAACAAATACTCTCTGGGTACACAGAGTAAACTGTAGAACACCAAAGACAGAAAACTTTATTTAAAAAAAAAAAAAAAAACAGAGAGAAAAGACTGAGATTTCATTAGAGTTGAGAAAGCCAGAGAAGGAGGCATGGAGCCCTGGGGAGTGTGAGTGCCCTAGGAGAGGACCCTGCAAAATTCACACCCACCCCTGTGAGTCAGATTGGGGGAGAGACAGAGGCCTAGGCAGAGAACTTGGACTTGGTATTGCAGAGTATGAGGTTGCAAGGCCCCAGTGAGTCAAATAAACTGGCTTGTTAACGAAAAAGCATTTCCCAAAGGATTGTTTTGCAGTGACTGTGGAGATGAAACTATTCTGAGACGCTTTGTTCCCAATTCCAAATTGCTGGGGTTTTTGTTTTGTTGGTTTTTTCCCCCCTCTTTTCCTTCTTTTTAAATAGCTCAAGAGGTTTTCCACCATCTGAGGTGATTTGAGAAGAGTGTTAAGTCAGTTTCAGCAAATGCTTGCTGTTTCACTCTGGATTTACCATTCCAGTGTGCAGTGTTGATAGCTTCTGCTGGAGATGACAGAAATCGCCCTGCTTTCTCTCCCCTATCCATGGCTTCTTTGGGTTAGGTTGGATGCTGCTTGGGAAAACTCTGGGTGGACCAACTAGGGTATATCCTTGAGAACCCTGATTTCCATCCCGGTTGGTATTTCTCTGTGGCGTTCTTTCATCTGGACTGTTGTTGACACATGGAAAGTTGCTAAGCATTTGCCTAGGAACTCCCACACCCCCTTAAAAAATCAGGCACACGTCACCAAGGAAAGTGAATGAATCAGCAAAGGCCAATGCGAGGGAGATGAGGAAAGAGGCTGAGTGCCAATCAACTCCTCTCCATCACCACCCGGGAGCTTTTAGCTCACTAGCCTGATACGGATACAGACAGACCAGGAAGAGTGTATTGTGTTGCTGCACGGAACAATGGCTATTATATGACGGTCACTCAGTGTGCTGGAGGACACTAGTGATCCAAACAGGGTCCCAGCCCTGCCCTCAGGGGCTGAGAATCCAGTAAGAAATGCAGATAAATAATAATGTTTTATTCAGACTCTTATGTGCTGGAAGTGGCAGTGGGGAGTCTTAATCACGTGCTTGAAAGGAAGACGTAAGAGTAGCTGAGGGAAGGAAAGAGCAAGAAATATTCAAAGAGATGTATATTGTTCAACTCTTCTGGACGATCAGATCAAAAGGGGAGCAGTGAGAAGTCTTGCCGGGGAGGCAGCAGGAGCCAGCCGTGGTAGAGTAAGACTTGATCTTGAGGACTCTGGGGGCCAATGGAGGGTTTGTGCAGGAGAGTAACCTGATTAGATTTTATTCTTAGAAATTCCCTAGGGCTGATGTCTGGGAGCCCATTAGAAGGGGTGGGGGCAGCGAGCTATGCTGGGCAGCTTTGCTGTGGAGACCTGCTTGGATGTGGACTTTGAGAGAGGTAGGACGGAGCTGGGTGGGCAGGGTCCTCGTTTGAACATCCGGCGGCTGCTAGGAGGAAGGACTCTGCCCCCATCACCTCCTGGCAGCAAAGGAGAGACGGGGATGATTCCAGCAAGCGTCAGAACAGAGTAGTGACCAAATGGAGCAGATGAGATGACACTTGGGGCCACCTTGAAGGGGGGCAGCCTTGTGGGCACTCAAATGTGCAGCCTCACGGGTCATGCAAGGGCCCTGTGTTTGGCCCAGGCCACCTTGAAGTCCAGAGTGACTTAATCTTTGAAGTTGTATTTTGTCAAGAATGAAGCCTGCTCATGAGCAGGGCAGATAGGTACAGTGTGAACATCCTCATCTCTTAATGTCCTGCACCCCAGAGCACCCCATCCAGTGGGCTGACCACACATGCAGCTCAGCAGACTCTAAATGGGGATAGGATGTTCTAGAAACTGACTGCTTTCAGACTCACTGAACAGCCTGCCCCCACCTCCTGTTCCATATCAACGAGACCACAGCAGAGGAGGGGAGGCCCCACCCGCCCCCAGAACCATGCTCTGTGTTTGGTCAATGTGCTATAAATACTGGTGGAGAGAAGGCAGTAGTATCCCATGAAGTGTAATGACCAAAGACTCCTTGTTGCTTCCCTGTTAACCAGCCCTTTATGTGGAAATGATGACCTAGAGGGAAGGGAACACAGCCATGCTTATCTCCTTTTGAGTCCTTCCTTCCTCATTAAGTTGGTAAAATGTGCACAAACCCAAGGCTTCTACTCTTCTGGTAAGAATGTGAGAAATTTCTGGTAATAAATAAGCATGTATGAGCTACAGAATACAAATTGTGTGATCCTGGTCACTGCATAGGTTAATATTCTTATAATTGCATTAAAAACTGCCAATACATACTAGACAAATGCACGGTAGAATGCATTTTTTGGGTAAAATGCATGTTCATTGTTCAGTGTTTAAATTTGTCTTTCCTTGGAATAACATTTAACAAACTAAGAATACCATGAGGGTGGGAATACGGACTGGTGCAGTTGGAAGAGAAGTAGCAGTCTCCCATAAAACTGCAGTCTTTGCACATGATCCGGTGGCCACACTCCTGGGGGCACCCGAAGGAGTCGAACACTTACATCCCCACAAAAATCGCCATTCATCTGTTTACAGCGACTTTGCGCATATTGTCAAAATTTAGATGTGACCAAGAGACCACCAAGAGGTGAAGGAGGTCAATAAACAGTGGCACGTCTTAGGCCCATCCAGCAAATATTATTCTGCACTGAAAAGAAATGAGCTATTAAGCTACCAAAAGACGTGGGAGAAACCGAAATGCATATTGCTTAGTGAGAGAACCCAAACTGAAAAGGTTCCAAAGGATAAATCCAACTATAAGACATTCTGGAAAAGGCAAAATTAGAGAGTCCGTTAAAAAAAAAGATCAGTGGTTGCAGGAGTTTGGGGGCAGGGGGCTGGGGTGAGTGAGTGGGACACAAACACATTTAGGACAGTGACGTGATCCTGTCAGTTGCTATAGATATATTCCAACAGACAACACAAAGTGTGAAGGCGCAGTGTTTGGACTTTGGACTTTAGTTAAAAACGTGTCAATATTGGTTCACCAATAACATAACAAATGTACCGCACAATGCAAAGAAACAGAGGGGGTTCTCTGTGCTTTCTGCTCCGTTTTGCCTGAAGAGACAGTCCAGACACAGGCAAGTCACAGTGTTCACCTGTGAGCCCTTGGGGCAGCCTGTGAGCCCCTGGGGCTGCCTGGGACGCTCAGCCAGCCCGCCAGCAGCTGCATCTTGGAGCGGGGAGTGCAAGCAGCCAACATGTAGAGAGCAGTGGCCCAAAACTCTGGTGATCACCCAGAGAGGAGGGTGAGAAGCAGCTTCCTGTCTTGGATATGTCCAAGCTGCTTGCCCCTGATCGGGTTCACACGCATGAACCATCGAGATAATTGGCTACGCTCAGGCCTGGTTTGTGCCAGGCCTCCAAGCAGCGCACCAGGAGCGAGTCCACCACGCTGAATCCCCTGGACCACAGGGCCTTTCAGGGGACGTTTGGAGGGACGTTGTCTGTGTTCCAGGGCAGAGGCATCTGTTCTAGAATTTTAGATGTTACCGACAGAGAATGGAGGGTTCGTCTAAGCACAGGTCACTCGTCTTCTTGCCTAGGCGCTTCAGGACGGCTTTTTGCATTCAAGCTGAAAAACTGAGCTCCCGAAAGCACATTCAGCTTTGGGAAACCAGTATTTCACTGACAGCAACTTGTTTTCAAATTTAGAAGTTTAAAAAATGTTTGTTCATTGAAAAAAGGATGAAGAAACCTTTTTGCGCATGCCATATGTCCTGCTTCTGGGACAGGACAAGAAGCTAGAGGTTGGTGGGTGGAGAAATGTCCATTCTAGAAAGGCCTAGGAATGACAAATTCGCCTCCTAGCCTGGGGTTGGGTCCTCCTCTCTGTCACCAGGGAGCCAAGTCCTCAAGGATCCGCTCCCAGGTCAGCTTCTGCACCGGGCTTGCTGTGACTTTGGTGGGCTGTCAGAGCTCATGCTGGTGGGCTTGCTCAGGGCTCCTCCCCTGACTCTCTGGCTTCCTTTCAATCTAGCCTTTTCAGAACTTAGGAGTCAGGCTTTCTTTCCACATCTACAGGAGATGGGGGCGACAGCCAGATAATTATCAGCATCATCAGAAGAGACGTTAGCCCCCCTCTGCCACTCACTCCGTCACCTTGGCCAAGTTTCTTCACCTGCCTGGGTCTCGGCTCACCTGTGTATAAAGGGAACATGGTGAGGAGGCCACATTAGCACATTTTCCCAGAAAGCTACTGTAGAGCCTTGGTATGGCACAGGAAGTAGGTAGGGCCTTTCAGGCTATAGGTAGAAAAAGATAAGAGATGGACTACCTAGTTGTACATCTAGGGGAAGGAGGCGCAAACCACTTCTTACCTGTCCTCTTGAAACACTGGTGCCCTTGAAACTCCAGAATTTCTACCATGGAACACAATTTGAAAACCTCTACCTGGTCGATCTTCCTACTGTTATAAATATCAGAGCGAGATGTTTGTTCAAGGTCATGCAAGGAGTTAGCAGTGATGATGGAATTAGGACCCAGGTCTCTTGACCTCTAGTTCAGTGCTCTTTGCCTTCACTGTTTTGCCCCAGTCATGTTGTGGCCACTTTTTGTTTATTGAGTAGGAAACACCCTACCAGCCCAAACATGAGCTCTGCCCTCTGGAAATGGAAACAGCAGCCCACACACAAATCATTGCTGCTGCCCTTACCCTGATACCCACACAGAATGCCAGTGACATGATCCTGCCTCTCACAGGTCACATGTGTTTCCAACCAAGTATGAGAGGGCCCGGAGCCTGTGATAATGATCTGTTCGAGATTTGGATGAGCCGATAGTTGAGTGTTAAGCAACTTTAGCATTTGTGATCTGTAACAGCCTAGCACTGAGTTATGCACAGCCTTGAATCCTTGGAGTTCAGTTATTTTGTGTGTTGGCCTTAGCGATCCAGCTAGAGGCTCTGTCCCACAAGGGTGTCAGTTTCTCCACACCTGTGCTTAGTTAATAGTGGTTGAGCTAGCACGTGTCTTCTTGAGGTCATTGAGCCTAGTTCTGCTTGTGAAATGGAAAGAGGAGCCATGTCAGAAGAGAGTTCTAGAGGCAGATAACTTCGCAACCTATTGGAAATGGTGTGGGATCACTTTCCCCAGCATGGTGTAAGTGGCAAGGAGCTGAGCCGCGAGCCACTGAGGATGTGCCATGAATAGGAGCTGCCATTTTGGAGCAGGTCCTAGGAGGCAGGCACTGTGCTGAGCCTGGCAGATGCATGGTTCCCGTCTGGGGTGGGCTCCCCGTATCACTGTACATAGGTGGGCTCCCCGTATCACTGAGGCAGAGAAGGGAGGTTTCAGAACTATGACCAGAACTCAGGTCTGCATGACTCCAAAGCTCGGCCAGAGCTCGATTAAACTTTGAGACCCTCATTCATATTAAAGTCACCAAGGGAGACTTCCGTGGGTGTTGAAAGACCCAGTAGGTAGATGAAGTATTGGTACAACACATTTTGGGATACCCCTCAGCCTGGTCTTTCACTTCAGTTCATGTGGCTGCTTCTCCCTCCTGTAGCTTCCCAACAAATATAGATGCAGCGAATGAAATGGCTGGAGAACATGGCCTCAGCGAGTTCGTAACCAAGACCCTTGCTTGTGCCCAAGTGTGTGAGAGCAAAACCTGCAAGAGCTCTCAAGTTCTTGTCCAGAAGATCTCAGTGTCCCTTCTCTGCATTCTGTTGCTCTGGGCTGTTGGAGTTTAAAATATTGCCGCGTTCAATAACGACCGAGGCCCATGTCTGATGCAAAAGCCTTTATTAGGCTAGCTTGAGCCAGGATCCTTCCTTTACATGACCTGACACAGCAGGCACACCCCTCAAGGAAGGATCCCGAAGATCTACAGAGTGGGGTTTATAAGGGCAGTTAGTAGGGCTGGGGATTTTCCACTGGGTACGTCTGTTGCTGGTGGGTGCCCGCAAATTCCTGTCTGTCCAGATGTTAGGGATACAGAAGGCGCTAGAAACTTATTTTGGTCAAGCAGGAATCTAGGCTTATCACTGGGAACCTACCCAGCCAGCACCTTTCAGGAACAATGGCCCCAGAGGGGGCGAGCTGTCTAGTAAGAACTTACTTTTCACAGCATTCCCAACATGGGCAAGTCAAGAGGCAAGTGCAGCCTTCCCAGGGAAGCAACTTTAAAGTGACCCAGAAGAGAAAGGTAGATCTACCAAAGGCGTGATTCATTAGGGGCCATTATGGTAATAGTCTACCACATCAGGTAATTGTCAGAATCTAGAGTGTTGGAGAAAAAAGAGACTGTGGGCTTCTAGAGTCAAGAGTCTTGACTTGAATGGGGTACAGGCCAGAGGTGTGTGTGGGGAGTGTGTGTGTTAGAGGATTCACCGGAGAGAGTAGGGAACAGAATGAAATTCACTGCTGAGAGGAACAGCGGGTGGGGCAGGAGAGAGGTCTGCTGGACCATTGGGTCAGCTCCTTGGCCCAGGAGCGAACTCTTGATCTCTCATACTGCAGTGGCTGCAAATTGCTTCATAGTGCTTTGATTTAACCCATTGCACCACCAGAGAGGGCTCAAGAGTCTTGACTTTTACTAAACCAGTTATTGAGAGCAATCACTCTCTGTTACCAGGAGATTCAAACACATCTTGGTGCTGAATGTGGCTTCCAGCTCTAGCCAAACAAACATGGCATCTGCCTCCTCCCCCTGAGTGAGCCCAGCATCTCCTGCTCTCCCCCAAGCTTCCCATCTTTTATACATGTAACAGCCTCAAAAATTTGTCATAGATTTTAACAAATTGGTGAGGAATTTCTATAAAGAGACTGAGTGAGAGTGAACGCATCATCAGGAGAAGATCCATCTGGGAGAGCAGCCAGTTTTTCTTTTTAAATAATTTGTTTTTATTGTGCTAACATTGCTTTACATCATTGTGCATCAGAAATCAATTTTTTTAAAGATTTATTTATTTATGCATACAAAACTGGGGTACAGGCCAAAGGCACAGGGACAGTGAGAGGACTCACCAGAGACAGAGTGGGGAGCAGAACAGGCTGACTGACTAAGTACACTGCTGAGGGGAGCAGCAGGTGAGACAGGAGAGGTCTGCCACGCCATGTGGGTCACCTCCCTAGCCAGGAATTGAACTGGTGCTGAAGTGGCTTTAGCTTCTTAGTGCTGTGCTTTAACCTGCTGCACCACCAGGGAGGGCCCCAGAAATCAATTTTAAGAAGAGCATGTGAAAGCACAGCCAGCCTATCCTACTTGTTGTGTTGTTATGAGTCAAAGGGGTGGATCCCAGGAAAAATACAGCGTCAGTTTGTAAATGGGCTTTAAAATGTACACATCACATATAATTGGAGCGTGTCACCCCATCCTTACATTTAGTTCACCCATGTTGTCAAAAGTATTTTATGTTATAAAATACATATTTAAAAATATTTTTTCTTTTGGAATATATTATTTTCAATTATATTTCTATAAAATACTGAATTTCAGTTGGGGTGGGACAGTTCCTGAAGTCTGGTCTCTTCTTTAGAAAACTGGATCTCAACCTGGGATGATTTTTTTTCCCCCGAGGACATTTGTCAATTGCTGCAGCATTTCTTATTATCTTTTTTTTTTTTTAAAGATTTAGTTATTCATACAAGAACTGGGGTACAGGCCAGAGGTCCAGGGGTTGAGAGGATTCACCAGAGACAGAATGGGGAGCAGAACAGGCTGAAATACACTGCTGAGGGGAGCAGAGGATGAGACAGGAGATGTCTGCTGCACCATGTGGGTCAGCTCCGTGGCCAGGATTGAGCTTGTGATGCAGTGGCCACAGATCACTTCACAGTGCTGCTCTTTAACCCTTTAGGCCACCAGGGAGGGCCCCTTCTTATCTCAGTGAACCAGAGGCGCTCCTGGAGCCCAGTGGGGAAGAGGCCAGGGATGCGGCTGCACATCCACCACAGCACAGACGGTCCCCCAAACATAGGACTGTGGCTCAAATGCCAGTGGTGCTGCTGTTGGGAAACCTGCATTAGGAGTTCCCTGGTGCCAGCAAGGTTGTCCTGTTTGCTGTTCCCTGGAGGCTTTATTGCACATCTCCATGTGTAGGGCAAATGGAATTAATCAGATTTTTGCGCCACTAGCCTACCACCTAGTGATAGGGCCAGGTGCGGCTATCACCTGCGGCCCTGATTGCTTAATGCAGAAGGCGCCTGGGAGCGTAGGCTCCGACACGCATGCCTGATTGTAGGCGTGGAAGTGTGCACACCTGGGCCTGGGTCACTCAGTGGTGGGGTACGGCTACAAGGGACAGCTATGAGAGGATAATTATAAAAGAGGAGAGACCGCCAGAGGACACCAAAAAGCCCGGAGAAAGAGTAGAGATTCGTGGGGAGCTGGGGGCTCCGTTGCCTGTGCCACAGTCCTCCCTTCCACTCCAACCAGCGCTGCCTGGCCCCGTCTGTCTCCTCTGCTGCACGCCAGGCTCCCTGCCTGGTGCGCCTGTGTAGCCGGTTCCCTGAGAGAGCTTTTAAAGCCTGAAGAATCCACCGAGGGCTCTGGGACTGTCTGGAGCCCAGAGTGAACCGGCCCTTTGCTTGCTGGTACAACACCGAGCGTTTTTTCCTTTCATTCAACTGTTTTCCCAAAAAGATCTGGATTGGCAGGTGGATATGACAAGTCAAGAGCTGGGCAAGTTGCTTTCTGAAATATTTAGAAGGGAAGGGACATGGGGACACATTTTGACTTAAGTTATGAAACACATAATTTAGAAGACTTGTATCATGATTCATCACAAAGGAGGGACAACTACATAGGTCAGGGCACAATTACCACGTAAATATTTCCCTAACTACTAAGAGACATTACAGGGATTTTCTCATGGATGGGGTTGTGGGGGTGAGCTTCTAATTTTCCTTCATTTTTAAGAAGATTTATTGATTTATGCATACAGAACTGGGGTACAGGCCAGAGGAGCAGGGGTGGTGAGAGGATTCACCAGAGACAGATTGGGGAGCAGGACAGGCAGATCGATGTACAATGCTGAGGGGAGCAGCAGGTGGGTGGGTCAAGAGAGGTCTGCCACGCCATATGGGTCATCTCTGGGGCAGGGATCCAACTCATGCTGAAGTGGCTTTAGCTTCTTAGTGCTGTGCTTTACCTGCTGCACCACCAGGGAGGGCCCAATTTTCCTTTATTTTTTATGCATGTAAAGTAAAAGTGTTTGAGTCCTCTCCCCATTGCTAGTAGGAAACAAACCTACTTTTCAAAAGGGTTGACAGGTGGAATATAACAGGCCAAGGTCAGGATTGGGCAATTTTTAAAAATTTATTATAATAGTTTATCTTTACATCATTTTATGCCTTTTCCCATCTCAACTGTAATCCCTATGGGCTTCCCATCACCAATTCACCGTGTGCCATCACCATAGTCCCATGCATCCCCCCCTCCATTTTTAATCCCATTCCCCACTCCACCCCCATAAAATGTCTCTGGTATATAGTTGTTCATTATTATCATTTTTACCCTTTGGTCCTTTATACTCCTGCTATGAGTGAAACCATCCAGTATTTTTCTTTTTCATTCTGGTTTATTTCACTAAGCATGATCCCTTCCAGCTCCATCTGTGTTGCTGCAAAAGGCATGTGTTTCCTTTTTGATGACTGAGTAATATTCCATTGTGTATATGTAACACATCTTTTTAATCCAGTCATCTACTTTTGAGCATTTGGGTTGATTCCATGCAGGACTAGGAAACTTTTAAAATATTGATTCTGGAATTAGGCCTTTCCCCAGGGTCGCTCAACGATGAGGCCTGGGTGAGGCCAACCAGGTGATATCTGTCGCCAGCACTAGTCGTAAAGGCAGAGAGTGAATTGAATCTCCTATGTTTGGGCCAAGGACTCAGACTTAGAGAGTTTATGTAATTTGCTTAATAACACAACTAATAAGAATTTAGACTTTGGATTCCCTATCCTGCCTCTTCTAGATCAGGTCACTTTCTTACTGACTTGGTATGTTGGAAAGAGGGCTGGATTGGGAGTCAAATATAACACTCAGTTTTGGGTATATAAATTGGTACAATCAGTATGGGAACAATATGGAGATTCCTTTGGAAACTAAAACTAAAAATATACGATCTGGCAATGTCACTTCTAGCTATTTCACTGAGGAATGCGAGAACATTACTTTGAAAGGCAAAGCACCAATAAGTTCATAGCAGTGTTAGTCACAATAGCCAAGATAGAATCAACCTAAAGGCTCATTGACAGATTAGCTACAGATGTGGTATATATACTCAATGGAATACTGCTCAACTATTGACCAAGATGAAATCTTGCAATTTGTGACAATTGGGTTGGAACCTGAGGTGATGATGCTAAGTGAAATAAGTCAAAGTTGTGGGTTTCTATGAGCTGGCTACTAACTGGTCACTCATGGGCAACTCTATTTGCTAGCTACAAATTACAGCAGGGAATTCCTTGACTACATGTAGTACACAGCCCTTATCACAAGGCATGCCCGGGGAGGCCCAGGCCTGATGACATGACTATCTTCATGGCAGTCTCGGGATAACTTTGCTGGTGATAAAAATCATACTTTGTTGATGCAAATGTCTTGGCAAACATGGTCTCAATGTCCCTTCCCTGTCCCTTGTAAAACTTCATCCCCCATTCCTACCCCACTCTCCAGACCTTATTCCGCATACATTGTCACATGACAAGCTTTTACTAGCCTGTGTGATTTCGATAAGTGGCACAAGAACATCTGCTCAAGTAGCAGCATCTTGCCTTGCAAACCTGCTCTACCACTGCTATGTCCCTCATGTCCATCCCATCTCAAAACAGCAACAAAGTTCCTGTCGCAAAAAAGTAAAAGACAATGACTGGATGATTTACACCTAAGTTGCATATAGACAAGAAAACAAAAGTAACTTGGTGACTCTGAAAAAAGCAGGAAGAGGAAAGGGTAGAGGGTGCCAATTTAGAGTGTAAATGGCTCTAGACCTCGGGGGTGGCTGAGGGGATTATATACGCCTATAAGGTATGAAGCTCTGCTCCCAAAATTATGTCGTTTTCTGCACGAATGGTGAGTCAATAACATTTGATTTAAAAAAAAAAAAGGAAATGGAATATAAATGACACCAATTTTCTATGACTCTGGGCAAGTATTTACTCTCTAGATCTTGGCTTCCTCTTTGATAAATTGGAATATCAATACTATCTAGTGTGTCCAAGGCCTCGGGCAATTTCCATATCTTGTTGGCTCCATATCTTTCCCACTGGACTCCCATGTACTCCAGTCTCTCACGTTCACAAAGGTGAGTGGTGGCCCATGGGGGGAGGGAAAAGTCACTGCTGACTAAAGGGAGGGATGAGGGGCCTCAGGAGTCTCTGCTCCCACTCATACTTCCTCAGTTCCGGGGTCAAAGAAGCTGAGAACAGAGAGTGGGTGGACATGGCCAGGCAGTGCAGTTGATGGTTGAGACTCCAAGAGCAGAAGTAACAGCAGAATCAAGCTAAAGAGAATTGGAAAGAGCAGAGTTCTTTCATTCATTCACCCAGTGACCAGTCAGCTAGTTTTCACTGAATCCAAACCCTGTGCCAAGCACATGGTGGAGAGTGAAAGCTGACAATGATGTTTAACAGGGGACAGGTAAGCATGCGCTTGGGCACTAACTACCTGAGTTTACCTCCCAACACTGTCCCATCCTTGGGCAAGCTCCTTCTTTCTCTGTGTATCAGTTTCTCTCTGTCGAGTTAGAATAATAATAGCACCCATATTAAAGGGATACTCAGAGCATGAAGTGATATAATGTAGATGAAGCACTTAGCATTGCCTGGCACTGAATGAGTATCCCATCTCTGTTGATTATCATCATCCCTGTTACATAGTGATGAGACAGATAGGGAAAGAGACAATATTAGCTGCCCATGGAGGTCACTGAAGGAACATGGACTGCCAAGGTAAAGAATGAAGCAGTGGACACACAACTTGCCAGGTCTTATTCAAAGAGGGAATGGGAGCCTGCTCTGGGGTCTGGACCCAGGGATGGAAGGGGAGGTTGGGATTGGGATTCTAGCAGGTGCTTTTCTGTTTGAGGAAGCAGATACCTGCTACAAGCACAAAAAGAAGGTAGGATGACAGCTCATCCTGGCTTGCCTGGGTTCCTCTGCCATTTTGCACTATAAGTTTCACATCCAGGAAATCCTATACCCTGAGCAAACACAGACAGCTGGTCACCCAGCCCAGCACTTGTGTATTACAAGTGCCCTTAAATGCATTTAATGTATTTCAGGCAGCAAGGCCAAAGCCACAGCTGTGTCACCCCAAGAAGAGAAAGTACCTGCCCATTGCAAACTGATAGAGAGTAAAAGTACCTGCCCATGCATCTGCTGGATCTGTTTGGCTGCTCTATCAGAGCAAGCAACAGTGGTTTCACCACTTTAGCCTGGACTCAAGTTCGGAGTTAGAGCAACTCTACAGAGTGATGGGCCCGAGCTCCCCAGTGCTTGCTGCGCCACAAATCCAAGGAGCAGCATGTCCATGTCCCTGTCTGACTTCTCAGCTCTCGCATCTCCCAGGTAAACAATTCCTTAGATAAATTCCCTTTGGTTATGTGGATGCTGACAAAGAAACCATGAGTTTAAAATGAAAGGCACTACAGAGCCAGAATGCACAAAAGATGCCACAGATGCATCCACTCAGACACCTCCCGCAGGGAGGCAGGACAGAGGGCGTAGGCAGGACAGAGGCTCCACCAGAGATGGGGGCTGCTTGCGGGACTGTCTGTGAGAAGGTAGCTTGAGCTGAGCGAAGCTGTGGCCAATGTGGGTGTAGGCTGTGTCAGTGGAGTCCTGAGTGGGCAAGGCTGAGCTGGAGAAAAACATAGGGGTACCCAGTGGACTGGCTGGAGAAGCAGGAAGTATCGCTGAGGGAAGGTGGTGGGACAGTAAGGAAACCCTGCCTAAATGTCCAGGATGCTGGAAAGGGGAGGAAGGGGGATGACAGATTGCTGATGATGCAATCAGGAAGGTGGCCAATGTTCACCAGTTAAGGTATGAACTGAGTCATGTCCCTCAAGTTCAGATGCTGAAGTCCCACCCACAGTATTTCAGGATGTCAATGTATTTGGAGATAGGGTCTTTTAAAAGAGGTGAATAAGGGCCCTCCCTGGTGGTGCAGCGGGTTAGGACACTGCACTAAGAAGCTAAAGCCACTTCCGCATGAGTTCGATCCCCGCCGGCCCCGGAAGTGACCCACATGGCGTGGCAGACCTCTCCTGACCCGCCCACTGCTCCCCTCAGCAGTGTACTTTGTCAGTCTGCCTGCTCTGCTCCCCACTCTGTCTCTGGTGAATCCCCTCACTGCCACTGCACCTCTGGGCTATACCCCAGTTCTGTATGTATCAATCAATCAATCAATCAAGAGGTGACTAAGCTAAAATGAGGTCACTAGGGTGCACCCCAGTCCAGTCTGAATGGTGTCCTTTTAAGGAGGAGAAATGAGGACACAAACAGGCAGACAGGGAAGAACGAGGGACACCTGCCAGTCTCAAAGGAAACCAAACCTGCAGGAACCTCTGTCTTGGACTTTCCAGCTTCCAGAATGGTGAAAAAATAAATTTCTGCTATTTTAAGTCTATAGTGCTTGTTATAGCAGCTGTAGAAAACTGATGCAGTCTATGTACCAAAGCAGGTCCAAGCCTTCCCAGAGAACTAATCTGTGCTCATTTTGCCAGATCAAGTCTTTCTTTTTTCTCGCTTTTCCTTTTAAGTTTTAAGGAAAATTTAAAATACACAAAAATCTGAAGAATATTAAGTACTTATGCTCTCATTAGGCAGAATAATTGTAAAAATATTTTCCTATTTGTTTCAAGCACTTTTGATAGAATAGTTAAAACCTTACAAATATGGTTAAAGTTCACTTGACCACAACCTTTTCCTCTTCTCCCCCTCCCCCTTAGAGGGAATTACTATTAAGGAGCTGATGGGAATTCTTTCAATCCATGTGTCCATGAACAACATTTGGAATTGGTTTGTGTCGGTTTTTTAATTCTTGCAATCACGCTACATGTCTCGTGAGCTGTGACTCTGTGACTTTCCAGCCGTGTGGTTATTGTGTCCTGAAGCACAGCAGGAAAACCAGGGGACAGGACATTATGTCGCTGGTCAGGGGCCAGCAAGGCACACACAACAACCCCTGGGATAGTGACATTTCCCCTGCAGATTCAGTCAAAGAGAAATCTTCAGGAGGGGCTAAATCTTTGCCCATGCTCATTCCTTCTTTAACAAAAAAAGTCCAGATTGGAAGTTTTCAGTCAGCAATATTTAGGATGCTGGGATAAAGTTATCTCAAAACAAATTCAAGGTTCAAAAGGTAGATCGACAAAGGAAAATATTAAGGCAATAATGGCACAGCTGGAATGTGTAAGTTGTAAATTAGCAAAAGGTGTTCATGAATAGGATAATGGAAAAAGACAGAGATGACCACAGGCACGTTAGTGTCTCTCTCTGTGGCCAATCTGACTGCATCTGGCTATGGAATGCTTTCTGTTCATCGATGCTTGTAACCCCTTTTGCAAATCATGACATTGAGGCCCAGAGGGGTGAAGTGAGTAATCTACCCTTAATTGAACTATGCAACTCTGGAACACAAGTCTTCAAAGTATGCCCAGTATCGTGGAGTCTTGTATGCATTTGCTACATAGGGCTTAGATTCCTGTTCTGGTTGGCTTGAAGTATAAGGCCAGGATGCAAATAAGGTTTGAAACCTGTGAAATGTCATCATGGTGGTTTTAGGCAGTGCATCTGGTGCAGAGAACCCACAATTGGTTTGGAACTTCGCTGTAGCCATCTTGAGAGTCTTCCATTTTTGATTGTGTTTGGAAGTGAAGTCTAAAGAACAAAGGACCATGCCCAGTAGGCTTGAGGCCCTTGCTCACAGGGGTGCACCTCCCATTGCCTACCTGAAAAGGGGCCTGTGCAGCCTGCTTCCTGAGTCCTGGCCCAGCCTGCTGGTGGGCCACAAAGGCCCAGGGAGGGGGAGCAGAGACAGTTGAAATCACACAAGTGGTCACACAGTAGTCTCATGTGGGATGAGGTTCGGCTGGATTCCCAGGCCTGTGGTGCCACCACGTGTCCAGTGGACACCTGAGCTTGGGCCTTCAGCTTGGGAGTACCTGGGTAGCTGGGCCAAAGGAGAGGGAGATGGATTTCCTCAGCTCCTGCAGGACCCCAATTCTCATTTTGCTCTGTGCTTTCCCAGTTATGTAGCCAGGTCCAAGGACTAAGTTAGCATGAGGAGGTACTTCATGTGTGTGTCCAGATTTATGCTGTGGGCACCCCTACAGAAAAGCAAGAATCCAAAGGGAAAATCCAAGAGGGAGGAAAAGTGCTTAGAGGAAACCTTGGGGAGCAAGCAGAAAAAGCCTCAATACCACAGCGTATGAGGGAGAGGACCCCTATCTAACCTGCATCTCAAGTCTCCAAGGTGCTACGCACCTCCCTGAAAGCATCTCAGATATGAGGAAGATAGGTGGGAAGAGGACCCTGAAGCACATCCCATCTCTGGGATAGACTGGGGCTCCACTGACTCGGGGTAAATGCCCAGCTGTTGCATATTGGGGTGACACTGCATAGCATCACAGCACCCCTGGAGACAGACCCCACCCCCACCCCAGCACACACCTTCAGGGCTCCAAGTAAGGGACCTGTGCACTGGAAGTTCCCTGGAGCTCCGAAAGTCCCCAAAGTGTTTGTGAAGGGGACGCGGCCTCTGAGAGCCACAGGTGTGGGAGGCTGGAGAAAACGTTCAAGCACCAAATGAGGCAGAGAAGGAAAACTTTCAACATGAGCAAGAGAGATCTGTGAAGAGGACAGAAGAAGATGGCATGGGAAATCAGGAGAGCTTAAAAAAAAAAAGAAAGAAAGAAAGGAAACGAAGTCGAGTTGTGTAGAGTAGAAATCGAAGGGTTAGCAGATAAAGCCGTGGAGAAACCTCGGCAGGAAACGGGAGGATTCCGTGAAGTGGAGCTGACTCAGGGAATGTTTGCACTAACGGGCCTCGGGGGAACTTACCTAAATTCCATGGCGGGAGTGACAGCTGCTAGTCTGGTCGCTGATGGGCCACTGATTAATTTCTGGGGCCAGCTGGCCAAAGCTCTGGAAAGAAAGGGTGGGTAGACACTGTCTCCAAAGAAAGCCAGTCCCGGGCCTGGGGGGAAAGCACAGAGGGAGGAGAACAGACGTTTGAAGGGAGTGAAGGAGCAAATGGCACAGCAAAAAGGCTTAAATTCAAAAAGGAAGCCTGGCGTCAGGGGAAATGACCAGAGAAATGACGCAGACAGCGGGGAAGAAGGCAACCGCGAGAAGGGCAAAATGAAAATGGGAATTTCTGATGTCCTGAGAGATGGGATAAATGGATGCTTTGTTTGTGGGAGAAGACATGTGAATACTTAAGTTGCACATTTCATAATTTAATTGCATAATTTGTAAAAAAAAAAAAAAATTAGCAGCCCACACAAAACAAGACCAAATGTTACTTGTGGTCACCTGAATTGGAAAAGCAGGAATCCAAGGAGTTGACCAAGATGAGCCCATGGGTAAAAATATTGTTTTCCAGGCTATCGGTCCCCTGAGAGCGATGACCACAGGACAGGAGAGTGTTCAGATCCGAGTTCAAATCCGTCCTGAGTTTAAATCCATGCTGAGTTTAAATCTGTGTTCTGCCGTTCTGCGCGCTGGCTTCCAAGTCATTTAAATTGCAACCTCATTATTCGTCAAAGCAGAAAGTCATATTTGTCGTGCCTGTGCAAGGGATTTTTACAGGCTCAATGGAAAATATGTGTGCGTAATAGCTTTGTAAACTGAACACCACTCCAAATGAAAGACACTATTCCTTTGCACATTGCTTTGTTTATTTCTAACCCGAGCACACCCATTATCCCAGCTCCGAGGCGGACAGTGTTTGTACAAAGTTAAAGTCAAAATGCTGCAATAATTCATTGCACGTGGTCCTTCGTTTTATTTCTGTTATCAGTGAAATGCGTGCTGAAAAGGGGGCTCGTCGCTCATTTGTCTTTGTTATTCTTTTATTGGATCCGCCAGATAACCTACAAGTCCCAGAGCGTAGAAGGTGGCTTTTCTGGCTCCTTGGCTGGCGAGTGCTTTGGAAGAAGGGTCTTGCCCAGCTCTTTACCCAGTTCATGCTGGAGCACTTCTAAGTTCTATTTTGACTTTTGATGAGCCAAGACAGTTTCTAGAGATTCGTTTGACTTCTGCCTGGGTAGTGACTTTCTTCGTTTTCATTTTCCTGAGACTCCTCTCGGTTTTCAGTTTAGTTTGTAAATTAAGCCCATTTTTGGAAAGGCCACTTCCCCTCGATCCCCACCCCCCAATTTGTCACAGCTATAGATGGCATCTGCTCTACTTGTGCTGCAAACTCCTTAAGACCAAAGCTCCCTTTCTCTCAAATTAGCCTAGACTCTAAATCCCACAGCTCAAAATATGTTGTACATGGGCCCTTATCAAAGCTGGGGGTGAGGGGGGTCAGGGGGTATCAAAATCCTGCTCCCTCCTCTGGGAGCTGGAGCTGGAACCCTGAAAGTGAAGTCAGGACCCTGAGTATGCCCTCTGGGGGTTGGTCTTTCAGCTGCAGTTGTAGAGAGAAGGACAAACACAAGTTGGGGCGTCAGTGTGAGCGCGCAGAGGAGGGTGTCCCTGGCTTCTTACGGCCACACACCAGGGGCAGTAGTAAAGACATTGGATTGCCCCCTTCAGGCTGGGAACTGTTTACTTAAAAAAAAAAAAAAATCACCTGCCAACATCTGCCATGCCAGCTCCTTCCTTCCTCACCCGGCTCAGACTCAGCCCCTCATTGCTCCTTAGCTCGGCTCTTCTCTTCTCCAGGCCCTTCCACTGCATCACAGTGCCACTCTTTCTTTCTAAGTAAAGAGTGCTTCAGTGCTTTTCCTGGACATGCTCAGGCCCACCGGCCCTTCGGCTTTCCCCATAGGCTTCCTCGGGCACTCTGTCGTCCTGAAGTCTACCCCTTTCCTCGCCGGAGACTGAAGAGGTCAGCTGTGCTCTCCATGTTGCCTTATTATCTCTCTTCTTGTTGTTGATTATTCAGGGAAAGCACATGTACCACAAAATGTACTACTTTGCCTATTTTTAATGGAATTGGTTTGATGAGTTGTAGGATTTTCTTTAGAAAATCTAGATTTGAACCCACGTCAGGTATATGATTGGCAACAATTTCCTCCCATGCTGTGGGTTGCCATTTTTGCTCTCTTGATAGAGTCCTTTGATGTGCAAAGCTTTCAATTTCTATGACGTCTGAGTCATCTCACTTTTTTGTTTTGTGTGCTTTTGGAATCCTATCAAGAAGTCATTGCCAACTGCAATGTCATGAACATGTTCCTCTATGCTCTCGCCTAAGACTTTATGGGTTTTGATTTTACATTCAAATCCTGGATGCATTTTGAGTTCATTTTTGTGTGAGGTGTAAAGTGCTTAGCACCATTTGTTGACAAGACAATGGTCCTTCTCCCCATCAAATTGTCATCGAACTCTTAATGAAAACCAACTGTTTGCATTAAATTTGTCTCCTCTTGAAGTCTTAGCTCTTTCCATCTTGGCACCCTGTCACTGCTGTAGTCCAATGCAGGGTGTCCATAATGCATGTGGAGTAATGAATCAGCTCCCACTTCTGTTAGAAGACTTAGGCAGCACGACCCTTTTTGCTGTTGTTAACCATTTATAAAGTCTTCCCTGTTTTCCCCCAGCCCGACTTCTATGTCTATGCTCCCACAAGCTCTAGTCTGCACATGCTTACTTTGCTGTTTCTTTGAGTGAATGCTATTTCTCTCCACGGTGGCAGGGACTCTGTAGCTCTAGATCTGGAGACATGTCTTTCCACGAATGTCTGCTGATGTTGACAAAAATGGAATAGGATGTCCCGGTCAGTCATGAAGAAATTACATACTCCCAACCCTGCACCCCTCTCTAGCACATGGGAGCACAGATCCCTTTCCCTCTGAGGTGGCTGGAGCACCATCTGGGAGCTTCTTCCCACCTCCCTCCTTGTCATCACCCCAGGTTCCCACCTTCGGTTTATTTATTTCAGCAGAGTCTGGTCTCAGTCTGTTTTCTATGACATCTTTCTGGAAACCCTTGGAAAGGGTGAGCCTAAGTGATCTTTTGACAATAAAGGTATGAGGACTTCTGGGGGGAAGCCATTTGTCTGAGGCCCATATTTAATAAGTGGCAAAATGAGAATGAGAATGTGTTCCTTTTCTGTCCCAATCTAGGGCTTTCTCTTCATAGACCTGGGTGAAAACCCAGAGTAACCCACAGAGAAATGTAGAACTTCCTTAAGTTTCAAAGTGCACAGCTCAGGGTACCCTGGGCCTGCCAGGGTAATACAGTAAGTTAGTGAGGGTTTGTAAGCTGGTCACTTACTAATTTTGACTTTTGGCAAATCATTGCATTTTTTTGAACATCAATTCCCTCATGTATAGAAATGGGCATATGTGCATTCTGAGGAGAGTTGTTATGAGAATGAGGTTCACAACATGTAGATGATGACATGGGGAAGAGAACCCATTTAGTGTTGAGAGCATGCGCTTGAGCTTGAACCCTGACTGTAATTTCTTGGCAGTGGAACCTAGGGGGAGTTAGTTACCTGACCTCTGAGCTAAGGACCTTGATTTCTGTACGTGGAAAACGAGGGTAATAATTGTACTGGCCTCAGATATTAAAGGACACTCAGCGTCAATGGCCTCAGCATGGTGTCTGGAACACGGCGAGCCTTCTGCTCTTATAGACAACCCCACTGTGTCCAGCACAGACACCCCAGGAACATTCGCTTCCTTTCCTCCTTCACAAGCCAGTACTATAAACACGATAATGGGAACCACATTTTAACTATGAGAGGGAGAGAAAAAAAGTTTCCTGGGACTTTAGAACATTCGAGGCAACCACTGGCCCTCACCATCACCCCTGCCCTGTCCCTTAATGCATGAGTCTGGCAGTGACCTGCAAGCTGTCCCAGGGCAGGTCACTGCTATCCACCTTTGCTTACCCAGCCAGGACCCAGGCTCAGTAATGGGTGACAGCAGATGACCAAAAGTGGGCATCTGAATGTTTTGCTGAATCATTGTCACACACTGGCTTTTTAGGGAAAATAAAATTGAAGCATCTCCTGAAAAGGGTAATCCAAAGAAGCGTGAGTATTTACTTGGTGGGATATAAATATCAAATGGTAAAATCCTGGAGTCCTCCTGGATCAGGTCCTGTTCTGAGACTGTGACGCATCCCGTCCTCACCTCGCCCAGTGAGGGGGTGCTGGTCTCATACCACGCCAGGAAGGAAGACACGGAGGCACAGAGCCCTTCAGAAACTTGCTGGCGGTTATATAACGCAACAGAGCAGAGGCCGGCCTGGAGCCCACGTGGCTTGGTCAGAGTCCAGTCTTCCATCACCTCTAGTGGGAGATGCCTGGGCACTGTTCACGCCTCAGGAAAAGGACCCTCCTCCTTGAATAGCTCAGGCCTCTGGTCTGTAGTTGGCAAGCTAATGAGGTGAGAGATTAGTTGCTTTTTTTTTTTTAAAGATTTATTTATGTATGCATACAGAACTGGGGTACAGGCCAGAGGTGCAGGGGTGGTGAGAGGCTTCACCAGAGACAGCGTGGGGAGCAGAACAGGCAGATCGACAAAGTACAATGCTGAGGGGAGCAGCGGGCGGGTCAGGGGAGGTCTATGCATATGGGTCACCTCTGGGGCTGGGGATTGAACTCGCACTGAAGCGGCTTGCAGTGCTTCATCCGAACACATTGTGCCACCATGGAGGCCAAAAGATTAGTTTTGTCAATGTTTTTGCTCTGGTGAAAGTTTGCTTTGCTGACTGATGCCTGAAACTCCTCTCGCACCTCTTAGTCCTGCCCCACACCAGAGACCCAAACCACATGAGAGGACCTTTCTTTGCAACCTGTCTCTGGGGTTTGACAGGTGAACTACCTGAGGAAAGAGCTCCTATCAGGTCTCACTAATCCCTCCATTTCCTGCCGTGCCTAGCACAGTGCTTGGCTCATAATAAGTGTTCCAAAAATAGTTGTGGAATTTTTTAACTAAATTAAATCTTCACAGTGGAAAAACAAGAATGAAATAGTTCGTGAAAATGCAGAAAGTAATCTGTAACATCCCAGTGCCAACGATTTATCAGATTTTATGCCTCCTTTTCATTAGGCAAACGATACATGTGTATGGTGGAAAAATGAGAAAATGTAGATAAGCAAAGAGAAAAATGTTGAAATCATTAAGAATTCCATGATTAAAATTTTAATTTATTTGCTTTACTTCTTTTGTCTTTGTGGCTGCCCAGGGCTGATCTTACAACAGACAACTTGCATGACAATGGTGAATATACAGAACTGGTTTTCTGACCATTTCCCCCTTACCTCCATTTTGCATAGCTTTTGCATTGTGACCATTTGTTCAATAGCCTTTGTTCAATCTACCTTTCATTATAGATCTTTTTTTTTTTAAGATTTATTTATTTATGCATACAGAACTGGGGTACAGGCGCCAGAGATGCAGGGGCAGTGAAAGGATTCACCAGAGACAGAGTGGGGAGCAGAACAGGCAGATCAACGAAGTACACTGCTGAGGGGAGCAGCGGGCGGGTCAGGAGAGGTCTGCCACGCCATCTGGTCACCTCCGGGGCAGGCAGGAATCAAACTCATGCGGAAGTGGCTTTAGCTTCTTAGTGCTGTGCTTTAACCCGCTGCGCCACCAGGGAGGGCCCTCATTGTAGATCTTTTAGAAAATCAAAAATTCACCAGGGTCTCCTTGGTGGTTCAGCGGGTTAAGTCTCAGCACTATGAAGCTATTGGCGGCCACTCCAGCACCAGTTCAATCCCTGACCAGAAAGGTGACCGGCCACTGCTCCCCTCAGCCGTGTGTTTCAGTAATCTGCTGTTCTGCTCCCCACTTTGTCTCTGGTGAATCCTCTCACCTCCCCACCCCCTTTCAGCTCCCACACCTCTGGCCTGGACCCCAGGTCTTCTACACAAAAACAAGTGAAATCTTTTTAAAATGTGTCATTAGGCAGTTTCATTGTTGTGCAAACATCACAGCCTGTAAATTCAGCACAGCCTAACTAGGCTTAAGACCTTGAACATATATACAGTTCATAGCAGAATTTAATGTCACTAAGTGACACATACGATGAATTAGCCTATACAATTTTATATCTCGCCTTTCTGGGAAAACAAGCTCTTACATTTATTCAGGGACTATTTGTTTTCCTCTGTTTCCATATATTCCTCAAAACCATAGTGGTTGTGATGTCATTTGTTAGGTACATCTGCCTATTTTGCCATAGGCAGACTCTAAAAAAATTCAAGATTCAAAAAACAATCCCCTTATGGGCAAAAGGTCTCTCTTTTTCAAACAACTATGTTGAAGTGAGGTTTGCATACCATTATGTTCACCCCCAGCAAGTTCAATGACTTTTAGGAAATCTTTGCAGTTGTACAACTATCAATCACCATATTCCAATTTTAATGATTCTTATTTCCCCTACTGGGAAATTTTATGCACTTTTGGCAGGCTCAGTAGGAAAGAGACGCCTGGAGATTGCAAGGTTTTTCTGAAGTTGAAACCCCATGCAGACACAGTGCTGAAAGACTGGGCACCCTGATGGGGACCCAAGGAGTGGCTGCAGGGCATGGGCCACCCTGTGTGTCTTCGGGCTGCTCCATCTCCCCTCTTTCTGCATCTTCCTGGGTCACATCAGGGAGGCACACAGTCCTCGTTTTAATTTTTTCTTTTTAAGATTTATTTATTCATAAAGAACTGGAGTACAGGCCAGAAAAGCAGGGGCAGTGAGAGGATTCTTCAAAGACAGACGGGAGTAGAACAGACCGACTGACAAAGTACACTGCTGAGGGGAGCAGCGGGCGGGCAGGAGAGGTCTGCCGCGCCATGTGGGTCACCTCCTGGGGCAGGCGGGAATTCAACTCATGTGAAAGTGGCTTTTTAGCTTGTTGGTGCTGAGCCCTCATTTTAATATCTGCTTCTCCCACTCACTTCTTTTCCGTCTCCTTTGTCCTGTCCCTGTGTGTCTCACCCCCACCCCTACCCCTCACCCTAAGGCTGAGGCAGGTTACTTGGGCTTATCTATCCAGCACCTCTGGCCATATGTCATTTAAATGCCAGCTCCATTGTTCCACTTTGTCCTCCCTGTAGTCCAGTCTTGACCTCAACCAGAGGGAGCCTGTCTAAACCTAATTACAGTAGGTCACCCCTCTGCTCAAAAAAGCCCCCCTGCCCCTTCCCCCAGGCTTCCCATCACACTTGAAATAACATGTAGACTCTTGGGCATGGTCTCCAGGACACCTGCCCAGTTCCCCAACTTCATGTAGTCAGTCTTCTCTTCTCTGCTCACTCTTCTGGTCTTGCGGGTCCGCTTGCTCATTTGTTCGGACCCTAGGGTCTTTGCACTTTCTCCGCTTCCTCATTTCCTTACTTTCTCATTTCTTTTGGCGTCTACTCAAACGTTAGCTCCTTAGCGAGACCCTCTCTATCTCAAAATAAACCAGCCCACCCCCCATCTCTCCCTGCCTCTTACCTTATGCTATATTCTTTGTAGCCTAAGCTGCAGCTTTGTTTTAGGCTCAAACATTCATTGAATAGATAAATGATAACATGCTGTTAGCTTTGCTTGAGGGAGATATACCATTAAACATGCAATCTAGAAGAGCTGACTAGTAATGCGTGTAAGAAGGCTGTGAGTCCCTGGCAGGAGAAGGTGGTCTCCAAGTCTGGTTTCAGATCTGCCGCTGATTGATATGCACACAAACAAGTTCCCCAAAATTAGATAATAATTTGGATCTGAAGACCAGTGCAAGCTCGTCCATTCATCACAGTGAAACATCATTAAAGGCAGCTTGAGCACAGTCATCCCCAGCATTTGAGTTGAAGGCAGGACTTGAGGTCAAGGAGCAGAGCCCCCCACCCCACTTTGGGTAGGGGGTCTTCCTATCCTCTGCAGCCTAATACTTAACTACAGAGCAAGAGCTTGTGTAAAACTACTGACACCAGGGGACATGATGTTCTATTTTTATAAGATTACTAGGTTTGTTATGGGTCCCAGTAGAGGCTAAGGTAGAACTGTAGAAAGCAGTAGGGGTCTTGGCTATCTTCCAGGACTAGGGCAAGTGTCATTTACCAGAGATGGTAAATCTTACGACATGGAGTCTCTTTGTTTTTCTTGTAACCACCTATTAGCTATCATCATCTCATCATCTGTAATTAGGGGTCGTCTACAGTGTCTACCTCTGGGGCCTTTGTTCAGACTAAGGCCCCCAGTGTATATAATGTTCCCCAGGGAAAGGACACATTTTAGGTACTGCCCCCCCCTCCCCCGCAATCTTCGCCATCAGCTCTGTCATCATCTCCACATAATTGTCCAATCAGGGACATAGGAGCTAGACCTCAAGAGAAGAAGCTTTGACAGCACTTACAGCACTGGGTGGGGGCAGGGTCCTACAGTGAGAGACACTGCTTCTCCAAGCAGCTTCCCTGGCTCAGCTGTGTCTGTCTGCATCATCCTGAAACGTGGTAAAAATGCAGATCTTCAGGCCCCAGTGCAGACACAGAGTCGATGCCCTGGGAGCGGCCAGGCAACCTGTGCTTTACCAAGGCTTTGGGTGACGTTGATGTAGGTTCAGGTCCAAGAACCACTTGGATGAAGCAGAAAACTGACACGTACAGGCTGTGTCAGACTCCCAGGTGGTTTTGCTTGGCTTGTATGTTTAAAAACGTGGAGGTTTCACATACAAATCTCAGATATCATTGCTTTTCTAATATGTTGTTATTAAATTACTTCTTTCTTTTAAAAAACACATATTTATTTATATATACAAGAAAAGGTACAGGCCAGAGGTGGGGAGGGTGTGTGTGTGTGTGTGTGTGTGTGTGTGTGTGTGAGGATTCACCAGAGTGGGGAGCAAAACAGGCAGGTTGACGGAAATACACTGTTGAGGGGAGCAGTGGGCAAAACAGGAGAGGTCTGTTGTGCCATGTGGGCCAGCTCCCTGGTCAGGGGACAAACTTGCATTGCAGTGATTGTGGATAACTTCCTAGTGCTGAGACGAAAGTCCCTTCACCAACAGGGAGGCCCCAACTGGGTACATTTTATTTATTTATTTATTTATTTTTCTTAAAGATTGACTTATTTATGCATACAGGAACTGGGGTACAGGCCAGAGATTGGGAGTGAGAGGACACTACAGGCATAGTGGGGAGCAGAACAGGCAGATGGACTGAAATACACTGCAGAGGGGAGCAGTGGGCAGACAGGAGAGGGCTGCCCTTGTCTGCTGACCAGGCAGCTCAGCTCCCTAGCTGGGGGCTGTGGATAGCTTCACAGTGCTGAGGCTTAACCCCTTGTGCCCCCAGGGAGACCCTTTAAACCATCTCTTTCTAAAAAAAAAAAAAAAGTCTCTGATTCCCTGCTTCCTGGTGGACTGAGCAGTGGAATCTGCCCGGGGCGTGGGGGGGTGGAGGCGTGAGCAGACTCTGGCAGGGAGCAAGTTGCTATGCTGAGGAGGACTGGACAGCTGTGGGCTTTCTCCTAAGGAAATGGGCATCCCTTAGCAGCTGCTGGGCTTCAACTGGAGGGAGGGACCAATTTACTTTAGTCAAAGCCAGCGGCTAAAGTAATGTTGATTGCTCTTAAGTTGGCTTAACCCTAAGAGACCTGGCTTATTTAACTCACTCAGACCAGGAAGAGAAGGAAGGGGAGAGGCAGGGGAGAGGGAGGAGGAGGCAGGCAGACCAGGAAGAGGAAGGGGGGGCGGGGAGCTAGAGGAGGGTCCTGCAGGGCCAGAGGTGGTTTCCAGGACTCCAGAGAAACCCTCCTGCAGACTGGGCAGGCCAGGCTCCGAGAGACCCTACTCACGTGGGGTCAGGTCATGGTTTTGAATTCTCCAGTCTTTTCATTACCTGCCACACAGCTCTGTTCCAGCTTGCCCTTGCAAAGCACCTCTTTGACTCCAGATGGTTTCAGGGACCCCCCTTCTACATACTTTTCCAATCCTTCCTCTCCTCTTCTCCCTCTAGCTTAACCCCTTCTCCCTCAGGAATGTCTTGCTCAGAACTGACTCACACCCCTACCATTTCTTCCATTGCCTGTCATTTAGCCCAAAGCCCACTTCCTTCCCTGCTCTGATGGCAGAGAACTGAACGCCCTCTCTGGCTGCCTCCTCTTTTCTTCCTGGTCCCAGCTTCTGCCAATATCTGTGGCTAACTCCTTGGCCCTCCACTGGCTGGTGCCAAACAAAACACCTTTCCAGTATCTTACAGTTGAGGGAACCCAGAAGGGGTGTGTGGGGGGGAGAATGAGGCCACTTAGAGATCACGGAGAGAAAGCCCAGATATCTGGGAATCTGAGGGGTAAGGACGGAGAAGCAAAGTGGAGGAGAAAGAGAGAGGTGGAGGGGAGGGAAGGGCAGTGGAGGGGAAAGAATGGGGGTGGAGGGGAGGAGAGGAAGGGGAGAGCGGAGAAGGGGGAGGGGAGAGAGGGATGGGGAGGGGAGGGAGAGGAGGGTAGGGAAGGGGGGAGAGGTGAGGAAGTAGGGGAGGGGAGAGAAAGGATCAATGTGTGTGAAGAGTGCATTTGCCTGCTTGTTAAAAAGAGCAGAGTGCTAACAAGCAGGAAGGGTAAGACTATAAAGAAAGGTGCTTTCTGGAGCAGCGATCTCAAACTTTTTGACCATGACCTACAGTAAGAAATGCCAGAGTGGTACATATGCTCACACACACCTGAACCCTGTTTCATGCAACAGTAGCCACTTTTACTTCCCTTCAGAACACACACTATTTTCCATTGCTTTCCCACCTTTTCCTCCATACTTGCTTTTGTGATATAGTTATAATACATATCTTCATGAGCAATATACCTGTTAAAACATTTTTTTTAAAGATTTACTTATGTATGCATACAGAACTGGGGTACAGGCCAGAAGTGCAGGGGCGGTGAGAGGATTCACCAGAGACAGAGTAGGGAGCAGAATAAGCAGACTGACAAAGCATGGGTGAGACAGAAGTCTGCTGCTCCATGGTCTGCTGCGCCATGTGGGTCACCCCCTGGCCAGGGATCGAACTTGTGCTGAAGCAGCTGCAGCTAGCTCCATAGTGCTGTGCTTTAACCTGTTGCAGAGAGGGCCCAGTTAAAGCAATTTTATAACCTACTAATGGTTCATCGCCCACAGACAGCAAAGCAACAACATGAAGCTGGGCCAGTGGAGGACACATACCTTTGGTTTGTAAATCTATGAAGACCGATTAATAAATCTTGGGAATAAAAGAATGCATGCCAACAGGCAAGTTGTAAGCACTTGCCCTGACTTTATATCTGCTGTGTACTATTATTATTTTACAAATCAAGAAATGAGCACACTGCAGGTTCACATGCCTTTGCTTAGGTTGGTGAGTGCAGAGCCAGGAGTCAAACCGCAGCAGCCAGATGCTGGAGTCCTGTTCCAATTTTCCACTACTCCCGTGCCAGGTGCCAGGAGCCAGGTAAAGGTGTATTGGGTCTTCTGTCAGTAGCTGTGAGCTTGGAGCTTCAGGGTTACAAGTGGCTAGATGCAACTCCTGACACTTCTTGGGGGGTCGTCAGCAGTAGCCAGGGAAGCAGACACAAAATAAAGGGGTGTCAGGATGGGACAGGAGGCATCATCGCAGAGGAGGGACAGAGATGGGGGGGTGGAGTGGACTTCTCTTTACTAGGGGGCTGGAGGCCTGGTACCCACAGAGCTGGAGGCAAAACTTGGCAGCAACCCAAGAGCTCTGGGCAATGAAAATCTGCTCTTTTCTTTCAACGGCCTCCCTGTGGGTTGTGAGAAGCCAAGACAGGCAGACAAATATTTGTGGTCGCCTCTGGGGATTCTTGTCAGAGACTTGAGCTTGTGAGAGACATGCTTGTAAGCGCACCGGCTGGGCTTGCCACATTCCCACTGCAGGTAGCCCCGCCACCCCTGTCTGATCATTGTGAGCTGCTGGTCTTTTTTGCCACCTGCCATTTACAGCTGTGGCATTGTTCACTCTCATTGCATCTGCTAGCTTCTGACCGACTAGAGGCTTCAGAATGCTGACATGCTGACTGTGTCTGACATGACCATGCTCTCAGTACCGGGCTCCTGAACAGGCACTTGATAAAGGAATGGACAGACACTGGGGCCCAGCTGCAAGAGGGGAGCCCTTTCATCCCTGTTGCTCCCTCAAACACGCTCCCCAAATGGGTTTCAGTCTGCTCCCTTGGCAGCAGTGAGCACTCGGACCTTAGGGGGCTGATAGGACTTGCTGCTCCACTTCAGCCTGGGGATGAAACAAAACTGTTGTCACTGGCAAGCCGGACTTACCAGGTACAATAACTGCAGCTTTACTCTTTGATCATTTTTCTGCTCCTGTATTGCTGAGACTTCTTTGCCCTCTGGCTTCTGGATTTGGCTGCTGAAGGAACCCGAGGATTAGGGAGGGTGGGAGGAGGGAAGAGGCAGTGTTTTCCCATGGCTGGGCTTCCTGCGGACTCCGCAGCATCTGCGTCCCCTGCTGGGCCCCCAGTTCCTTCAGGGCAGCCCCTGTAGACCCTCGAGTGCCCACTGAGTGGAGGGATGACCACACTTAATAGGTAAAATAGGACAGTGGTCAAATGTGAATTTCATGTATAATGAATATTTTCTTAACACTCATTTTTATTATGGAAAAACGCATACAGAATTTACATCACAACTATTTTAAAGTAGACACGTCTGTGGCGTTTCGTACATTATTTATTAACTTTGTTGTATTAAAAAGTACAGATCTGCAATTCAAATGCAGTCAGTGGCTTGTAGATCACGAATCCTGGGGTTCCCTGCTGCCTCCACTAAGGAGGCTTTTCTATTACCTCTGGAACCAATTTTCTTTCTTTAAGTCTGAATAAAAGAGCTCGTGTGCCCCTCGCCCCTGCTAAGATAGTAAAAAAAAACAGCTACTCCCTAATCACCCAGGGAGCAAGTTAATGTCTCCGGTCAGCTGATCCCTTCTGAAGACCCTCCCTCTCACCCAGCCCCCTCGGCAGCCCTGAATCTTCCGGTGCCCCAGAAATCCCCAGGTGTCTTTTCATCCCCAGGTGCACCCCCACCCACCAGCCAGCGCTGGGTTCGGTGTGTCTCAGCCTTTGTCACGCCCCGCCCCCTGCCCTCCGCCCTCCGCCCACCTGCCTGCCACCCTCTCAGTCCTCACTCCTGGAGCCCTTCCTGTCGCACGTCTGACACGTCCCCTGCGTCCACAGGCTCGCCTGCTCCTTCCCTGCCCCCTCTCGGGACCGACCGAACAAAGGAAAGAAAAGCGTGGCTCCTGTTGGCTCACTACTCTTATTAATGAAGGCGGGACTAGAACAGCTGGCCCTTGCAAACGGGTCTGCCGCGCTGGGCTGTGGCAGAGAGGAGCTCTAGCGATGGGGCTTGGGAAGGGACCTTGGGAGTCCATGGGTCTGGCGGGGGGAGGTCTGACCCCTCCGCTGGTCACCCAGCCCAGAAACCCAGCCCGCGTCCCGCCGGAGTCTTAATGCTGGGGTGAGCGGTGTGGTTAACCCATCAGCCTTGGAATCCCGACTAGAGATACTTTCCAGCGCTCAGCCGGGCCCTTCTCGTCTGTGGAGCCAGCAAGCATGTCGTGCAGTGTGCAGTGCATGGGTTAGAGCAACTGAGTGCTGGGGCGGCAGCCATGGTGTCCTTCGGTGCCCCCTCTCCCAGCCCCCCCAGCCCCCCGCCCCCACCCCACCAGAAGCAGCGGGCAGGCCTTCAGAGGGATACCCTGTCCTGTCCGGCACTGGCACTCCAGTCCAGCCCAGGCTCCTACGTACTCACTTTCTAGAAATCCATTTTTGGAGCCTGATTTACAAAAGTGTTGGCCTGTGGTGAGTTGGTGGGAAACTGACCAATGGTTAGAGGTGATCTGTTTGCAAAGAGGCTGGTTTTCTTAAGGACCGGACTTGGCCCCTCTTACTGTTTCTCCTCCTAAAGAGGGGTGATACTGGCTCCCACCTGGTGAGATACTGGGGGGATTCTGCAAGTTCACCCAGGCGCAGGAAGAGCTCTGGCCGGTGTTAAGGCACATATGTGATAGGTGTTGGGTCAAGGAGGCTTCTTCATCTGAGCTGAATAAACCACATGATCAGCGCCCACTGACGCTCTTTCTGGAGGGCTCGGAGGGCAGTGTCCATTCCACTCTGCTTTCTGCTGTAATCATACCTGAACTTAGAGTGCTCCCTACCCCTGTCTCTGGAATCAGATCTGAGCTGTGGCTGGACACTGGGGACCATCCAGGAGGTCAGGTCGGGATGAGCGGAAGAGGGAAGCCAAGGGATGAAGCCAGAGCGGGGAGCATGTCGGGCCAGTCAAGAACCGCGGGAGTCTCCTCCAAGGGGCTCAGCAAGAGAGGGCCAGTGAAGGACAGTGAGGGATGCCGCCAGGTCTCCAGTCCTGCTCTTTCCAGCAGCGGCAAGGAGGGGGCAGCCAGTAGAGCTCCCTGCCCAGCACCAAGCCTCCAGAGGCTGAGGGCTTTGGCTCAACAGGTTTTGGTTGCTAAGGTCAATTTCTCCTTCTCCAGGAGTCACATGGCAGCACTCCTATGCCCCACTGCTGGTGCAGACCACACGCGATCTGAGCAGTGAGGAGGCCACAGTGCTTGCACTGTCCCTCTCAATACCCCTAGGCTGTGAGCCCACAGGTCTGGATTTGAGGTTTAGGGGACCTGGGCACCCTGCCTGCAGCTCTTGCCCCCTTGCCCCCCCCCCCTTTTAGGAAAGGGAGTTTTGCACAGATGGGAGATGATGGGGTGGTGGGAACAGTGGTGTGAAAGTCATTCACTGAACAAATCATGCTGGGCCAGGCCTGGATATGGTACGGATACATGATGGTGAGTGGACACTTTTGTACACAGAACTTCAGTCCAGTGTGGCGGACAGGCACTTGTCAGACACTTGAACGACTTCCTGTGAGTGTGTGGCTGTGAGAAGAGCCAGGGGGAGGCTGGTGGTCCTTGGGGACTCTGACCAGAGGGCCCTGGGCAAGGACTGGCCCTGGAGAGCCAGGGTGAGTGGTGACAGATAAGGCAGAAACAGCCTGGCGAGCAGGAAAGGGACAGAAGAGCTGATTAGAGAACTGGAGGGCGCTTGGTGTAAAAGAGCTGAAGAGGGGCAGAGACCCCCAGGCAGGGCCTTGAAGGCAGGTAGAAGACTGTGGGTCCTTATCCTAAATCAAAGGCAAGCCACCCCAGGGTTTTGAGTAGGTTTTTGTGTTGATTCTCTCTAGCTGCAAGCCAGGTGGAGCTTTCTTAGCTGAACAGCCAGAGAAGAGGCTCCCTCCCCCCATGGTGCCTGGCAGTCACTCCTGGGCTCCCTCCCCAAGCACGTGTGTTTCTAGAGCAGGGAGACTTGTCTTTGTTCACTGATATATCCCAACTAAGGAAAACTGCCTGGCACATAGCATGTGCCCCCCAAATAACTGAATGCCTCCAAACTCCCCATGTGCCTCAGGGCAAGTCTAACTTTGTCTCAGATCCTTGGTTGGCCACCGAGAGCATAAGACATCACATCTTGACTCATGACCCCAACTTATCCTGGGGCCACACCTATGCCCTTGTCAAGGATACAAAGACTCCCTTTGTCTCAAAGGGGAGAAGCATGAGTCATCAAGGAAATGGCCACAGAGGTGATGAATTCAAAAGTGGGTCTGTTGGAAGGTCTTGGTCAAGGTCAGCAAAGGCTTGTGTGGTGTCTGCTTTCTGCATGTTCTAGACCCTGGGCAAATGGCTTTAACTTTTCCAGTCTTACTTTCCTTATCTCAAAGGTGGGGACGATAAGAATTGCTTTGTAGGTTTGTGGGGCTGTAGAGTTAACTAGGGCAATTGAATGCAATCATCTGTGCAGGTCACTTTGCTAAGAGACTGGCACCCCGTGGGTCACCTATACCCAGCTTTCCTTTCCTCTTTCTTTCCCTACTTTCTCCTTTTCCTTCTTCTCCCTCCTCCTCTGTTGTTATTATCGGTATTAGCTAGCCAGCCTCCCTGGTGTTTCTCCAGAAAACCATTAAACATGGTTAAATAAACCAGGCCCAACCTCTTCTCTCTTATAATTATATAGAATTGCCCACATGAGAGAAGCTCATTACAACTTTGGCTGCATGTCCTCATGACTTTTGGTTTGGGATTTTATTGGAAACCAAGTAGGTTTTCTCTGTCCTCCATGGCTTAGTAGTGTGGCCTGTCTCTCCTCGTCGATGTCTCTGGCCTCTCATGGTGTCCCATGTGTAGCTGCCCTGGAGAGTGGCTGCCCACCCAGTGTTTGGGGTGCCCTCCCCCTCAGGCCACTTCAAAGTGGATTTTGCATACCCCTGAAAACCTATATTTTAAGTCAAATCATTTGAAATAAGATTGTCAGATCAGTTGGAAAATCTCTCCAGGCAATTTTATGTGAGTGGAAACAGAAAATCTTATTTTTATAGAAAACGCCCCCACCCGGACCTCACAGTCTAATGGAGAAAACCCGGTGGGCCTGGGAAAGCCGAAAAGGCTGAGGGAGGGGACAGGAGTCCAGGCTGCCAGCCTTTCTGGAAGGTAGCAGTGAATTCTGGTCCTGTGCCAGTGTTGGGGAGGGCGCACCTTCCGAGGACAGAAGCCAGCTGCCTCCAGCCGCCTTTCCACATCCTGGCCAGGCCAGGGTGGGCACCTCAGGTGGGCAACAGGAGAGATGGCTTTTGAGACACACTCCCTCATTCCTGCGTGGCCCTGAAGGGATCAGGACCCGTGGGTGGGGGCAGATTCACAAACACGCCCACTGGCTACATGGCACTGTGCTTATCTCAGCAAATATTGACTCTTGAGGATCAAAGAAGTGGTCAAAAAAAAACAATAATATTTTCCCCTAGAGAGCAGGCCCTGCTCCAGAAGCCAGGATCTGACAGGGCACCCGGGCCTAGAGGGGAGGAGCCCTGGGGTGCTGTGGAGGCCAGGGAAGAGAGCGGGACCCAGGGTGCTGCCCAGTGGTCATGACAAATACTGGCGCCTCAAATTCTGAGGCGGAGTTTTCAGGGTGAAAGGACAGTTCCCAGGGGCCCTGAAGACACAGCTGGGCAGCAAACAGCTGAGCCTGCTCTCCAGACCGGACAGTGGGTCGGGGCCTGCTGGTAGAGCCTACTCCATCCTGCAGAAGCCGCAGGTGCTAGGTCTTCCTACCCCTCCAGAGGAGAAAACGGAGGCTCCAAGCAGTTTGATAGCTTGCGAAAGGTCACTCGTGGGAGCAGTCTGGCCGAGCTACCTTTACTGTGTGTTTTGCTGTCCTGGTTGTTTCAAGCCACAAAGCCCTAAGGATGCGGCCCCTGTACCCCCTCAGCAACGAAGATCCCGGGGCAAGGCCTCTGGGCAAGGAGCAGGAGTGTGGTCACTGACTCCTGAGCGTCCCGGTTGTTTAATCTTTTATGGAAAAATAATTACTGATTCTCCCTTCTGGCTTTTGTGCAGGGGGGACAATTAGCAAAGCACTGGCAAGGTGCCCGGCGCTGTATCCCAGCCATATTGTGTGTGTGCATTGTATAGGTGAGTGTGTGTGGTGTGTGGTGTGTATACATGTGGTATGAGCATCTATAATGTGTGTGTAGAGTGTGAGTGTGTATGTGTGCATATGATGTGTGTGTGTGATGTGGTAGGGACTTGTTTTGCCTCTCAGTGTCCTTTCTGTCCAGCCCCCTAGCCATGATGACCATTCATCATCACCAGGACTCTCCTGTGGAGAGGGAAAGGGCTGGGTCATAGGAAAATGCTTCTAGCTACCTATGGGCATGAGGATGCCCAATACTCTCTCTCATGCAGACAACAAGGGTGAGAATAAGAGGCAGAGTGTGCAGAGAAAGCCAGCAGCCTCAAGATAAGCTACAGTGTGACAGAGCAGAGCAACAGAGTAAGAGAGAAAAACAGTTGCACTGCCAGTTGTGAGGAGAGAAACACTTTCCAGAAAGTGAGGGAGGCAAGTCTCACTGGGTACAGCAGCCGAAAGCTTTTTGGTGGAAGGAGATGTACAGGGGAGGCTGTCGGTGAGAGGGTGTGTGTGTGTGGGGGGGGGGGGTGATGGCTGACCCACCCAGAACACTGCACACATTTCCAGCAGACATCTGCTGTCCCTGCTGAGACAAGGGGAATGTTGAGCTGAGACATGAGAGAGAAGAAAGGCTTCCAGAATCACTACCACAAACCAGGAGCCAGAGGTGACCAACACCACCTCCAGGGAGCCTTCCCAGGCCACTGTTTCTGCACAACACCCCCACCCCCCACACTGTGATAGTTCAGAGCTCCCTGGCCCCTTACTTTGCATTGGAGACACCACAGAATTATAATCACGATTATGATCCCTATAGGCTCTGTCGTTTGTGTTTTTCCTGTGGGAGTGTATTGTTTCTTATAATAGCCTGTACATTCTTTTACTATTTCTGTTCTATCTCCTTCACAGTATCTGATGCAGGGCTCCTGTTCTTTTGACTATGTACAGCACTCTCTCCTTCCTCTCAGCAATTTAAACTTTTGAAAAATGCCCATGCATGTGGAATTTTATGCCAATCTACTGACCATAGCTTCTACCAAAAACCCCCCTTCTGCTTGAAAGCTCTTTTTTCTGCCCATGACCTTTTACAGGGCATGTTTTATCTCATGGAGTCATGGCAGGCACTATTATTTCCATTCCAGAGAAGAAAAGCGAGTCCCCTAGATCTGCTTAAACTCCTAACCTGGATAAAAGATTGAAATACCGTCTACATTTTGTGCTAACTCATCCACCCCACTTAATTGGATGATGTACCAAGGGATGAATACCTTTCACTGGACAAGTTATGTATTTTGATTCCATGTATAATAGGAAGAGTGGTATATTAAATTGGTTTGCTGACATAATATTGTTTGCAATGTTTTATTGAAATAAAATAAGTGAGTTGATTTAAAGGTCAATATAAAGGAGATAATTGAAGTGATTTAAAGACACAGTGAAGGTTAGAAGTGTGTTCTGAATGACTGAGGTTTGGGAACAAACACTGCTAAGTGTCAGCTCTGCAGTGCTGGGCCCTGGGGGTGTATTTCAGGCTCAGGGCCAGGATGAGGAATAAGGGCCAAGGGGAGCACTGTGCTCAGGGGTGGTACCCCACAGATTCATCCAGTGACCATGGCTGAGAAGGAGTTTCCTTTCTTGGGGCTGCAGAATGAGGTAATCCCAGTCTACAATGCAAAGGGTGGTGGGGGTGGGGCATGGGTCACAGCAGTAAGACACTTGTCCCTGCCCTCACTAAGCTTCCAGTGTTCTGGGAGATGAAGGACACTTAAAGAAACACAAGGCAGGCCTCCCTCCTGGTGCAAGTGGTTAAGTCTCAGCACTGTGACATTGTCAGCAGGGAGAGTTCCATCCCTAGATCCCTGCAGGGAGCTGACCCATGGGCAGCAGACCTCTCCAGTCTTACCCACTGCTCCCCTCAGCTGTGTTATTTCAGTAGACCTGCCTATTCTGCTCCCCCCCCCCCTGAATCTCTCACAAGCCCCCACCCCCACCCCAACCCCACCTCTGGTCTACATCCCAGCCCTTGTATGCATGCATAAATAAATCTTTTACTTTTTTTAAAGAAAGAAATACAAGGCAACCCCAGCTCTGATGTCACTCCTGGAGTGGAGCCTCACTCTGAAATTCCCGCTCTGAAAAGCCGGTAGGGTGGGACAGACAGGGCAGGGGGTCTGGTGCTCTAGTGGGGAGGCAGGCAAGAGTCAGAGGAGAGGAGAGACTTCCCACCAGAGCGCCTTCCCTCATCCTCACACTGGCCTGCCGGAGTCAGGTCCTGCTCTTGCTCCCAGGCCTCATTCTTTCCTCCACCACCCCAGGGTTCAGTGTCTAAACTGGAAGCTTTCCTCATTTCCTCCCACACTCAAATCTCCCTCCCTCCCCCTAGATCTCTGCTAAGCAGCTGCAGCCTCTCCAGCCTCCTTCTGATTGGGGGCAGGGAGAGCAGCCCTGAGACCAAGCTCCAGCCCCAGCTCCCCAGGGGTGCGCAGTCCACACGGCCTTCTCCTAGGGCGGCAGAAGGGTGCTGTTCCAACTCATTTTTCGCCACCATCCAGCAACAGTTTTGTTAGAGACCAAATGTGCCCACGGCAACATCTTGCTCACCCCCATTCTCTGCTGAGTCCACAGATTTTCTGGAAAGGGGGGCAGGCTGTACCCTTGAGGGAAAGGGGAAAGCTGGGTGGGGAGAGGCCTGTGTGCAAGCTGGGCACCCAGACCCTCCCACCAACCCCTCCCCACCAACACCCCCCCCCCAGGCTGGGTGGGTCCCGACACTCTCTGCAGTGGACCTGGGCTTCCTCCCTAGAAGGTGTCAGCTTTTTGTGTTGAGACTCTAGGCCGGGCTGTGCCAGAGTGGGTCTAGAGGCTAGTGAGCCAGTTGCTGGCCAGCTTGCGTGGTCAGGGCCTGGAATAACTGGCTGGGTCCCTTCCTGGCCTCTATCTGTTTAGCTCTGCCTGCATTTAATCCTCAGTGGCCTCCAGGGGGTAAGGGTGAGGGTGATGGGGAGATGAGATAACAGTGTGGGGAGTGGGGGTGTTGAACAAGTTTGTTCAGACAGTGTTGTGTGGCTGAGGTCCCTTGAGCAAACTGGGGCAGGGCAGGACCCCAGGACAGGGGGAGGGGAAGAGAGAAAACCAAGCACACAATCTTGCAAATAGGCCTGAGGGCTCATAACCAAGAACCAGGCAGAGTCCAAAGGGGCTGAGGTGGGAAGTGTGTACAGAGAGGGTGTGGGGGGCATCTGGGGTGCAGTGAGGGGGCAGGGGGGCAAGTGTGTAGACAGATTTAGAGTGAAAGTCCCCTGTGTTTCGGGAGCTCCCCAGTGGGCCAGAATAAGACGGGCTGTTGTTTTCCAGGGCCCGAAAGGTTATTTGATTCCAGATAGTGTGGCCAAACAGCTGTAGTCTTGTTCCTGGAAAGGGAGGCAGGAGTGGGGAAGGGGGTGGGGAAGAGAAGGGGTGCATCTATGGGAGGCAGCAGCCCCCACTCTAATTTTTCACAGATACCAAACTCTTTGGGGGTGGGGGGAGGTTAACCCTTTTCTTCTATTCTCATCCTGGCCTCCTCATGCTTCCCCACACACTTCGCCCAGAAGTCTCGGGGAACCCTTGTTGGCTCCCTGTCCAGCTCCCAGCTTAGTCCTAAACGTCAGGGAGGGTCTGCAGAGCCTTGGCCGAGTCCTGGATGGAGGCAGTTTTCTGGTGACACTGACCTCACTGTGGGGTTGTGGGAGGGTGACTGTGGGAGCCTGGGACCCTCACAGAGAACGTGATGTTGGCGGAGCTGCCTTTCGGGCCAGCACCCCAGTGCTCCCTGAGGTCAGGTAGGGCTACTGCAGCAACAGTCAGTTGTATGATGGGGGGCGGCGTGGTACCCCAGGGCCTGCTCCTCTCCTCTCCCTGACAGTCGTGGAAGCTTGCGGCCTGTAATTAAGGACGCCCTAAAGCAGGGGTCAGCACGCGGTGGACCTCTGGCCAGTTCTGGCCTCTCTGTGTTTTTGTAAATAGAATGTGTTGGTACACAGCCCGGCTGCTCGTTTGAGTGTGGTCCTGGGTGGCTGGGGGCCACACTGCAGGTGAGCGGTTGTGGGGAGACCTGGCACAACACCTAAACGGTTTCCCATTACTGAAAAGTTTGTTGACATCTGATCTAAAGAATTCCAGCTCAGGGATCCTTTGTGCAACCGTCTGCTGCACCCACAGATGAACAGTTTCCTTGAGTGTCCCAAATTTGAGGATTTCGGTGGCTCCTTGGCTTCCACGGGCACCCAGAGGGGAAGGGGAATGTGTGTTTTGTGGGTAGCACCTCTATCCCCGACTTGACACTCGGCACTGTTCTTGGAAAAGTGGGAGCTTCAGAGGCTGGCAGGGAGGGAAAGGGTTGATTTATTTGATTCATATCAGTCTCCAGAGCTCAACAGTTTGGGAGTGGGGTGTTGGGAAGAGGCTAACTGTGCTGTGTGGCCTGACTTACATGCACACTCTGGACAGCGAGGAGGGGCAGTGTCCATATGCTATCCCCTGGTAGTCTATCCCACAGGCCTTTTGCCTCGCCCTGAAGATGGGCTGACCCGCGTGACTGAACTGTAGAACCCCTGGCGTGAAGAAGCACGTCCACCTGGCCTCTGGGGGCTGGGGACACACACACTCTCTCTCTCTCTGAAAAGCCAGACACCCGGCTTAGGGAAGCCTCAGGTGAAGTTGGAGGAGTTGCCGGTGGGGACCACCATGCTTGGCAGCAGAACAGTGGTGAGGGCAGCAGGGAACAATCGGGATGCCCATGCCTCAATGAACCAAGTCCCAGACACCACATGCTACAACCCCACAGATATTACCCATCTGAATCCTGTCAATCCATAGACCCCAAGAGATGATATAAGTGACTGGTTTAAGACTAAGCTTTAGAATGGTTTGCTACACCCCAGAGATTGCCAGGATGGGGTGAGGGCAGTGTACGTTGCCATGGACACTATGGACAACTGTGAGTGTGCACCTTGATTTGGAGTCCTGGCTTCTTGGCTTCCCTGGAAGGGTGGGCTGACATCTGCATCTTATAAACTAGCCAAGTGACCATGGCCAGGTCATTTAATCTCTCTGGGCCTTATTTGACACTGAGGAAAATCACTGAGCTAACACCTGTAAAAGTCTTTGCATGGGCCCTTCCTGGTGGTGCAATGGGTTAAAGCGCAGCACTGCGAAGCTAGCTGCAGCCGTTTCAGCGAGAGTTCGATCCCTGGCCCTGGAGATGACCCACATGGCGTGGCAAGACCTGGTCCTTTATGCTCCTGCTATGAGTGAAACCATCTGGTACTTTTCTATTTCTTCCTGGCTTATTTCACTAAGCATGATCCTTTCCAGCTCCATCCATGTTGCAGCAAAAGGCATGAGGTTATCTTTTTGGTTGCTTAGTAATATTCCATTGTGTATATGCACCACATTTTCTTGATCCAGTCATCTATTTTTGGGCATTTGGGTTGATTCCATGTCTTCCCTATTATAAATAAAGTTGCTGCTTAATTCTTAATTCCTCTGTCCAGCTCTGGTGCCCAATTTCTGATTCTGTGTGTGGGGGTCCTTTCCATCTGGTTACTTTAGAATCATCTAGCCTAATTCAGAAACCTCTGGAAGTGAGGGCAGAGAGAGCCTGGGCTAGCATCTGGGAAGAGGCATTTGGTGAAGATATTCTGAAGATGGGACAGTGATGGAGCTCAGAGCCAACTGTTGGGCTGGCCCCTGAGGCTTATTCAGGAAATCACCAAACACATGCAGCCCTGGCCTCTTTGTGAGTGACCTCAGGGCCTTTTTCCACAGGAATGCTTATTAGACTTCCATTATGGGACTGCAGCCAAAGAATTGGATGACAGCACCACAGGCTTCCATGCCTACTTATTTTTTTTTTTAAAGATTTATTTATTTATTCATACAGAACTGCGGTACAGGCCAGAGATGCGGAGGGTGAGAGGATTCACCAGAGACAGAGTGGGGAGCAGAACAGGCAGATTAATGAAGTACACTGCTGAGGGGAGCAGCGGGCAGGTCAGGAGAGGTCTGCCTCGCCATGTGGATCTCCTCCAGGGCAGGCGGGAATCGAACTCATGCGGAAGTGGCTTAAGCTTCTTAGTGCTGTGCTTTAGCCCGCTGCGCCACAAGGGAGGGCCCCATGCCTACTTATTTTATTTCAGGGACTTACCAGGGAGGTAGAGCTGTGTTCTCCCCAGCAGTCTGGATTGAGAGTAGAGCACACACCCTCTGCTTTCATGCCTCTTCCCATCTTCCTGAAACAGTGACAAACCCTCCATCACAAAACATTGGCAGCCCATGGAAGAGGACTTTAGATACTACACGGATGTTTAATCATGCTGTGTGGACATGATGGTATTGTATTACACGGTATGTTGGGATTCCCTTTTCCAAAATCTTCCTATTCTAACAGCGAAGAGGTACTCAACTTTGTCAGACATCAGGGTGCCGAAAAATAAAACCACCATGAGATGCAGAGACACATTGTCCAGGAGAGGTTATGTTGAGAAAAAGACGGACAAAGCCAAGGAAGCTGAGCAAGTGGAACATTTGGATGCTGCTAATGGGAATGTAGGTGTGTACATTTACCTGGTAATTTTTTCTGGCTAAAAAATCTACGAAAGGGGCTCTCCCTGGTGGTACAACGGGTTAGAGCGTCATATTACGAAGCTCTCTGAAGCCACAGCAGCACAAGATCGATCCCGCCAGGGAGCTGACCCACATGGTGTGGCAGCCCTGTCCTGGCCCGTCCGCTGCTCCCCTCAGCAGTGTACTTCGTCCATCTGCCTGTTCTTCTCCCCACTCTGCCTCTGGTGAATCCTCTCACCCGCCACACCTCTGGCCCATACCCCAGTTCTGTGTGCATAAATAAATACAACTTTAAAAAAAAACCCGACTAATGGGCCCTCCCTGGTGGCTCAGAGGGTTAAAGCACAGCACAAAGAAGCTTAAGCCAATTCCGCAGATGCCTGCCCCGGAGGTGACCCATATGGCGTGGCAGACCTCTCCTGACTCGCCCGCTGCTCCCCTCAGCAGTGTACTTCGTCGATCTGCCTGTTCTGCTCCCCGCTCTGTCTCTGGTGAATCCTCTCACCCTCCGCATCTCTGGCCTTAACCCCAGTTCTGTACGAATAAATAAATAAATCTTAAAAAAAAAAAAAACGACTAAAGATGTACACTGTACTATAAAAATCCAGGACCCAGAACTTCCATGTCTAAGTATACGCCCCAAAGAAACAAGCTCAACTAATGACATGTGTTGGGAAGTTGATAGCATCTAGGATCAGAGGATCCAAAACCTGACAACCGTCCCCATGCCCATCCACGGAAGAACAGCGAAATGGTGGTGGTGTAGACCATCCTGGAGTACTGCCTGACAAGGTGGAGGAACCAGCAGCTGAGTGCAGGAATATGGGAGCATTTCACGAGAACCAGGTTGAGCAAAAGAAACCAGAGACAAAAAGAAGTCAGAAAAAGTGACCCTCATGGGTGGAAATAAGTGGTGGTGGGCTTCTGGGCACTGCGGATGTTCTCCGTCCTGCCCTGCATACTAGTTATATGGGATAATCAGTTTGTGGACATTATCAAATCCATGATATGTATACTTTTTACACATAAATTACATTTCAATATATTGTTCAAAAATATTCCACTCTTGTACCTCCCTGATGGGACAGGGGCTAAAGTATCAGACCGATGAAGCTAGCTTCCACCACTACGCCATGAGTTCGATCCCCAGCCAGGGAGGTGACCCCGATGGCCCAGCAGACCTCCCCTGTCTCACCCACTGCTCCTCTCAGCAGTGTATTTCAGTGGATCTGGCTATTCTGCTCCCCACTCTGACTCTAGTGAATCCTCTCACCACCCCACCCCTACCTCTGGCCTGTACCCCAGTTCTTGTATGCATAAATATATAAAAAATATCTTTAAAAATTCCATTCGTAATAATGACTGAATGGTGAAAATCTCAGGGTGGGTCTGGTTGGCCTTTAATGCTTTTCTTCAGTGGGGTCCTCTTTTGTTAGCCAGGGAGAGTCCATAGGGCTCTGAGCAACAGTACTCAGCTCAAATGGAATACTGTTGCTTTGTTTTATTGTGTTTGTTTTCATGGTTGCTATTTATACATGGCTGTCAATACTGGTTTTCCACTTATGGTTGTGATAGAAAGTTTCTTTGAAAAATAGCTTTAAGTAAAATAGACAAAAGTGAGTTGACTTACATTAAAAATACTATGTAAATAATAGAATGGGGGCAGGAAGGTTGGGTTTGTGAAACACTTTTCAAATAGAAAAGGCAGGGATTAGGGGGAGGGGAGAAAACTAGTTTGAGCCTGTCCCCATCTCTCAAGGAGTCCTCATGTTGGACCCAGACAGGCTCTCAGGCCTAAGGATACACAAGCATTGAGAGAAATGTAAATTGTGGAGTGCTGGGGAGAACAGGGCAGAGAAACTGAGCTCACTTGTGCCAGGCTTCAGTGTAGGCTCCGGCCTACGGCAAGGAGCAAATGGTGGAATCTTGGGCCTGGCAATTACCTGCCTGGGGTCTGGGGCCTGGGGCCAGTGCCTCTGCATTTCATCTGATGGCAGATGTTCTGGGAATGCAACTTCAGCAGCAGTTGCCTTAGCGGCAGGAGTAGAATCCTGGGATCCTGGGGTTGAACCCTCATGTGTTCTGGAGAAAGATTAGAAAGATGAGGCTCTTGGTGGCTGGTGTGTGTGTGTGTAGAACTGTCAACCCGGGTGCAAGGACTCGAGTGTGGTTTTCAGATCCCTGGAAAGAGAAATCGCATTGAGTACTTTGTATTTGTCAAGAGAACCTCACTTTACCTGCTCATCGCCATGGTTCTTGGCTAAAAGACCAAGAACTTTAAAAGGAGGTAGAAGAAGAATGGATTTCAAAAGACAAAGGAGTCGTGGAATGAATGAATAAAGAATGAATGAATGCCTCTCCCATTCTCAACAGGCTATCACAACTTTTCATTCCCAGCTGCTGGGAATTGCCATGGAGATGGAAAATACAGGCATGTTATCAGGAGTATTTTAGAAACAGTCCTTTTCATTCATTCACTCATTCACTGACTGAGTGTCTAATACTAGGCACCAGGCCCTATTTTTAGAATGGTGCCCTGACCAATATGGTAGCTTCTGGCTACATGTACATGTTGGTGCATTTAAATTTGAGCTGGTTCATACTAAAAGTGCTGAAAGCCTAAAACACACATCAAAGCTTGATAATTATTGTAATAATGATTATTGTTATAATTATTCATGTTGACCATGCATTGAAACGCTAATAATTTAAATATATTGGGTTGAATAAAGTATATAATTAAAATGGATTCTTTTCCTACTTACTATATTTTCATGTGGCTACTGGAAAATTTTAAATTGCCTATGTGGCTCATATTTGTGTTGAAATCATTAGATTTCTACTGGATGCTGGATGCTGTGATGCTGGATACTGCCCCTACTCTGAAGACATTTAGATGCTAATGGCTATGATCAACTGAAATGAGGGTACCAGGCCGGCACAGCAAAGGGAAGTGACCAGCACCCTCCTATCCTTCTGGCTAGGCCTGAATGATCACCTATTTCTCCAGGTGGCGACCCTAACAAAGACCCTTGTCACAGAGACTCCCTTAGTGAAGGATGGACCATTTGGCCTCCTTGTCTTTTGAGATCCATTTTCCTTCTACCTCCTTGTAAAGTTCTTGGTCTTTTAGCCAAGAACCATGGCGATGAGCAGATAAAGTGAGGCTGTTTTGACAAAACACAAAGTACTCAATGCGATTTCTCTTTCCAGCGATCTGAAAGCCACACTTGAGTTCTTCAGTCCTTGCATCCAGGTGAACAGTCAAGAATGAATGAATGCCTCTCCAATTCCCAGTAGGCTATCACAACCTACCTCCTTTACTCTGTCAGATCTGTGCTAGGCACAGCTCCAGAGCTTTCCAGAAGTCAGCTCTATTTCTTTTCTTTGCATATACGTTGACACTGTACCCCCCCCCACCCAAAAAGTGATGCCAAACCTCACAAGAGCCAGCTGGATTTCCTGCCAGTCTCCCCTAACCCCCTCCACATGGAGCATTCTGCTGGTCAAAGTGGACTGGACTCTTGTCCTCTCCTTTGGTTTCCTCTCCCCTCCCCTTCCCTCTCCTCCTCTCCCAACTTTGTGTTCTTGCTCTGGCTGGTTCCTCTGCTTGGGGGTTCGCTTGCTGTCACTATTGCCCCTGGTAGAATTCTAAACTTTAATTCTGATTCACCCATGAAACCCGCTTCAGCCCTCCCTTCTGAATATGTCTCCCCTTCAGAGCCTCTGACAACCACTTGTTTGTCTTACCAAACTCTACCCCATGATATTGTTGCTTCCTTAAAATTAGGCCTTTCCCTGTATGGTCTAGGTCACTTTTAGGGTCAGGTAGCCAGGTAGTAATTAGCTGAACTGAATCAAATGATCCTGAGTCTGAAAGTTAAAAAGAACTGGAGTGGATCCAGTTGATGAGGAGAGAGTGGCAAGGAAGTACAGAGGGATTAAACCTGGTCTGGGCCAGCCAAACCATCCATCCTTCTCTAAGGGAATCTCTCTGACAAGGGTCTTTGTTAGGGTCGCCACCTAGAGAAATGGGTGATAATTTAGGCCTGGAATGCTGGGGGTTGGAGGAACTTGGATGGATGACTCAGTAAATCAAACAGAACAAGGAAGGGAGGCCCCCCCTTGGCCATCTGCAGTACTGGAGAGAGCTATAAATGATCTTACCCAGGGCCTCTCTCACACCTGGAGGGCTGATCTGACCTCTCCAAGACCCTTGAAGCAGGGAGTTCTGGGATCCTTCCTGCAGCAAAAGGCTACAGATATGAGCACGGGGGCCCATTTGCTAAGGGGTTATTTTGGTGGGAGACGAGGGGGGAGGAAGAGGTGAAAAGGACGGCAGCAAGCTTCCCAGAGTCTAGAAATTTCAGTCCTGGTACTTGTATGTCACCGCATGCGCACAGGTTTGAGAAACTGTAGTGGTCACTAGGAGAGGCTGTTCCTGGTCTCGAGGAAGTGAATCTCATCGGCACCTACTCAGTGACAAAGTCATTGCCCCAGCAAAGTGACAAAGTCATTGGCGCGGCAAAGTGAGCGCGGTAGATGAAAACCACAGGGTGGAAGGAGGCCGGTAGGGTTGGACTAAAATCTACCCGAAGGTCAAGACTATGCCTTAAGTTCTTCGGTGCCTGCAACACCGAGACAGAGCGCGACGAAGTCCTTTGGAACTGAGCGAAGGACAGGAGACAAAGGCACCCACTCTTCTCCACTCCCTCGCGATCCTACCAAACCCCCAAGGGATCCTTGTCTTCTGGAGCCAGGGAGAACGACATGTGGCGGGACACAGGCTAGGGGGACCAGGGGCCCACCGAGCGGGGAAGGAACCCGAGGGGGGCGGCTAACGCGCCCGAGTGTTCGGGGAAGGGGGTGGTCTCCAAAAGGGGGAGGGGAGAAAGCAGGGGGCGGGGAGAAGCAGGGCCCTTTAGGACCCGGCTGCCGCGGCGGAGGAGGAGAAAGAACCGGAGGCAGGGCCGTGCCACCTGCCCGCTCTCTCGCCGCCGTCGCGCTCCCCGCCGCCAACATGCTGCCGAGACTGGGCGGCCCCGCGCTGCCGCTGCC
>NW_004567103.1:14238802-14281740 GCF_000260355.1 Condylura cristata | reverse complement strand
GCGCGCCCTGCGCGGAACTGGTCCGCGAGCCGGGCTGCGGCTGCTGCTCCGTGTGCGCCCGGCTGGAGAAAGAGGCGTGCGGCGTCTACACCCCGCGCTGCGGCCAGGGGCTGCGCTGCTACCCCCACCCCGGCTCCGAGCTGCCCCTGCAGGCGCTGGTCCTGGGCGAGGGCACTTGCGAAAAGCGCCGGGACGCCGAGTACGGCTCCAGCCACGAGCAGGTTGCAGGTAACGGGGTTGGGATAACTAGTTCGGAGAAACTTGGGGGACGCCGGGCGAGCCCGGTTGGCGACCCTTCTGTAGGGGAGGGGTGTGCTTCGGCACCTCGGCGGTCTTTGAGCGGAGGAGGAAGGGAGCTCCAGACCAACTCTGCGGAATGGCTGGGAATTGGGGTCCGCAGCCAGCCCCGGGACGGGGTTCACTAGTGGAGCGTGCGGAAGAGCCGGGGCTGCCAGGTGGTGATAATCGCGGAGAGGAAAGGCGCTTCTGCCGCCGTAGTCTTCCCCGGTGGACCGTACCCTAACTTACATCTTGGGGGGCTCACTGGGAGGAGGGCGTTGATCAGGTCTGTGCGAGTGGGGACTCGGAGGAGTTTCTCGGGGGGCGAGAGCTTGAGTCAGTCACCGCTTATCGGAGGGTCTTAGTGGAGGTCACCCCTGCGGGTGCTGGGGACACCCTAGAACTTTGGGGAGAGGGGGGCGCTGGGAGAGGGCGGCGCACACTTGAGGGACCCTCTCTGGTAACGGGGTTGAAAGAAAGGACTTCTTGGTTACTTTGGGGGGTGGTTAGGGGGCAATATAGAAAGGAATGCTGCTGTTCTACATCGAGCACGAAGAAGGCGATTGCATCCGTGCTGGGTGGAAAAATAAAGGAGGGGCCGTCGAGAGGTGCGGAAGACACCCCAGCGGTTCAGTCTGTAACTTAACCGGGTCTCTGGTTGCGGCTCCGGGTAGGGGCGGCCTCGCTGCTCCGAGGAGGACCTGGGTCTGGGGGGGGGGGGGGCGGGAGGCAGGGACGAGACTACCAGTATCAGAGAGGTGTTACCCCACCCCCACTCTATCCTAATTTTGAGGCTATCTTACAAGATGGGACCCCGAGATTCTTTGTAAAGGGCCTTTATCTACTCAAAAAGTTTTTTTTAGGTACACAACCAGGCTAGAAGGATCTCGCACGATATATATATATTTAATTACAAAAGCCTGCGGCCCCAGTGGTCTGGAGGAAGCTGTAATTATTTTCTTTCTTCTTGGAGACAGTGGTGAAATGTGCCCACTGCCTGCCTCTGTTGTTTAAAAAGCAAACAAGTCTGACAAAGTTTTTCAAACTGTAGAAAAATTGAAAAGAAAAAGTGGCAGCTTTGCTGGCTTCTCAGATTCTCTGTCATTTACACCCCCTCTCTGGCCTGCTATTGTTTTCCCCTGTCTCCTTGAGAGTGGAATTAGGGATCAGAGTTGAAGTCTTTCTTTTATTTTCTTCTGTTTCTCTGGGGCATTTTGACCTTGAGTGTAGAGACTGAGGTTTTCTGAGTGTGCAGCCCCCAGCCCTGTTCTTCATCCTGGATGGTCCCCCCCCCCAACCCAGCCTGCCTTACAGTTAACCCTTCACTCCGGCTTTTCTTAGAAAATCATGAAGGGTCTTAGACTCGGGAAGGTCCTTTCACTGCAGGGGGGCTGTCATTCAGTCCCGAATTCCTCTATCACCCCTTTGCACCCCGTGGTCCGCCAGGGCAGAACTGTGGTTCTGGGCTGAACTCTGACAAACTAAACATCTCCCTCAGCAGGGTGAAGTTTTCAAAAGGCCACTAAGTTCACAGAATCCTTTGGATTTTGACTGTTTGAATCAAGTGTGTGCTACATCTCCATCCTGAATGTTTCAGTTCTTTTTTTTTTTTTTCACTCTTCATTCCTCTCACTTTCCTCCTGAAAACTACTCTCCAGCTTCTCCACCCCCAGAAGCAAGTTAGGGTCTTGAGAAGGGAGCAGATGAGGGCTATAGTCCCCATTCATTCCTCCCCGGAGCCTGAAGTAGTGAGACAGGACAATGGGGTGAGGTGATTGGAAAACTGTCACTGCTTTCTCTGCCTGGTGATAGGGCTCCTTCCCCCACACGAGCCCCCCAGACCCTGGCCTCCCTCTTAGTGCCCAGCCCCTTCTGCATTTTTCTTTCTTGCTCCAGATTGTGAAGAGGGGCCACCAAGTTGGGGTGGTGAAAGTTAGCTGAAAGAAAGGACCATGAGTAGGGCTGGGAGTTGGGGGGTGCGGGGAGGCACTGCAGGGGAGAAGCCTGGATTGGCAGGGGTGTGTGAAGGGACAAGTTTTGAGGCTTCTTTGCAGAAGATGATCTCTGGTTGGAACAGCGATGGGGGTGCTATAGGAGAGGATTGGGAGGGGTACCCAGATGAGACCTTAGCACTGCATACTGTACCCCCTTTTCTCCCTCCCCATCTTTTGTCCCGCTCTAAAGAATGAGCACATCCTCCCCCCTAGCCCCCCAGGCCGCATTCCTCTTGAGCAGGTTGCTTTTGAGAATTTTAAACAAACCCTCTTATTTCGAGGCTGCAAACTCCAGCAGTTCCGGCTTGCTGTTAGCTCTTTTGTCTTTGTTCCCAGGGCTCAGGGGCCGAGTTGCTGGCTTCCTGGGGATGGCTGGGATGCAGGGGTGGGGGTGGGCACATCAGCGGGTGCAGAGCCCTATCTCCTGGGGGTGATGGGCTGGGACTTGTTGGTTCAAGGAAAAGAGAAGTCAGATGGGGGGGGTGGAGGTAATGGGTGGGCATGGAAGAACAATGGTAAGGGGACCCCAAAATCTGCCTGAAGTCTGTACCTTAAAAGTGAATGTGTGTGTGTTTGGTAGAGGAATGGACAGAAGTGTCTAGAAGTCCGGGAGGCATCCGAGGAAACAGGTTGGGGCTTTTTCAGAATTCCAGGCTGGGCTCGCCCCAGGCTAGGCTGGACTAGTTCCCCCAGCATCTCCCCTGCCTCCCTCTCCGCCCTACAAAGCCCTGGATTATGCTGAGGGGCGGAGCCACCCAAATGGCCCGTCTGCACGTATGAAGGTGCTATAGAAATGCGCCTTAATTCAGAGTCTCTGGGCAGGCGGGCAGGCTGGTGGGCAGCAGGCTGGCTGCCTAAGAGGCTTTGCATGTGCAGTTGCTGGGGAAGCATAAAGGGGGACCAGGGGCTAGCACTGATTTACAGTGGTTCAGTGCAACTTCAAAAAAAGGGGGAAAAAAGCAACGGGACTTCTGGCTCAAAGTGCTGCTTTGCATCTTGTCTTGCATAAATTTGCATACTGAGTTCAAAGTCGTAAAATAGACTTGGGGAATGAGTGGGACCCACTGTCACTGATTGCTAACACAACTACCTTCCGCCTCCCCCCTCCCCCCCGCCCTTCCCCCCTTCCTGGACAGAACACCCAGAACTAGCTCTGCTAAGCTGCTCTGCCATCGCCACTGTGCATTGGAAGGAAGAGATGAGGGAGCCTGGGGCTGCTGTTTCTGGGTCCTGTCCCCTGAAGGCTTCCATGCTAAGCAGGGTGTGGCAGCCTGCACTCTGGCCTGAGAGGCAGGGGTGAGGGTGTGGCTCACAGGTCCCAACCAGAGAAGGACAGCTGGGCAGGCACTGCCCTTGGCTGCCTCACTTTACACATTGAAGACTGGGATTTGGGGAAATCACAGTCAGTCTTAGCTGCAGTCTCCCTGCTCACCTTCCATACACATCCATAGTGTCCAAAGTGTTCTCCCTCATCGTTACCTTTGGGGTAATAATGACCCCATTCTTTTTTTTTTATTTTAAGATTTATTTATTTATGCATACAAGAACTGGGGTATAGGCCAGAGGTGTGGGGGGTGAGAGGAGTCACCAGAGACACAGTGGGGAATAGAATAGACAGATTGAAGTACACTGCTGAGGGGAGCAGCGGGCGGGTCAGGAGAGGTCTGCCGCGCCATGTGGGTCACCTTCCCGGCTGACTGGGAATTGAACCTGTGCTTCAGTGGCTGTGGATTGCTTCATAGTGCTGTGCTTTAATCTGTTGCACCACAAGGGAGGACCCCTGACCCCATTCATTTGACAACACATACGGGGAAGCTTTGAGGGGGGAAAAAATCTTGTATAACAGTGTCAAAGGCAAAACCAAAAGATTTCTGAGTTGGAATGATTGATGGAGTTTGGGGGAAGATGAACCCATCTGTTGTGACATGGCAGCCTGCATGCATTGGTCCTTGACCATTTGGAATATTGAGTTTCCTGGCAGGCAATGGGAAAAGGGATACTTGGATCATTCTCATTATTAGCCGACCTTCGTGCTGAGCTTTAAAATAAAATTTTCAGACATCACTTCCTTAGCTAGAGTCACTGCTCACTTGCCTGGTGATTAGGTTAGCTTCTAGTTGGTATTCAGATTAGCTGTTTTATGCACAACTGCTAAGCTTTCATATGAAGTTCCAAAAATTCTTGGCTGTGAAGAAATAGAGAACCCAAAAACTGGCTCGGGTGGGGGTGGAGGGCCACTAAAGGGAATTAAGGAGGAACAGAAAATAAACAGCTATGCTCACATTTTGGTGGTCAGTGCTATATAAAAAAAAAAGCACGTGTTGCAGTGTTGGTGGTGGGGCAGGGATTGGCTTTTCAGTGACTCCAGATCCAGGGCCTGCATTTAGTTTCAGTCACCCATGTGTCCCCAGCTCCTTCTTCCCACCGTCTTCCTTCTTCATTCTGTCTTCTAGGTTCCCTGTAGGTCATTCTCTCTCCCCATCTATCCTACTCTGGCTTGGTCTAGAACACCTGCGGAAGCTAAATAAGTGGCCAAGTTTGAGAAAATGGCGTGGAAAATATAGTGGCCTCAGCTTTCCCCATGGGAGACTACAGAGGGGGTTGGGGTTGGAGTGTTTGCAGGAGACCTCATCCTTAATCACCAGGGCAGCCGAGTGGCACTGCAGGACCAGGCTTGGTGGATGCGGAAGTGGCTCTTTCCTCCGAGGAGGCTTCATGAAGGGAGGCTTCCAAAGCAGAGGCCAGAGGCACAACCGGTGGAGTTGGTGATCTGGCTGCAGATATTCTGGCCCACCTGCTTCTCCCGCTGTCTCTGGCCAGCAACTTGCTGCAGACAGGCAGCCACAGATGGGTCACCCTCTTGTCTGTCCTCATCTGTCATGCACAGACTTCTTTGGCTGCCTTGTGTCTGCTTTTAACTCATCCTTGTGAGAGGCTTTTAACTTCCATTTTGCAGGTATGGACTCGGAGGCTCAGGCAAAGGGCACTGTAGCAGGTAAGTAACGGGAGGAGAGGCCAGTCTGGCCACCTCTCCTCTCTCCAGCTTGCCGCCATGGCCACACAAGGGGTGGGACTGTTGGCAGGAAGAGCCTTTGACCCTCCCATCCAGAAGCTTGTTCCTGGACACCTGCCATGTGCTGGTGACATGGGCCATGGGTCACCATTGCCAGGTTCCCTTGTTTACCTTCCCTTGTGTCCTTTGAGAGGCCCAGTCTGGGGGACTTCAGAAGGGGAAGTGGCCAGAGAGCAGCAGTCAGGAGGGACCAAAGGGTCGCAGGGCTGGGGGGCAGCCTGGCTGTCACTGTAGATCAATCTGGGTTCCAGTGCAGACCCGTTTCTTAGAACTTGGGTGTTGGTGACCAAGGGCCTCCTCAGATGCCAGACTCCCTGTTATGAAATGGGGGTGATTGCACTTCTTCAATGGCGTGCCTGTGGGGGTCAGGGTGGTAGTAGAAAATGCCTGGCACATGGTGGGCCACATATACATGAGCTGCCTGAGTCTTGGCATGTGATGTGTCCTCTCTGGTGTGTATTTACTTATTTAAATTTTTATTATATTTATTTTATGCATACAGAACTGGGGTACCGGCTAGAGGTGCAGATAGGTCAGAGGATTCACCAGAGACAGAGTGGGGAGCAGAACAGGCACATTGACTGAAATACACTGCTGAGGGAGCAGCAGGCGAGACAGGAGAGGTCTGCTGCGCCATGTGGGTCAGCTCCCTGGCTGGGCATGGAACTTGTGCTGAGGTGGCTGCAGCTAGCTTCTAGCTTCATAGTGCTGTGCCACTGGGGAGAGCCCCCTCTGTGCCAAGCAGGCCATTCATCACTCTGGCATTAAGGGTTTCATCCTGGTGTGAGGTGGCTTCCTATCAAAGCCCAGTTTTCTATCATGTACTAGTCGCCAAAGCAGAGGTAGATTGTCGCTGAGCCTCAGTTTCCTAATCTGTGAACCAGGTGTCAGAGGCACCAGCTCCATGGTATCAGCTTGCAGTGTTGTGTGTGCGTCTGTGTGTGCACGTATGCACACAAGTGTGTAAAGCTAATGTATAGAAAGCCTTATCACTGGCACTTTTTTGTAATGACTCAGTTGATTTCCATTTCTTCATCTCCAAAATGGAAGTGTCTGCATCTCTGATTGACTGCCATGGGCTGCAGTGAAGCCGTGAAAAGGGTAATGAACTATACTTTAAGTGCACTATAAGCCCAGATGACAATAAATAGACAGGCTTGCATTTTGGGTGGGTGAGTAAGGTGGTGCTCCTTGGGGCCCCTGGCCTGGCTGGCTGGGACTGAACTTTACTTTGCAGAGCCTAGATGGGGCAGAGGTGGCCCCAGGGTTCTGGCACTGGCCTCCCGTGCCCCATACACCATGCCCACTCCCACCCTCACCTGGCCAGCACCCCTCCCTCCGCAGGACCCAGCCTTCCCACACCTCAGGGGTGGGCAGCTCCTGTCTCCCTGGATGGCCCTGTACAGGAAACCTGCCATCACCCAGACTTCAGAACAATAGGGTCAAGTACTCACCAAACAGACCCTCCGGCCTTCTGCATCAATACCTGTGGCCTGTGGGGGAGCCGGGCATGCCGCGTGGGGCAGTGAAAGCCAGAGAGGACCCCCATGCCACCCACTTCCTGCTCTAGGAAAGCGGGCTTTCAGATCTGTTCTGTCCCAGCCTGGGGTGCCAGAAAGTTGAACGTGATGCTGGCAAAGAAATCGGATGTTCTATCCAAAAAAGTGACGTTTTCTTACTACGCCTTCTCCAGACTTGACCTCACTCCCTGGTGGGGGAGCAGCTGTCATTTGCAGGGGGCTGAGGGGCTCTCCACAGGGACGCTGGGTGGGGGCGGTGTTCTCTGGGACCCTTCCTAATGTCTGATTCTGTCCGCGGGCTCAGAGAGTGACAGCCCGACTGGGCACTGAGACAAGATGACTCTGTTCTCAGGCATCCCAGGAAGGCGAGGCCCCCGGAAGCAGAGGAGGTGGATGCTTGAGTTTTGGGGGCTTCACAGGCTTCTGATGAAACTCTCACCAGTGGGGACAGCCTTGGGGAGAGGTAGTTGGTCAGGGAAATTTGGTAACTTTCAGGTTCCAGAGGAGAGTGTGTGGGGTAGGGACTTTTTTTCCTCCAGCAAAGTGGACCAGCTCCCCCTATTTGGCTCCTGCTCCTGGACCCTTTTTCCCCCCTCTGGGCCACTCCTGTTCCTTAACAAAGCCATGGACGATCTGGGCTGGCAAAGCTCCTGGTGTCAGTCAGTACGCAGAGGGAGACCTCGCTCAGAGTCTGCTCCCCCGGAAAGAGAGAGTGGACTGTAGTGGCTTGGGGGGAGCACTTGGCAGCCCTTGGGGCCCCTTCTGGCCGACAGCCCCATGTCTCTTCCTGGCTGTTGGGAGGCAGGGCAGGACTGAAGACTGGGGACAGTGAAGGGGACAGGAGTTGGCAGTCTTCCAGCTGCTGGCCGCCAGAGTTGGCCCTCCAGCCCTGGTGAAGTTGGCTTTGCAAAGTCTGGGGAGGGTTCTAATTAGTGGACGGGTGTAGGTGTGTCAGCCTGTGTTCACTCAAGGAAGGGGCCCAGGACCCCTGGAGCTGGAGACGGGAGGGGCGCCGTGAGCAAAAGTCAAGTTGGTAAGTTGAAAGGTGGGTTTGGTAGGCCACTCATCTACCTAGGCTGGGACCAGGTTGGATCCCAGTGAATTGGGCTACAGTGAATTGGGTCTACCTGAGAGACAAAGTTGACAAAGTAATGGTAAGGAAATGGTTTTGTCCAGACATCTTGCACTTAGACCCAATTACCTGCAGTTTTTTAGTTTTGCTCCAGCTCTGTTTTAGCCACAGGATTCTTCCCACTGGGCAGATGGAAGAAATCAAGGCTGCGTTCTGGTTCAAATGCCAAGGCAAGCACAGACCAGAGTGGATGGACCAGAGCGGAGTCTGGGTCTCCAGATCTCATTCCAGGGCTCCATTCCATCAGGCACACATGCAAAGCAGCCGTGAATTATATACTGCTGCCTGGAAAAGCTCCTTTTCCCTGGGAGGTAGCAATTAAGGCATAACTTCTCAAAAATGTTCCTTTATGCAACTCCCCAGGAAGTTTCTTTGAGGTCTATTGTCTTGACTTCTGGATGGAGGTGCCAGGTTGCCTCTGCATGGTGAACTTGCTTTCTGAAGTGCAGTTCAGATAAAATGAAAACGGCAATTCCCCTGTGCCCTGCTCCTGCATTTACTGGGTAGTTTCTATAGCAACCATGGCGGGAGGCGTGGCAGGCAGGATCGAGGGGGTTGGTGGAATGGGTTTAGTGGCTCATCAGAGCTTTTGAGGTGGGGGGGAGCCAGCTGGCTTATGACTGATGGCTGCCTTCCCTGGGAAGATGGGGTCCCTGGAGAGGGGGAGGGGCGAGGTGATGGGGAAGAAGAGGCGCGCTCGTGCTAAAAAGTCTCGGTTGAGAATCTTCCCTTAGGTGACACCCATGACCAGATGCCATCTGGTGGGTTAGGAGCCGTGGAGCCCAACAGCCTGGGTTAGGTTTTCACTCTGCCATTGGCTATGTGGCTTTGCATGGTTGACCTCAAACCCTTTGGCTCCTTTTTGTCACGTGTAATAAGGGATGAGAAATTATCACCCTTTTGTGATTGCTTGATGATAAAATGAAACAGTGTGCACAAACCACTTAGCACAGAAACTCGGGGCTAAGATAATCCGGTGAAGTCGTCCAGTTCTGACGCTGCCTCCTTCCCACTGTGAACTCCACACGGAACGAAGGAGACGGGAAGGCCAGTTTGTAGGTGGCTTTTGACTGACCGATTTTATGGAGAAGGGGGACTTCAGAATCCCGTTAGGCGGTGTGGCTTCCACGGGGCATGGTTTAGCTGCTCTTGGCTTTGGAAAACGTGTAACCAGCCCAGAGCAGAGTCAGTGGGGAGCGTTTCCAGCCCTGGGTGCCGCTGCCACTCACCAGGGTGGGGTCTGGAGGGCGCGGTCCCTGTGGCCCAGAGGTGAGGCTCTGCCGGTGGCCGCCTCAACCAGGAGGGCGGAACCAAGCAGGCAACTGAAGAGACGCGGCCCGGTATCAGACAAAATTAGTGAACTTTTAGTTGAAGAAAAGAAAAGCCTGGTGACCTATTTAAAGACACTTATTTATATTCAGGACACTTCTTGTGCTGGTTTGAGAATGTGGCAATCCTAGACATTTTTGCAGTTTTTTTTTTTTTTTTAATTTCTTTTTGCATCCTCTGCATTCAATTTGTCAGGCCTGGAGTATCTGGGCGCAGTCTTAGCAGGATGGAGAAGAGGTGGACCGAAGGGGAGGGGGTGGGTCTTTATCACTGTCTGGGGGCTGCTCCGTGGGACCCTCCTTAGGAGCCCAGGGTGGGGCAATTTAATTGGGAGAGGGAAGTGTCCTTCCTGCCCTACCTCAGGCTTTCCCTTTGCGCAGTCCGTTTACTCCTTATCAGCTTTGCTGCTGTGGCACCTAGCTGGGGAGGGAGAGGCCAGAACAGCAAGAAAAACAAATAGTATAATCCACCCTGGGCTGGAGGGGTTGGGGAGTGGGGGTGGGGGGCACAGTCAACTTTGCTCCTGTTTCAGCATTGACCCAGCACTTCTGTGTGCGAGCTGGGCAACTGTAGAAATACAGTCTTCATACCACCTCTATTAGAACCTGCTCTCGCATCCCGGAGGGGAGCAAAACAGTGTTAGAAAATACTGTCTAAGAAGAAAGCTAGTCAGTGGAGACCGAGATAAATCTAATGCAAATAAGTGGGTGGTTCTTTAGCTTTTTTTTTTTTAAAGATTTATTTATTTATTCATACAGAACTGGGGTACAGGCTAGAGATGTGGAGGGTGATAGGATTCACCAGGGACAGAGTGGGGAGCAGAACAGGCAGACTGACGAAGTACACTGCTGAGGGGAGCAGCGGGCGGGTCAGGAGAGGTCTGCCGCGCCATGTGGTCACCTCCGGGGCAGGCGGAAATCGAACTCATGCGGAAGTGGCTTTAGCTCTCAGTGCTGTGCTTTAACCCGCTGTGCCACCAGGGAGTGCCCTCTTTAGCTTTTTGACTTAGGCTCTGGGGAAGATCTTGGCGTTAATAATTGGAGCCCTATCTGATGGATAAAGTCACAGAAATGCAAGACTCAAGTTGAACTGTTTCTGCTTCTTCAGTCTTGGAAGAAGAAAGCACATCACCTTCAGTCGAGAAGAGTGAATGGTGTACTCAGAATGTCTCCCTTTCTGTTCTCTTGTCATTATTTACTTCCCCCCACCCCCCCAAGCACTAAGGGAACTAAGCCCGGGTGTGCATAGTTTCTGTCCTTGGGAGGAGAAAGCAGTGTGGGCCTACAGTTTTTTGTGCACTCAGTCTGGAGGAAGTTGAATCAAATTTCCAGAACATTTTGCCTCCTAATGCTCTGTGCCCTGTCAAGTGGCCTCGGGACTGTTGGAGGCCACATTGGCCCACCTCCTTCCTTCTCAGAAGGGGCCTCCTAAACTATTCTAGAGGAAGTCTACAATCTTCTTCCATCTACATGTGCCAGTTCTTGCTCATGAAACTTGTGTGGCTTCTTAGCTGTTTCTTCTCTGGTCCTCAAGGGGCGGTTTCCCTTCCACTGGGTGTGACTGCCCTGGTGGACACCCCCAGACCCTCCAGCACTCTGCCTGTAGATAGACACCCCCACCTCATCACCTCCAGCCCTTTGCACCAGGATGGGCGTGGCCCTCTTCTCAGACCTGAGGTGTCTAGATCCCTTCATCTTCCCTTCATTGACCCTGTAGCCCTCAGCCACTGTCTTGTCGGGTCTTTCCTTTGACTCATTTCCTAGTTCTTCCTAGTCACAGACTCTCAGGCCAGTCTTTGGTGAGCAGGCAGGTGAGCCTGGTGGTGACGTCAACCTTGTCACTACTGCTCAAGTGTTTGTTTCCAGTGTATGAGAGAGAGATGGGTGAACAGGATCTACAGTTACTACCTGAAAATGCGCTGACCATGTACAGAGAAGGTTTCATTCTACTACTTTACCCCATCAACATTTGGTATTTGAGATCTACTCATGTTTGACAAGGGCCCTTCTTACACTGATAGATGCAGTTAAGCACTATGCTTTTTAACTGCTGTATAGTATTCTATTTTATTACCCTGCTGATTTTATTTACCCATTCACTTACTGAAAGCATTTTGGTGTGGTTACAATTAGTTTTTTTTTTTGCAACTTTAAGTTGTGTTGTGATGAGCACTTTTGCACATGTGCTCTGGGGCACATGCCTGAGACCAGCAGATTGCTGGGGCCCGCACATCCCTTCCGTTTGCAGAGTCCCAACTGCAGGTCTGTATCAGAGCACAGTCTCTACTCGCTTGGCTTCCACAGATGGGACACCTGGCCAGGCTCTCAGTTCACTTCAGTTGTACCAGAGGAGAAAAGTTCAGGGCCTGTTGGAGGCAGTGGAAAGCCGGCTGGGCTGTTTGTCATCTTGCTATCACTTTCTCCAACTCTTCAAGGACAGCCTGGCTCACAGATCCCCAGAGGACCTTGGCTGAATTGGAGCATGTTTTTGTTTTCTCAATCTGTCTGCTTCAGCCTTGACCCTCCCCGGGTCTGTGCGATTCCAGGAATGACCCTGGTGTTTATAAAGCAGGCCTTTAAAGAGTCCACAGGCAGGGAGGCTTTGCAGAGCCTGTTTCTGCTTACTCTAAAAATCTCTAGAGTTAGAAATCTCTAGAAATCTCCATGAAGCCTGGCCCAGAAGGGCCCCTTTGCAACCAAGCATACCTGTCTGTTATCAGCCCCTGCAGCATTGGGCGGAGGGAACTTCTGAGGCTCCATATCACAAAGTGTGCATATGAAGCCATAGCTCTTGGAAAGAGGCATCTTTGTCAGCTGACCAAGAAAGTAGGGCAGGAGAGCAAGACTTGAAAAGGAGCAGGGCCCTTGGAAATGCCTACGCTTGAAGGGTGTTGTTTAAGTCCGTGATTCCCTGACCCTTGCCCTGGACCTCTGGGGCTAGAGTCCAGGATTATTTGTGGCAGGCTCTCCAGATGACTCCGGGTGGACAGTTACAGTCAGGAACCTTTCACCTAGTCTGACTTCCTGAATGCACTGAACGCACAGAAGCCTGCACCCCTGACAGCACCCCATCCTGGGGTCCCTTAGATCCACAGGCATATGGTGACATAGAATTAGAAGCATGGCCTTCTACTTTTTAGAGCAGTGCTGCTTCCTATTACGCTAGAACTGGTTGGCTAAGGGTTAGCATCTAGGACCTGAGAACTGGCCTTCCAAAGTCAGGATTGGTGGCAGTTGGCTCACTGTTCTCCCTTCCCTAACTGTCGCGTCCAGTAGTGGTTTCTCCCCTGGATGTGGGGGGACCTGGGCCTACTGACCTTTCCATTTTCTTACCCAACTCTTAGTACCTAGCCGGGTAATAGGCATGGTGGGTATGGTGTGGGAGGTGATCTCCAGGTGAGAAAGACCACACCTTCTCTGGTGTGACGTTACCTGGCTGACTTGCGGATCTAGGACTGAAAGCCTTTTGCAGATGCTTCTTTCTATCAGGGGAATTTAGAGAGGCGCCCCATCTTCTGTTCAGGAGCCAAGACTGTCAAAGGGGGGTTTCTCTTGAAACAGGGCCACCTCTTGGGAGGTTGGCTTCCTGCTTGGGAGCAGGAGATTAAAGGATAGGAGAAAGGGAATGAAGCTGCTTGGGAGCAGGAGATTAAAGGATAGGAGAAAAGGGAATGAAGCTGGGGCTCTGAAGGGGACAGATGGACCAGCCAGAAGAAGCCAGAGACCCTGTGTGCCAGGCTGCGTGGTAGCCGACGTTCATGGGCTGTTGAGAATTCCTGCCACCTGCTGCCTCTGACTTTGAAGAAAAGGTGGAACAAGACCCACGAGCAGTGAGGAGCTTGGGGTAAATTTCAGATGAGCTAAAACAAATTTCCACCCTTGCTACACACCCATTTCTAACTGGCACCTCCTTCTTCACCCCTCAGCATGACTTGTCAACCCCCGTCTCTTCTTTCAACATAGCAAATATACCTTTGATTTACCTGCTCAAGAAGCAGATCATTTATTTGCACATTGCTCTTCAAGTTGTCTACATTGGACTTGGATAATAATGCTGTGTATGATTTAAAGGGTTTGGCCAAAATCATGGGTGAATCGAAAGTGGCAAAGCCTGATGATTTCTGCCCATGTGAGCTCATTCCTGAGTTGTCCACTGCCATGGATATTAATTGGAGAAGTTGTCTTAAAGGGCAGAGGATGATGGCAGTTAGTAACATGTGTCAAGGTCAAGTGTCCTGTGCCCAGCTCAGCTCTGGGTGAAACCAGAGAACCAGCCAGCGTTCCTCTGGCCTGTTACTGGCTGTCAATTCTGGAAGCACCTGGAGCACTATCTTCTATAAAAGTAGTGAGTGAATCCATCCACTGGAGAGACAGATTTGGGGGTTAACTAGTCATCTCTGTGATGCCCCCCAGCTCCTGGGTTTCCAGATAATAATGAGATAAGCTAAGGTGAAGATTGGAAAATGAATAGGGTTTCTTAGAAAGAAAGAAAGCAGGATTAGAGGCCTGTTAGGGAGATGCATGTTGGTTTTGGAGAAAGTTCTTTTCTTAGCAGGACTCCTAAGGACCGAAGCCTCACATGCTAAGCAAGCAGGAATAGGGGTCACTTATTTTCATAACAGATACTGTAAGAACCCTCATTGATTGGAGTCACCGACTATCAAATGGAATATTGAGGTCAAAACCTCACACTGAGAGAAAATGAACTTTTATGAGAATCAGGATCTATTGGACACGAGGCTATTTACTTTATTTAAGGCTGTTGGTGCTACAATCTAGCAAGATTACATGGGGAGGCGGGGGAAGAGTGATGGCCAAAAACCCAAAACCAGGACACTAATGACTGACACAGACAGAATGCTCTCGCCTGGTGGGTCAGCATCTAGCTGCCTTCCCTGGTTAGATGGGTAGACCGGGTCAGAGGTCACCGAGGACCCTGTACCAGCTGTGAAGTGCCTCTAATGGAAGCAAAGAAGTTGTATGTGCTCCTGTCAACCTGGATGGCATCCTTCTGGGCCTCAGATTTGCCATCTGTCAAATGGACAACTCGTCTACCTGTCGTTCTCACCCCAGCTGTGTTTCAAGGGCTTCCTAAGGTGGAAGCCGTGGCTCTGAGAACCCGTGTGCCAGGCCTCTCCCTGCTCTCGGAGAGGAAGCCTCCGTTGCCTGGAATGCTTTACTCCCCTGTAAACTCCCTGCTTCCATGCTGACCCACTTCCTGGGTCCTGTGAAGGGGAGAACAGTTCACACTTACTAATCCTCCTGGGGAAGTCTCTGCAGGGCCTTGGAGGTAGGTGCCTGTCCTCATCCTAAGCCTTTTCTACTGTGTGATTTGGGTTGCTAAGAGCCGTTTCTTGGAGTGATCTTTGTCCTGCAGCCCGCAGGGCTACATGCAGCAGTGGGTGCTTAATAAATATTATTCTGAACCTAACTCTCCTAGGCAGAAAAAAATTCAACTTGGTATTTTTGTTCTGAGGGCAAATTCCATCTCTAGCTGGAGTTCTCCATCTGGAATGTTTCCCCACAGACTGTTCCTGTCCCTCTAAGAGCACGTATGGGGAGACCATAGTAATGTGCGATGCTGTCCTTGTTTCGCTGAGCGTGCAGGTGCTGCGTGGGTACCCCCTGAATGTGGGGGGCCCCTCTGGCCTGCCGGGCACCGTGTCTGCAGGCAGATCGTCCCCCAGCCCCATCTTCCAGCTGCTGTAGGCTCTGGTGCTTCTGTTCTGCATTTCCCCTGGAGCAATGGGGCACTGAGAGCTTCAGTGACTTGTTGCTGGCTGCACAGTTAAGGATGAAACTGGGATTCAGAGCCCAGGGGATTAGACTTTGGAGCCTGAACGACAAAGGGTCAAGGCTTTTCTTGGCCTACCATCCTCGCCTGTCTCTCCCAGGCTGCCTCTCATTTCCCTTCCCTGGGCTTCCACTCCAAGATGTGGGACTTCTGCATGTGCGTTAGCAAAGCAGCCTGAGGTTCCCTAATCTCTGTGGTCTGTCTGTCGGCAGGGACACCACTGCCAGAGGAGGTGTTACAGGGCAAACCTGCCCATTCTGAACCCCCAAACCTGCCCATTCTGCTATCCGCCCCATCAAGACAAAACATATAAGACCTTTAATGGAAAGGAACTTTAATATAACTAGTGTGCAACACAGAAAAGACAAAAAATAGAGTTTCTAAGTCAGATACCCGAAGTTACCCGTCCCCTTGTGGGTAAAAGTCCACCCAAAAGGGATTGGCCCAAAGCAAGGTCTGAAAGCTGCCACAAGTCTAAAGCACCTTCCAGCGGGGACCCATAGAAAAGGGTCAGAAATGGCCAGACAAGTCTGGGAGGAGAAGAGCAAAATCAAAATCAGTATAAATGCGGCCATACTGAGCCTCCCCACGGGTCTCCCACCCACATCTGTTTCACCCAGTCCAGGGCCAAGAGACAAGAGCCCCTTCTTCACAGGTCTCTGCTCCCTCAGGGCTCCTTCTGGCCTCCACCCTGCTTCCTTCCTCCTCAGTCTCCTCTCCAGATTCTTCTCTTCTCTGCTCAGCTCCACCCTCCTTTTGGTGGGGCAGGGAACCTGGAACCTCCCCTTTTCCTGGGGCTCCCCTGTTACAGAGAGACGGAGCAGAGCTGAATGCAGGTGGCTTCAGGGAAAGTGGCAAAAAGCCTCTCCTCTGAGAGGTCGGCCCCGTGTCTGGACAGCAAGCTGGCTCGGCCCTGGGAGGACACTGCCTGCTGGGCCCATCTTCTGGGGACCTGGGTGTTAAGATGCATGAGCTTAAGACCCCTGCATCCCTTCCTCTGTAAACAAGACGTTAAGTCATATTTTATACCTGAAAATGTATCAGTATTGTGTAGGAAGACCTGTCCTTTTTTTCTAGCCATTTGAAGAAAATGGAAACGTCCCCCCATCTCATGAGCCCAGGATGGGCCTGGCTGGAGCCTGTGGGCTGAGGGCGCGTGTTTCTGTGTGGAAGCCTTTCCAGAGCTTTCTGAGGGTCTTGTTCAGAGCATGACGCATAGGTTGTCTTATGGAGATGCTTCCTAGGCCCCGTCTGGCCCAAGAGCCCTGAGGACTTAGGGATGAGGGGAGTAGGGGGCTGAGAGTCCTCTGGGATGCCTGGGGTGAACACCCTCCATCCCAGTACCACCCTGGAGACTTGTAGCTGGAATGAGCCAGGCTCTGAGCCCGGGAGGCCTTGAGGCAGAGGATGTTGCAGGCACTGAGCTCAGGTGAGTGGATCCTTCCCAGAAGCTCCGGGATAGGACTGAACACGGGCTGGCCTTCTCTTCTTCAGCCAGAGAAAGTGGTGCGGCCACAGGGGTGACTGGGGCGGGCAGGCGAGTCACGAGTCACCTTCCAGGAGAGAAGAGCAGGTGGGTGACCTCCTGAGAATTGCAGGCTTCCCAACAGCACAGTGGATGGTTCTGGAATGGGGGCAGTCTGCATGCCCGCAGATTTCCAGAGTCCTCAGCTGTTGTAATCACCACGTGAGCACAATATTGGGCTCAAGTCTGGAAGTGGTATTGGGGTCTCCAGAAAGCTCTCCGCTGCGGCAGGAAGCCAGCGGGCAGGGGCAGTGTCAAGGGGTTAGGTCAAGGGGTGAAGCAATTGGAAGGTGCAATTTTGTCTTTCTTAAATGATTCTGGGTGGGTACCGTTGCCTCCAGGCATGGAGAGCCCAGGCTTGTTTCCCCAGGTCTATGTGCAGGGAAACCTGCAGGGACGGGAGCAGCAGGAGAGCTGAGACGGTGAGGATGGGCGGGCCTCCCTCCCCTCCCCGGTGCTCATGGCTGCCTGGTGCTCCTGAGCTTAGCCGGGAGGTGGACCACTGGGCATCAGACATCCTAGTAGTTACCCAACTTTGTCTCAGTCTTTCCCCAGCCCCTCTCCTCAACCTCCTGCCGTCCACCTCTGGCATCTGAAGAGTGGAGGGGGTAATCTTGTTCACAGCTGTTGCAGCTGCCTGACTCAGCCTGTGGGGATGTGGTGGGACAGAAACTGCAGCAGACTGGGCTCCTGTGTCCCGGTTCCTGGGAACGCGGTGGGCAGCCGAACCAGCGCGCTGGGAACGCTTCTTCTGAGGTGCATGGATTTCCGTGTTCTCAGCCTCTCGAGGAGCAGAAAGGGGGAGGCAGAGCGTTTGAGGAAAGTTTGGGGTGGCCTGAGGAGTCTGATTGAAAGTAGTGTCATGAATGTGGGAGTCAATGTCTCCCACGGAGCTGAGTGGCAAATGCCGCTACTCGGCTTGGCCTGTGGGTGGCGCTGCAGCTCCTGAAACATCTGGTTTACTGATCATAAAGCCCAGGCCACCCCGAGCCCCGGGGGAAACAGCCCCTGAGAGGAGGATTTTCTATGTTTCCAAAGGCTCATTCATTTAAATATAAAAATTTTAGTTTTTCTAAAGCTTAGCAGTTTTGACTAGAAATCTTTATTTTTAATTCTGAATACTTGAAGCTTTACCTCCTCCTCGCTTTTGATACTCAAGTGTGTCGTCCACATCTGGATGACCCTTTTGGGGCTGCACAGCATATGGGGTGTGGTGGTTTGCCAGGCCCTCGTTGGCCCCAGAGTTCGCCTGTTAGGTTTTTTGCATCCTCTTTCCTCCCTGGCATCTGATGCTTCTTGCCACTGTCCACATGTCTTCCTTTCTGCTTTTGATTTTGTTGATTTTATTCTGTGGGGGCTTAGGAGCTCAGACATCCCAAACCAGGTTTCCCGAGCAGCGCTGTGGGATTGTCGGGACTGGCTGTCCATGTGCGGGTCCAGAAGGACCAGGCCCTGAGGCCTGTCTTCCTGCCTCCTGCCCTCGGCCCTGCTGCTCGCTGGGTAGTGAGAGTGGGACAAAGGTCCCCGCCATGTGTCATCACCTCCGTCACACAGCAGGGAGCGGCTGTATCCCAGTTTGTGTGTCGGCTGCCTTATTACAACATGTACAACCGTTCCGGAAGCCGGAGCTATTCTCCTAGCTAAGAGAAGGGTGACAGAGAGGTTGTAGGGAAAAGTAGAGCTGGTGTAAAAAGGAGCAGAGCTTGGATTTAGCCCCAGAACACCCTCTTCACCAGAGCTCACTCATTGCAGATGTGAGGGTGCATACAGCTGTGAGGTCGCAGGTGTGGAGGGGATGGGGCAGTTCTGTGGGTTCCCCTCGTGTGCTGGGGCCCTGATGTGCCTGGTCACGGTTCCCTGGAATCTGTCGCAGCTTGCTTTGCAGAGTCGGGTTGCCATAGCGCCAGCCTCCCATCAGACCAGAGAGGTGCCCGTCCCTTTGCTGGCGAGCGCCCAGCGCACCCGCACCCAGGGGGTGTCATAGCCCCCTGTGCTGGGCAGTGCCTCCGATCTCAGACTGCCTCTTTCCACCCTGCAGCTCTGCCCAGGACACAACCCGCCCATCCCATCCCGCTGTATGCTGAAGCTCTCCAAGCACTGGGTGCCTCACCTAAAACTCTTGTGTAGAAAACGATTTTTAAGAGCCATTTAGTTGTGTTATCAGGGCTGTAGGTTTTTGAAGGTGCATTAAAGGGGAAGAGAAAATGGGCAAGATTTATGTAAAGACACGCCCTCGGCCCTCCTTTCCTCAGCTCTCCTGGGGCCCCGCAGGAGGGGGCCCCGCATGGGCTGGCTGTTTGCTGTGCTGTGTCTACAGGGGCTGTTTGACTCTGGCCCTCCGAACTGGCAGGGACTTGTTTCCCGGGCTACGCTTCTTCCACACCCTTCTGTTCTGTTCCTCTGCCTGTCCTGCTGGACATGCCTAAACTTGTGCGTCAGATTGGTAGCTGGGGCTGCACCCAGGCCCCCTCCCATGGGCCGCACCCACAAACGGAGCCTCCATTCCTTGGTGACTGGTGGTTAAAAAAGTTGAGACTTAATGGTCGTTTCTTAGATAAACATCTGGATGAGGCTACCGGCTACCTGCTGAGCCATAAGATAAATGACCAAGGTCAAGAGGTCATAGTTTCTGTTCTTGGGACTCAGTGCAACGGGGGGGGGGGGGGGGTTTGCAGTGGGGAACACATCAGTCACTGGCAAGACACCCTAGGGGGACTCCCCCTGGAGGGGGACCGATGTAAATGAGGGATAACAGTAGTAGGAGGTGCTGGGAACTAGAATCTGGACCCTCCACCCCCAACTTCTCCAGCCCTGCATAGCGCTGCATAGCGTGATCTTTATGGCATGAATGTTAAAACGAGCCAGTGGTGCTCTCGTCAGGCCACAAGTGATGAAGACTTCGAACTGGGGGTTCGTGGCAGGTGGATGTGGGAAGTCTTTCTGATGAACCCCTGAAAGAACTGAACCCCATTCCATGGTAGGGACCTCAAAGACACCCCCTGGACGTCTCTGCTCCTGGCCTGCCTCCCAGGATGGAGGCAGAATAGAGCAGGTATCCAAGCACTTTTGTGGAATCACGCAGCCTGTGGTCAAATCCTGGATTTCTGATCTTGGTCAATACTTGCCCTCCGTGGGCGCCAATTCTTCATCAGGGGAAGGTGGTGAGCACACGCGCAGTACTGACCTGGGGTGACTGTGAACAAGAAAGTGATCGTGCATGTAAATTGCTTAGCACGATTCCTGGGATGTGAGTCAGCTCTATCTTTGTCATCGTCGTGGGTCCAGCTGCTCCTGGTGGCTCCGTCTTGGGGAACTGTCCCTGCAACCCTTCTTCCTCCCTTTCTCTGCAGACAATGGCGATGACCACTCCGAGGGAGGCCTGGTTGAGAACCACGTGGACGGGACCTTGAACATGTTGGGAGGTGGAGGCAGTGCTGGCCGGAAACCCATCAAGGGCATGAAGGAGCTGGCCGTGTTTCGGGAGAAGGTCACCGAGCAGCACCGTCAGATGGGCAAAGGCGGAAAACACCACCTTGGCCTGGAGGAGCCCAAGAAGCTGCGGCCGCCCCCTGCCCGGGTCAGAGGGGGCTGGACCTGGCTGGACCCGGCCGACGGGTGGGAGGATGTGGGAAGGGGGGGTCTCCCAGTGGGAGGGCACCCCAGTAAGAGGCACACATGCCACAGATGCATATCCCGTGCCAGCAGGCAAGCACGTTGCTTTCTAGCTTTGCCGCTAACAAGCCAGTGACCTTGAGGCCAAACAGTATCATCATCTGGAGCCTTTGTGTCTGTGGCTGTGAACTAGACTGTGTGCAGGGTTTCTTAAAGCCTCTTCCTTCTGAAATCTGTGCATTTCTGTGTGGCTTCTGGACATAGGCTGAGAAAACGGAAGCTGGAGGTGAGAACGGACCCACTCAGCTTGCTCCCACTTTGCTTTCTGCTGCTTAGCTCTGCTCTCGTGGGTCGTGGTTTATGAAAAGTTGCAGTGCTCATCAAGTGGTGCAGAGATACTCTAGAGACATCGCCTGTGTTTAATGTTTGCGGTAGATTCCATTTTGATCCACACAGCCATTGTCCCAGAGCGAGGAGACCAGGGAAAACTCAGTCCTGGGGTGACTTTCTTTAGGGGGTAGCAAGGGGCATAATGAGGGGCAGCGAGAACACTAAGATGCTGTCTCAAGTCCCCGTTCCCACCAGCTGCCTGCGTGACCTTGGGGAAGACCCTCTCTCTGCTTGTGCTCTTGGCACCAGTGTGGCCCAGGGTCACACTCAGGCCAGTGTTCCTGAGCTCATCCTTACTCGAAGTGACCTGACTCCCGGCCTGTCCCTTGGTGCCTACAGACCCCCTGCCAGCAGGAACTGGACCAGGTCCTGGAGCGGATCTCCACCATGCGCCTTCCAGACGAGCGCGGTCCTTTGGAACACCTCTACTCCTTGCACATCCCCAACTGTGACAAGCATGGACTGTACAACCTCAAACAGGTGAGAGAGGATCCTCCTTGCCGGCTGGGTAGGCCTCATTCCACCCATCTGTAACCCTCGGAGGTACCAGACTTCCGTCTGGGAGGTATGGGCGTCAGGAGACCGGGCTCCTGGGAGGTGAAGACAGCTGGCGGCTGGGCCAGGGAAAGCGGTAAGGCGGGGGGCAGGGGGGCTCCCCTACCTGAGCTCAGCCTGTGCAAGTCTGATTCCACGTATCCAACTCCTCGCCATCAGTGCTTGGCGTCCTGGTTGACCAGGAGCCTCTCAGAGAAGAGCTATGCCTGGAACAATGCTTCTTGGCATTCCCTGAGCTTTAGAATCACCTGGAAGGTGATGCCAGCCTGATTGCCACTCAGAAGGTCCGTTGGGGACCGACAGCAGTTGGCATTCCCGACAGACTCCCTTGGGGTGCTGATGGTCTATAGACCCCACTTCCAGAATCACTGATTGAGACTAAGCCAGCCAGTTTGGTTTCCAAGTATCTCAGGAGATGGAGAATCAGGAATGAGAAACACAAGTTAAAATATTTCTAAAAATATTGTACGTCCCTTAATGGCAGTGGGCCCCTGTGCCCACAAGAGCCCCCCCGCCTTCCCTAGCGGGTGTCTGTAAGCTGTTAATGACCAGTGCTCCCCTTATGGTCATCATGGAGCTTCACAGCCGCGGGGAGCTGGGTGCTCTTGGCAGTGACAGCAGGGGGCTTCTGCCTTCTGGCTGCGTCATCCCTTGTATGGGTGGAACGAGTGGGTGTATGTTTCACGAAGGGCAGAGCAGTGGGCGGGTGAGGACTGTGGGCACGCCTGCCCTTGCTTTTCAGGCAGGGGTGCTGAGCCCCAGCTCCAGGGGGCCTTCTAAAACCTGGGTGCAAGGCACCCAGAGAGCTAGATTTTATGACTGGGATATTTTTCTGAACATAGTCAAGATTTTCAAAAGCTGTTGAGGTGACCCTGGTGATTCTGTCGGTCCCCACGGAAGGGCAGGTTTCAGAGCCAGGAGGGGGCTCTGCCCTTCAGGAAGGGGTTTCTCTTTCATCTCCTTAAATGTCGGTCAAGCATGAAACGCTGTTGAGCACGTGCCCAGCTACTTCAGTGGACACGCAGAAGGAGTGATCTCTTCTGCTGAAGAACAGGCTTTGTGTTGTGTCTTTCAGTCACTAAAGGGATTTACAGGAGTCATTAGTGTATGGTCTCTGGATGCTGAATGCCCAGGTTGCCATGTCTGCTCTGCTTCTCAATAGCTGTGTGACTTTGGGCAATTTACTTAACTGATCTGTGCCTCCTTGTCAACTGTGAGTAAGGCGATGATAATAGCAGTAATGCGCAAGGTGATCATCAGGATCCACTGAATATGTGTGTTAGACATAAATGAAAGAGCAGTGTCAGGTTGCTCGCACAGGGTCTGACATGAGGTAGACCCTGGGCTGACTGTCACCACGACATGCTTTATACACCTCACTATGACCCAAGCCAGGCCCCCCGGAATTGGACTTCCCTGTGGGTGGGTGCTGGGTCTTTTCCTCTTGGAGCATCTCTGGCAGCCTAGCTGATCAGCGCTGCAGCCAGCAGCATTAGTGTCCCGCCAGCGGTTGTCACTAATCCTGAGGGAGAGCGCCCCCCAGGCCTCCTGGACATGGATAGCCATCTGCATTCAGCAAGAGCACAGTCGTCCGTGGGCCCCGGGTCAGCACACACGTCAGCTGGGTTGAGGGAAGGCAGGAAAGCCGGTGTGGGGAGTGTCCTTCATGGTGTCTTCTTCTCTCCCCAGTGCAAGATGTCCCTGAACGGGCAGCGTGGGGAGTGCTGGTGTGTGAACCCCAACACCGGGAAGCTGATCCAGGGAGCCCCCACCATCCGGGGGGACCCCCAGTGTCATCTCTACTATAATGAGCAGCAGGGGGCTCGTGGGGTACACACCCAACGGATGCAGTAAACCATAGCCAGCCGGTGCCGGGCACCCCCTGCCTCCACCCCCTCTCGCCAACACGGCAGAGAGGGGAGAGCTTGCGTCGTGGGCAGGGAGGGTTTTCCAGGAGTTTTGACAAGTGTATTTATATTTGGAAAGAGACCAGCACCGAGCTTGGCACCCCTCCTTCCCCCTCCCCCTCCCCAGCTGGAGATACCTGCCACCCCTTTCTCTGTCCCAACTGGGAAGGAGGGGTGGTTGCAGTGGCGGAGCTGGGGACGAGGTTTGGGAGGGGGGAAGAAATTTTTATTTTTGAACCCCCTGTGTCTCTTTTGCTTAAGATTAAAAGAAAGAAAAATAAAACGTGTGCGTGCTTTTTTTTTTCTTTTAAGATTTATTTATTTGTGCATACAGAACTGGGGTACAGGCCAGAGGTGCAGGTGTGGTGAGAGGCTTCACCAGAGACAGAGTGGGGAGCAGAACAGGCAGATCGACGAAGTACACTGCTGAGGGGAGCAGCGGGCGGGTCAGGAGAGGTCTGCCGCGCCATGTGGTCACCTCCAGGGCAGGCGGGAATCAAACTCATGCGGAAGCGGCTTTAGATTCTCAGTGCTGTGCTTTAACCGGCTGCGCCACCAGGGAGGGCCTGTGTGTGTGTTTTGTCTGAGCTTTTGGAGTTCCAGGGAACGAGATCCTTGGGGTCTGCTGTGTCTCCTTCCCTCCATCTTCCCCCTGACTCCTTGCACAAGGGGTGAACACAGCCTCACGCTGTCGCCTAGGAAAGACACTGGCCTATGGCACAGCCCTGAGTCCAGCTGAGACCGCCCCCAGCCCCCACCCCCAGGTCAGTCTGGTAGCCTGTGTCTCCCAGCTGAAGCCTGCCCCCCCCACCCCGTGTGGGCTCTAGGGGGAAGAAAGGAGACAGCTGGTGTCTTGTCCCATAGCTAGGCGACACTGCAAAGGGGCAAGGCAACAGGGTGACATTGGAATTGGGAGCTCCTGGCCCCTAAAACGAAGAAGAGGGTCCTCCCGTGGGAGGGAGAAGAGACAGCAATGAGGAGAGAGGAGGGCTGTGGCCAGTCCACACTGGTGTGGCCTGAGGACTGAGGCCTGTCGTCTGAGTGCCCAGCTAAGGCAGGGCACCGGCACGTGCCCCACACACTGGAGGACAAGCGAAAGGGTGTGGAAGGGGGAGCACAGAGCCTGCCCTGTTTCTGAAACAAAACGCTGCGCGTGTGTGAGCTCTGCCTGCTCTTTCTTTTGGCTCCCACACCCCTGGGGGGTTCCAGGGCCACCCCAACTTTGCAATGGAAATTGGGAAGGGGTCTCAGCCTTTATAGGCCTGCTGCTGTCTGTACCCCGCATTGGCCCTCCAGCGAGCCCCTTCTCGGGTCTAAACCCTTCGTGCCACCGAGGCGGGGCCAGGAGGTGGCTAGAGCAAGCCACCTCCCAACGCATCTGCAGAGGCTGAGGCTGGGCAGGGCCAGGAGTGAGGAGAGGTTCTTGGAGGAGAAGAGAATCATGACCCCACGGTGGCAGCTCCATGTCCTAGGCTGAGTGGCCAGCAGACCATTCAGTCCCTTGGTGGAGGTCAGTTCAGCATCTCTTACCTTCAGGGCGAAGATGCGGCTCACCCCTCAGCGATGCTGCCCCCTACGGGCCGGAGCGGGGCGCGCGGCTTGTGAGAGGCTGGAACGCGGGGAGCCGCAGGCGGGTGGATCGGCGCGGGGTGGGACGCCTGCGGTCCCTCTGGGGGGCTGCATTTTCTTCTACCCAGCTGCCGGGTCGCTACCCCTCTCCTGTGCCCTCAGCTGAGGTCAGTAGCCGGTGACTGCCGTCTCGGGGCTGGGCCGCCCGGGCTGGCTCCCTTGGGGAAGCGCAGGGCTTCTAACATTTGCACGGACCCGGGCGTGTGCAAAAATAGATACTCATGCCAATGCCCCGCGTCGGAGATTCAGGTCTGCGTGGTCCGAGCGCTCAGGCAGGGAAGGTGCTTCCCTTTGAAGGTCCCAGACGTTTCTAACGCTGCGTGGGGATGAGGCGAGGATGCTGAAGTCGGGACACCTGGTGTGAATCCCGCCCGCACCTACTATCCCACCGCTCAGGAGCTACACCCGCGACCTCTCCGAGTCTCACTTGTCCTGTCTGTCTAACGGGGATGATGCCAGGCGAGGCGGTGGGTGTAAATGAGCTCTGAAAGCTTAGGGCGGTGTAAGATGGGAGGGCTTATCACGGGGGCAGCTGGAGGGTCAGTCCCCACCAAGTCCCCACGCTCCACGCTTGCCAAAGCCCTCGGCTAAAGCAGAGTGCTCTGGAGGGCTCCTCTTCCCACCCGTTTCCAGGTCCTTTGCCCATAACCTCCTGGTACTCAACCCTCCGAAGAGGTGGATTTTGCAGCTACATGAACAACGCCTTTGCTGTGGCTCTTGACTAGATGCAGTGTGATCTACAAATCTTGGCGGGAGAAGATGGCTGGCCGGGGGTCGGGGGTCTTGAAGATGCCGAGCTGATCTCTGCCCATCTGCAATTAATGCACCTCTTTTGTTTTTACGTATAGGTGTTTTATTTCTTACTGTCTTTTAAAGTTTTACTTGTATTTTAAGCGCGGCAGTTGACAAACACTGGGCTTTACCGCCCCTCTGTGGCTGCCTGGGGTACTGCAGCGGGGCGTGTGGGTGTGGATCTAGTTTCAAGAGTCGGCCCCAGGAGCCCAGCAGGAGTGAGGGGAGGGCGCTTGTCACACCTGCACACCTGGGGAATCTTGGCTCCTGTGCTGGGCCGCCTGAGCTACGGGTCTGGGACCTGCATGGAAGGGGCCTCCTGGGCCATTCTCATTTATTGCATCATCTCATTCTAGAGGGCCTCTTCCAGGATTCAGGGCAAAGTGAACACAGAGTCCTGAATTTTAAGAGGGACAGCCAGAAGAGCATTACACCAAGCACGGGGCCCTGTGTGGCCAAGAGGCTGCTGGCACGAGGCTGGCCTGCTCTGATCTCTGCATCTGGGGAACCGGCAGCTGTCAGGGTCCCCACACCAGCTGTACCGTGTGAATGCTGAGCCTGGGCTTAGAGGCTGCGGCATCCGGATGGGGTTTGAGCTTATACTCACAGCTCTTGAGACTTTGGACACACGTCCAACCGCTGAACCTCATTTGTTTCATCTTCAATTGTTGGAATAATTTCTACCTCAAAGAATTGTTTTGGGAAGATAAAACCAAATTCTGTCACAGGGAGGCCTGAATGTCATCACTCTTGGATCCTCAGCTCCGTGACCGGGTTTTGAGGTAGGAAAATGAAGGCGGTCACTGTGCTGAAAGGTGGCCGTTCTCAGGGAGGGAAGCGGTCTCCCAAGGGTGGGGTTCCTGGGGCTGACGGAGGGGGTGGTGTGCCCAGGTGCTGGGGACAGTGACCAGGAATGTGGGTCTCGGAGGGGAAGGCCTCTCAGGGGAGTGAAACCCAGAGCTGGAAGGCGGGAGCAGCCATTTGGGAAAAGGCGTGTGGTGTGTGTGCCTGCACAGGATGAAATGCAAAGGCCGTTCCAGTGATGTGGAAAGCTGCATGTGGCTGAGGTGGCCTGTGGACAGGGAGGGCCAGTGGGAGGCAGAGCTGAACAGGAAACCAGAGGAGAGCTGGAGTGTCTAGAGGAGGAATGTGGCTTTGACCAAGAGCTCTCTAGAGCCAGGGAAGGAATTTAGGCAGAGAGTGGGTGCAAATGGATCCATAGTTTAGACATGAACTCTGGCCAAGATGTCCAAAATAAAGGACATCACGGAGAGTTCTGGCAGGAAGAAATTGCAGGGATCCAGGTGAGATGTGAGTGTGAGGTTCTGGAGTCTCTCTGAGATAACAGGAGGAAGAGGGGGGTAAGGAGGGGATGGCTGGGGAGGGGGACCTGAGTTCAGATTGTGTTCTCGTTGACCTTGAGCTTTATAGTCCAAGATGAATGCTAAGCCAGACAAACCACCTGAGTGTCCAGGGTGAGTCCAGACTTGGAGCTGTGGAGCTCAAGTTGCTGGGGGACCATGAGTGGAGGAATCTCCTTGACTTGCCCCTCACCCTCACACATCAGCTCCCCTCACCGGACAGGGGAGGTGTGGGTTCTCAGTCCTGGAGTGTGTCCCCACCCTCTGACTCACTGCTAGGCCTGTGGGTGACCATGCAAATCTGCAAATGTGGCAGTGTTCCTTGGTGGGCCCCAAGTCGCGGGAATGAGTTCCCTCCACCCTTCAGAAGATGCACGCCCAATGACCCCCCTCTCCAGGCCGGGAGGTTCCCAGTTCCTCCACTTGGCTGGAGCTGGACAGAGTGGAGATGAGTGGGTTCCTCTTCCCTGTGGCGCCAATGTCCTGGGAGGCCCTTGTCAGATCAGGTTGGGGGGCGACCCAGTAGGCAGTGTGGCTGGACAGAGATGTCGGGGGTGTACGAAGGGCAGTGTGTTGCTCTGGGCTCTGAGAATGAAGAGGTGATGTGCAGATGGGAGAAGACTATGAGAAGGGACCTGGGTAGAAGGCAATGGGATAACTGAGGGGGGGGGGGGGGGGGGGTGTGCGGTGGGAGCTCTGCTCCTTTTTTTTTTTTTAAAGATTTATTTATTTATTAGTACAGAACTGGGGTACAGGTCAGAGATGCAGAGGGTGAGAGGATTCACCAGAGACAGACTGGAGCAGAACAGATATATCGTCAAAGTACACCGCTGAGGGGAGCAGCGGGCCGGGTCAGGAGAGGTCTGCCACGCCATGTGGTCACCTCCGGAGCAGGCGGGGATCGAACTCATGAGGAAGCGGCTTTAGATTCTCAGTGCTGTGCTTTAACCCACTGCGCCACCAGGGAGGGCCCAGGGAGCTCTGCTCTTGAGGCCGCTGCAGGCTAGAATCAGAGTAAGAGCCTTGTCATAGCAGCACCCTCTATGCTGGAACACTGGGTGGCGGGAGGGGGTGCTGGGTGGGAGCAGGATGTGGGCCTCGCCTTGGCCAGAGGTGCCTAGCAGTGGTACTTACAAAAGCACTGGAGTAAATGATGGAGGAACATTCTAGAAATGCCTTCCTTGAAATTTGTTTAAGGGTGGAGTAGGGCCATTTTACTTACTAGCAGGGGCTGAGATTAAATGGCAATAATAATGACAGTAGCAGAACATGTGATGGTTATTTCCTTCGAAGAGTGGTCAAAGTGAGCTCACTGAAGGGACAGAGAAGGGGCACCCAAGCTGTGGAGGGAAAGGCGGGTGGGTTAGGGCTCCCCCCCATCCCCCCGCCGCGGGGGGAGCAGGCCTCGCCCTCCCTCCACCTGGCCTCTCTCCTGCCCCCCACCCCCCCGTGAGGTGTCTGGCGGGCCCTCGGAGCAAGCTGACGCAGGCTAACTGAATGCATAACTTTATTAAATAAATGCTTTGTCATGACAAAAGACAAAGATCAAGGAGTAACATAAATTATAAGTTGAATAAATAGTATACAGCAATCTTCACTTTTTTAATAAAACGTGAGATCTCTGTTTTTGTTTTCTGTTTTTATTTCCTTAGGTACAAAATGCTCAACAGGAGACCGAGCTCTTGGCATTCAGGTGGTTTTTTTTTTTTTCCACTTTTTTCACAAACTAGTATTGTTTGTTGGTTTTGTTTTTCCATCCTTTTCACCAGTAAAGATTATGAGCACTTATTTAAAAAAAAAAAAAAGTTGAAAACAAAAAAGGAAGAGAGGATAGACCTCTGGTAGGTATGACGTGCTATAAAGAACTACAGTTAATATGTGCTGTGGTTACTGCTATCTTAAACAAACCGGTAGGGAACTCGGAATCTGAAGGATCTTGACTGACAACCGTCTATCCGTGTGGGTTACTGTGTGACTGTGGTGGTGGTGGAAGATGTGGGGGGCTCAGGCTGGCAGCCGGGACCAGGGACTGGGGTGGGTGGGTGCAGGGTGGCTGGGAGCCCCCCCTCATCTGACCCTCCCCACCTTCCCTTTCCCATCCAAAAGGAGTTAAAGAGAGGAGGCTGGAATCTATGTAAATGGCTAAACTATATACTCCACTAGAAAACCAAGGAAGCATGTTTATCAAAAGAAACAAAAATCTACGAGGAAAAAACAAGTGGAGAAAAGTGCAAAAGCAATCTTGCACTTTAGTGGTTTTAAAAATCAAGACAGTACAAGGCCGAGGTGGCTGGCTGCTGGTGCTGCTGCTTTTCCAGCTTGGCCTCCCTTCTTCTCGGAAGCTGAAACGCTGCTCCCCTGGCCAGAGTGGCTTCTGGGCCCACACCTCTCCGAGTCCCCATTCTCTGGGGGGCTGAGTGGATGGGTGGGAAGGGGGCTTGGCGGTGGCCGAGGCGGCCCTGTCCCTACTCACTAGCCAGGTGGTGGGAGAGGGGTGGACGAGGTGGGCCTTCCCAGGAGGTGGGAAGAGGCTGTCCCCGGGCAGGGTGCCGGCGGACACACAGCCCAGGTGACGGGATGTGGGGGAGGACGAGAGAGGAGACGCAGGGCCACACAGGGCCGCCCTTCCTCGCCATGTGGAGGTGAATGTCTCCAAGCCTGTCCGTCCAGGCCTGGCTGTCGAGAAACTTCCGAGTCTCTTCCCAGGTGCCCTGTTAGCCCAGGTGGGTCATGCTGCCCTGGGGGGAAGGAGTGTCGCTCCTGGTTAGGTCTCCCTCAGTCACCCAGCAAGGGTGGGGGACCACAGGTGAATTCTCCACTGCCTGAGTGAGGCATGAATCAAAGGGGAGACGGGCAGAGACCTCCTATTGGGGGGGGGTGCGTTAGAAGTGAGGTCCGAAACCGGAGTCCATGGCAGAGGCGGGCAGGTGGTGGCTCCCAGTCCCTGCCCTTCCACACCTGCCTGTGCTCCCACCCTCCAAGGGAGGGGCTCCATCTTCCTCCACGGCTCCCTCCTCTTGACCCGCCCCCACTCTGGGCTCAGGTAGACCTCCCCCCTGGGAGGTTTAGTTCCGAAATCTGTCATGGAGGTCCACCTTCCTCTGGGGTATGGTAGTACCAGAATCACTTCCTGCAGATGCTGGCAGGTGTGGGTGAGTTGACATGAACTGTGGAACGCTGATGACTCTGGCAGGGTCAACCAGAACAAAGTTCCGCAACTCAGGGCTGCAGCAAAGAGCCAATGTCAAGTCCGGTAACAGCAGGGCCGGGGGGTGGGGGGGGCGGGCTGGGGGGAAGCCCCTCGGGAACCAAGTCCAGGCCTTGGAAGGGTTGAGGGTGGGGCATGCAGTTCCTGGCTCAGTCTTTTCTTAGGGGGAATGGTACCCCAGTATCCATTGGCAGATCTCAGTTGGATGACCACTCACGATCCAAAGGAAGAATGGGCAGAAAGAAGAGTGGTGGGGGGCAAGGTTAGGATACTGGCCTAAGACAGAGATGTGAGCTGGGGAGAGTTGTGCCGAGATGGGGGCGATGACATGGCGCCTTGGTGAGTCCTCATGGCTGCCTCCTCCACTGGGCCCTGTGCCAAGAAGACTGACCTCTCCTCTCATTGTTTGTCACTGTCCATCTGGGACAGTGGGAGACAGTCCCCAAGTTCTACTGCTACAAATATCCACGGCTTCAAATGTACGTACTTCTTTGAGGTTCCTCTCTGCTGCCCCGAGTCTGGTGTTGGAGGTTATCGCATGGTGTCAGGCCATCAGGGCAGACGGAGAGGCTGTTCACAGCAAGAAGAGGCTCCTCTGCCCGTGTCGAAGCCCCTCCCCCTGCAGGCTGCCTCCAGCCTCGGAGGGCAGCTTCAAGGCCTCCCATGTGTTGAGAAAGCCAGTGGAGAATGGGGTTTTTCTTAGTTCAGAATCCGGCTGCCAATGACAGCACCCCCAAAGTATCCCTTCCCTGCGCCTTTCTTCCATCCTCCACCCCAGGGAGGAAGCGTGAACTGGCCAGAGTGGATGAAGAGCTTGAAAGACTCTTTGGCCTCCTTTCCTCAGACAGGGTGAAGGGAGCCTCCTGGCAAGGCAAGGTATCTCGTCTTCCAAAGCATGACCGACCATTCTCTACGATCCTCTCTCCTTTTCAGCTGCTAATGTCTAGGGCTCACTTCGGGCTCAAAGGCCTGGATGAAGCTCATTTCTCTCTTACAACCTCCCCTCCTCTCTTTCCTCTCATTTCTCCCAAATCCCAGAGAGCTCATGAAGGGAGGACCCAAGGAAATGTCTCTTGGCCTCATCCCCTTTCTTGTTGCCCCTAAAAGGGGCAGTCAGCCCCCCAGCCCATTTCCCTAGCCTTCTGTGCCTCCCACCCACCCCTCCATCTACTCTGGCCTGAGCGGTCACTGGCTCTTTCCCTGCTTCCAGCTTGCCACCTCTGGTCGCCTCCATGCCATTCCCACTCAGTCTCCTGCTCACCAGTCTGAAGACTGAGAGGCTTTAAAAGGCAGGTGGTGCCCAGAAGACACGAAAAGGCTGGCCAGGCCCCGTCGGGCGTCTTACCTGTTTTACCTTTGGAGGGGGGACCCTGGGAGCAAAATGGGGGCACCTGGGAGTCCTCATCTACCTGGCCTGGAGGCCCTTGTGCACAAAGGCACAGAGGAATCACCCCACAATATGTCCCATCACAGGAATATGATTTTTCTTGGTTTTCCCACAATGAGGAAGCTCTTCAATGCCTCTATAGGAAGTACTTTGGAAAGTAAATGCAAACGTTTAAAAGAAAGGAAGGAAGAAAGAAAAAGAAGAGAGATTTACATGCCTATATATGGCGACAGGGAGCCCGGTAGGTAAATACAGGCCCACTTTTTTTTTTTTTTTTTTTTTTTTTTCAGCTCAGCTTCTCCCTCAGAGGCTGTCCTGTCTGCAAATTGAATACTACAGGGGTCGAAATCACTGGCTTCAGCAGGTAATTTCAGTCACCCCGGGAGAACAAGTCTTTCCATTATTGGGGCGCCAGTTGGTTTCTGAAAGTCTGCCCGGGAGTGAGATATGTACAGGAAAACTCGTCTATCGAATAATTTCAGTTACTCATTTGCTTTGGGAGGAGTGGAATGCATTTCAGTTTTCATAAATTTCGGGGAGGGAGAACATTCTGCTGGATCAGAGGAGAGAAAGAAGAGGGTTCAAGCCTTCCAAATTGCTGATTGCAGGACAGAGAGAGAGGCTGGGTGCAGGCACTCGGGTCTTTTCTTTTCTCCCATGTGACCAACTCACAGAGGGGAAACCCCAAGTTGGCCTGCAATGCCTCACCTGGCCGGGGCCCCTGGTGCCCAGACCCCCGGGATGCGCTCGGCTAGGCTCGCTCAGGGCTGGGTGCACGGCCTGGGTCCCGCCCTGGTCCCGGGGCCTGGCCTCCCTGCCTACGCCCTTCTCCTTTTCTTAACTTCTCTCACACCTTTCCCTCTCTTCTGCACTGAATCACCCGCTGCCCTTTGCTTTCCTTTGTTCTTTCTCTCTTCCCTCCCATGTTCATCCGACTTGTCTCAGAAAACCATTTTAAAGGGGGTTCTCCTTAACTTTCTGCATCTCTGTTGTTGTTGTTTTCAAAGTTGAGACCTTGCTAGAGATTCCGAGGTCCTCAGTTTCCTCAAAAAAGATACATATAAGTAATTTTTTTCCCTTCAATGAGATGAAATGAGTGGCGTCCTGGGTGGAGGGAGGCGCTGGCTGGAGCCAGGGCTGGGGGGCGGGAGGGGCAGGAGGGGAGGGCGGGGGGAGGGGGGCGGACGCTTCACTCCACATTGCTGCTGTCGAAAGTGTGGCACTGGAAGTCCCCCACGTGCTCCATACCCGGCAGCTTCATCCCATACTTGTCCACGCACCAGCAGATGCCGCGTTTGCGGCCACGGGAAGGCTTGCACTGGGGTGGGGAGAGCGACAGGCGGTGAGGGTGATGGGGCCCCAGGCTCTGCTCTGGTGTTTCCTGCCCCCCTGAGACTAAGAGAGACGCCCAGACCCAGTGGGCAGTAACCACCCCTGGGGTTCCGGTGCCCTCTCGCTGGCTAGCGCCCACAGGCTTCTTATAACACCCATGCCATTCAACTTGGTATTCTCTGAGAGCTAGCTACATGATCTGTCACCTGCTGCTGCTGCTGCTGCTAATTAGTGGTAGGAGGCAGTGCTTATAAGCTTCATCATGTACCAGACACCACTAAGCACGAACTACACCACCATCCCACCCTTGGCCTTATTGAGCTTTGCAGATACTGTGTGTATCATGAGACCTGCCACCAGTAAAAAGATTAGGGCGTGCAGAATTCTCAGATGATGATTAAGGTTTGTTTTTTTTTAAAGCAATGAAGGACTTTTAAATTAAGGGATATAATAGCACTAACAGAATGCAACTGAACACTAAAAAGAATATAGTGTAGTGTAAACATGACTTTTGTCTGCTCTGGGAAACCAACAAATTCCCGAGACACGCTTCATTTCAATATTTGCTCTCTTGCAGTGGTCTGGAACTGAACTGGCCATTATCTACGAGGTGTGCCTGTGTGGCTGGTCCTGGTCACTGCGCTGTAAGATGAACCCCTTCTTCCTCATGGTGGAGGAGAATGGGCCGATTAGTGTCTCTCAGGAAGCCAACACGGGAAGCAGCGGAGTAGAGGGACTCATCTGGTAAGTGGCAGTCGAGGGTTGACCTCAGGCCACCTGCCTCTGAACCCCTAGCCTCCCTGAGGGACCCCACTATGGAATAGTAGAGTCATGGGAACATTGGAAATGCAAAACTCCCTATCCCTCCCAGACCTGCCAGTCAGAAGCTCTGGGCTGTGGCCACAAGTCCTTTGGGCCCACTGCCATGCCCTGGGCAGTTTCAGGGCCACTGCCTGGAGGTCAGGGGTTGCCCTTTAGTAAGAACTCCCGCCTAACCCACAGGAGGGCTGCCCAAAGTGTAGCCTGAGCTGGACTAGGCGTGAAATGATTTCAGGTGGCGCAGGTAAAAATCTGTCGTAAAGTCGCCTAGGTGTATACACCTGAGTGGGTGTGTCTGCACCAGCAAAGCTGTTAACAGCACAGACAATGGGGGTGTGCATAAAGTTCCCCTCAAGTGAGATAGACTGTAAAAAGTAGGCGGTAAGGGCTCTCCCTGATGGCTCAACGGGTTAAAGCTCCGCATTAACCCGTGGCTCTCCCAAGCCACTGCAGCACAGGTTCGATCCCTGCCAGGGAGCTGACCCACATGGCGCAGCAGACCTCTCCTGACCCGCCCGCTGCTCCCCTCAGTGTATTTCGTCAATCTGCCTGTTCTGTTCCCCACTCTGGTGAATCCTCTCACCCGCCACACCTCTGGCCTGTACCCCAGTTCTGTAAGCATACATAAATCAATCTTTAAAAAAAAAAAGTAGGCGATAGGCTGGGAGGCCGTGGGGTGTGGCAGATGTCGGAGGGTCCCGGAACACTGCTGTTAAGGCTAGAAATTGAGGTTCCCATAACTGCCACTTCAGGGGCCCTCTGCACTGGGATGGTCGGACTGGGGGCGCACCTGCTTTCTCTTGTAGAATCCTTTGCGGTCACAGTTGGGCAGGTACACAGCCCGGGGCACCATGCGGGGGCTGGCCTTGAGCTCCTGCAGGGAGGCCTCCATGTGTCTGCGGCAAGGACCCTGTGTGCAGAGGACGGAGGGTGGGGTGAGAGGCCAGCGAGGCAGAAGCCACCCGCATGCGCAATCAGGCGGGTGACTGCAAGTATGTGGCTCGGGCGAGTTGCTATTACAGATCCTTCCTCTCTCCCCTGCCTGTTATGAGCTCCCGGGTGCCTCTGACGAGGGAGGGCCAGAGGGGGCCAATGTCCCACTTGTCCTCCAGGCTGCCCACCCTCAGCGTCTCCATTCTGCCGGGAAATGAAGACCAGGACCCTCTGGGTGCTCTTGAGAAGGGTCAGCTGGTGCTGTAAATCCCGGCCTGCTGTGTGCCCCCTGAGGCTTGCTGTGTCCCTCTGAGAGCAAATGGAAGCTCTGCACCCCTCCTGAATCCAAAGCCAAGCTGCCTTGCTAAGCGCTAGGTCCGTGGCCGGGACCAGCCCAGCGGCCTGCTGTCAGGAGTCCCATCGGCCTCAGGCAAGGTGGGAAGTACAGGGGCGGCCTGGCCGAGGCTGCAGGCAGCTGTGGCAGAGGGAGGAGGCGGGCGAGGCATCCTGACTCACCTGCTCAGATTCCTGTCTCATCTCAGGTGCAGAGATGACGCGGGGGTGGGCAGTGTTCTCAGCGCCCCCCACAAACTTGGACTGGGTCAGCTTCTTTCTGCGGTCCTTCTTCACTGCCTCGGCCTTCAGCTCGGAGATGCGGGTGTGCTTGGGCCGGAAGATCTTGGGGGCGTAGGTCTCCTCGGCCATCTCGGAGGTGGTGGGCTCCTCCTGCTCACGGGAGTCTCTCTCTGCTAGTGGAAAGGGGGAGAGCGGGCTGAGCAAAAGGGTGTGGAGGCGCCAGACGCTAGACTTGGAATTCGGGGTGAGGATTTGGGGTACTGACTGGGGAAAGCAGGGAGACTGGAATCAGGGAGGCAGCAACAAATATGTGGGTGCGGGGAGTGGGGTGGGGAGGACTGTGGGCCCTGAGTGGAGAGTGGAACACTCTTGGAAAAGCCAAGGGGACTGAGGAGGGGCTCTTTGAGAGAAAGGAAGGAATATTCAGGGGGCAGGGTCGGGGGAGCATCTTTGAGAGGGTTGTTGCTTGGTGGGAGACTGAAGAGAGGGGGTGGTAGCTGGAGGGGGCTGATAACCAGACAGTCTGGAGATCGGGGCTGTGGCAGGAAGATGGGGGGGCTGGTGGAGGGTCAGACAAGGCGTGGACCAGAAAGGTGATGTCCGTCCTCTGGAAGATCTGTGTGCTTTTAGCATTGCTGGGAGCAGAGATAAGTTAGTACTTAGGGAGTGAGGGCAGGAGTTTTGGGAGTGGTTGGACTAACGGGGGTTGTGAGAGTGCCAATGGCGGGGTGGGAAGCCTGGCTCCGACCTAGCTCTGTGCCTCATGCCCGGAAACCCTGACAGGTTGAAGGATAACTCAGTTCCGGGCCCAGAGAGGCTGACAGCTGGGGTGGGAGTGGTTATATATAGGCGTGACTTGGTGACAGTCTATACTTAGCTGACTTGCAGGACCTTTAAAGTCGGACTTTACTCACTTATTTGTTAGTCTGGTAGTCTCCTGCCTGACCTTTCTCTTGTACCCAATTCTCACCCCACAGCACCTTCCCCTCGATCCCGTGTGCTTGGCTCCTTGACCCTGCCAGCCTTGGCACAGGGTGGGGAGGCATCTCGTGGCTCTCCCTGCTGGCCACGTGAGAGCAGGGACAGGGGTAGGGTGGGAAAAGCCGGCCGTCATTGCGCTCTCTGCTTTTCAAATTCTACCCGCAGGAACTAGTGTTTTAGGGTGGCCACGATAACTCAAGCAGGGCAAGAAAATTCCTGTCCTCTACCAATGCCGCTGGGTTCCCCAGGACCTGCGATGGTGAGGGGTATGTGGAATACAAAGGGTAGAAAACAAGGAGGTGGGAAGATACTGTGGGTGTTGAACTTGGACCGGACCTCAGAGCTGCCAGCTCAGTGGAAGTTTCAGTGCGTGTTCAGGGAGGCACTGGGAGACCTGGTTTACCAGGCCAGGTGGCAGAATGCACACGAGCACCTGTTTGCACCTTGGTTCAGTGTTTGTCTAGTGCAATTGTATTGGCATCCTGTCTTTAAGGCCTTAGCAGTGAAGGTCCCAGCCCAGAAGAGGACTCTGGTACTGGAGCAGCAGAGGAAAGGAAGTGGTTACAAGAGAGGAAGGTGACTGGAGAGAACAAATAGCGCCGCAGTGGGTAGATTCTCTCTGAGCAAAATTCAACACAAACACCTCCCACTTTTGGCCAGCTCTTGTTGGCTCAATGCCTGGCTTTTTAATCAGAAGTTGCTGTGATGATGAATCAGCACAGTGATGTGCCTGGAGGTGGGGTACAGCCAAGAGTGGTTTGGGTCCACCAGCTTCTCATGGTAATGGGGGGAGCGAAGATGGGGTGTGATGCAGGGAGGATCACAGCTGTTTGGGGGCTCTTCCATCTTCCTTAAGGAACTCAAAAAACTTTTGCAAACCCGTCTCCTTCCTGGGCTTCACTATGTGGGGTGGGGAGGGGGTGATCCTGGGGACCTGCCCTCCCCAGTTGGGTCCCTTCTGAGGGGCAGGCTTCAGGTTTTGATGTGCTCCAGGATTCTGGTGCCACTTAACCCCATGGGACCTACTTAGGCAGCGGGGAGTTGAGTATCAGAGATACTAATCAAGGTCTTGTGGTCACCTGTAGGCTTCAGAGAGACAGTGGAAACTTGGAGCTGAGCCATGGAGATTAAAGGGCTGGAAAGGGAGCCAGAGCTGGGACACTGGAGCCAGCTAGCCCTATTCAGCTACTTTGTGGCCAAGTTATACCTAGGCTTTCACTTTTGGAAGGATTTGCATTTTAAATAAAACCAGAAGCAACATGTAGACCGAGAACTCCTGGGTTATTTCTTTATGAGAAAATGGACTTCGGTGGGGTACCAAAATGGGCTTCCAGACGGAGCAGCTCGGCCCGGAACTGTAGGGAAAGGACTTAACCATAGTGGAGTCTAGAAACTGGTCATCCAATAGGTCAATACCTCCCATGGCCAGTAGATGGCGGAAGATACTGACAGCCACAGGACATGTCCTGGTGCTAATTTGTAGGGGCTGTAAGCAATAGAAAAATCTGGAATTTGCTTGGTTCCATCCGTTCCTATTCTCTGTGTGTCTGGATGCCCTGGATATTGCAACTTTGCTTAGAGGAGTGGAAGGGATGTTGGGGTTCTCAGGACTTGCGGCTCAGGTAGACTGGGGGGCTATGTTAGGCCACCTGGATGCCAGGAAAGTATCTTTCTAGCCAGCAGACAAGATGGGTTTGGCCAGAATCTCTCTCTGAAGAATGACAAAGTGAGCTGGGTGTCCTCTCAGTCTAGCTCCCTCCCTTTGTAGAATTTAAAGAGGAGACTCAAGGATAGAATTTGTCATATATCTGTGTCACCTGGGTGTGTGGTATTAAAGAAACAATCTTGAAGTGGAGAGATGCCTGGATCTGCTCAAGAGAGCCAGAGAAGTGCGCCTGGAAGCCTTTCTGTGAAGTGTGTGGGCCAGTGAGAGCTCAGTGGACGCCATGAGTGGTCATTGCCCTTGGGCCCCGAGTGTAATAACCACCACAGGAAGGACAGGAGATGAGCATCCTTGGTGTGGGAAGAAGTTGGGTTCCCGGACTTTCTGGGCCTCTCTGCTCTACCAGTGGCGGCTGCATGGGACAGTGGAGACAGACGCTGTTCCCATCAGTGCCAGATGTTCGGGTGCAAGGGCTGGCTGAGGTCACTGATCAATGCCTGCGTGTGGGCACTGCCCAGGCCCGCTGCTCTCCGCCTTCTCCCTCCACCCCTTGCCCAGTTTCCTAGCCAACCTGCAGCACCTGCTCTTTGCTGCAACCTGAGGCTTATGGAGAAGGAGAATGATGGCTCAGCTGCTCACTGTTGAAAAAACTGTAAACCCATCTTCGTTCCTTGCCTGGTTTCCAGATGCCAAATGACTGGGGGATATCGTGTGCCCACTTCTGCAGAGCATGGACAGGGCACTGGGAGGATTGAGGTGATGGTGTCCCTCCTCCCTCCATTCCTGGTTCCTGACCAGCATCTCCGTGTCCCCTGCTCTTTTAAAGGCAATTTCCTTTTCCTCTGCGCTCAGTAACAGACATGCTGCCCTGGGCTATGGGCAGAGACACAAAGGAGCACTGACTTTGCAAGAGAACAAACCTGAACAACCTCCACCCTGTGCTGGAGGGGTGAGGAGCAGGGTGGGGGTGCAGATTCAGAGTCTGTGACTGGATGCCGAGGGTCAGAGGCTTACCTGGCTAGCTCCCTCACAGCCCTCTGCCTCGAGCCCCAAAACCTAACATGCTGTGGAGGGAATGAGCATTCGGAATCGGCCCACAGTCGGCCTCCCCGGGATGAAGGTGGCACGGTCAAGGGCAGGTCTGTCAGCCTTGCTGCGGGCAGGTGTCCTCGGAAGGCTTAGTCTCTGTTATGGGTGGGATGGCAACAGCCCCTCTCTGTGGGGAGGTTCTGAGGGGGACATGAGTTGATAGGTGCTAATTCATTTTAGCCCTGGTCCTGCCTCTGTTGCCTGTTGCCTTTCATTCCATTCATCAGCTACAACTCTGGTTGCCATGGTGCCTGGTTGACAGACACCTCCTTGCAGATCACAAGAGCAAGACTGTGGACGGGCAGAAAGGTCTGCAGAAAAGTGACAGCTCTCCCAAGTGCAAGGACTGCAGAGCCCTTTCTCAGAGGACTCACCAGGGAGCGCTCCTCTCCCTGTTCCGATCCCATTCCTTCATGCCTCACTAAGATCCTAAATATGTGGCACATGTCCAGGAGGTGGCATTCGCAAAGCGGGGGGCAGGGGGGTCTCACATATCCCCCCCTGCTCAGGGAACACAGGTAAGTAAAAAGAAGATCCCCCTCATTTTTTTCTCCCTAAGACCAAACCAGGATTCTGGTCCATGACTCCGATTTACACTTCTTGATGCTGGGTGGAGCTGATAATAGAATCACACCTGAGAAATGCACTCAAGCCCAGAAATACACCCAGTGCTCAGGGTGAGGGTCAACAGCCAGGTTTCTCTGGATTTGGAAAAGGTGGAGCATGCTCAGTAGGAATATCTGTATAGGGTCCCTAGAAGCACCCTACATCAGCAGGCACTGGAGGGGTGAGGTGAGGAGCAGACTGTGCATGGAAGAGGGTAGATGGAGGAGAGGTCGGGCCCTTTCTCTGACCTGGCTACACTTCCAGTGGTAGCTTAGCACAGCCCGCAGCCATTAGTAGGAGGGCCAGACCCCCTTTTCCCATTGAAGTGTCAGAACATGGATGGCCACAAGGGGGCGGCAGGGAGCCAGCGGCTGGAACTCCCTCTGGTTCTGTGGGTCAAACAAGGGAATCCTGTCCACTCTGGCAACCAAAACTCAAGATTCTTGTTTTGACTCCGTGGGGGCAGGAGGAGGGAGTGGAGCAGAGTTTCCTTCTCAGGTGAGGAGAGGGGCTCACGATGGCCCTTGCCATCAGGTCAGATGGCCACTAGCCTGTGGCTGGACCCTTAACAAAGGGCCAGTGGGCTAAACTTTAAAATCTTTTACTTCAATTAATTTAAATGAAAAAAAACAATACTCGATTTGGCAGTTGGAAAATTTCGAAGTATGTTTGGAACAACGTGGACATGTGATGGACTTTTTCAACTGTCAATTTTATGAAACCTGAAAATACAGATTGCAGGTTCTTGGTGAATTCAGTGTCTGAACTGAGATGTGCTATAGATATACAGATCAGACTTAATATGAAAGAAAAATAAATCCATCACTGTTAATTTGATAAGATATTATACTATTTGGATCTATTAAATGAAGATACGTGATGGAAATAGGTTTCATTTTATCATTTAAAAAAATGTGACTCTTAGACAAAGTTTGAAATGACATATGACTTGTATTATATTTCATTTGGACAGTGTTGTCCTAAGGGGTCCGGAAGGTAAGTTCTTTGCACTGGGGTGAAACAGAGAGACATGCTGTCTATGGGGGAGGGGGAGTCCAATTTCGATGGCCAGGATACCTGGGCCCACATAAAACATCTTTGCAAACCAGTGGAGGTTTATGAGGCTGGCATCTGAGTAGAAATACAGACAGGGCCTGGCTTCAGAGCCAATAGCTTAAAATGAGACCACCTACACACTTTCCAGCTCCCCTGGGGCTCACCTGGTGGGTCGAGTCTACTGGGAAGAGCAGCTTATTTCATCTGCCTCTGCAGAAGTCTCCCCCAAGAGAGGAGCTGCCCAGCTTCCAGCACGCATCAGGATGATCCTCTGGAAGCCACATGCAACTGCACTCTGGGGTCCTGCCTCTGAGCCACTGACGTCGGCCTGCCTGTGTTCAGTGCTCCTCTTGCTTTCTTCCTTATCAACTTCGGTGGTTTTCTTTTCCTCCTGATGCAGACATCCTCCCTTGTTCCTTTATTCCTCCCACCTCACAGCTCAGATGCCCTCATCCTTCCAGCCCTGATGCCTGCCAGGCCTGTGCTGGTAGAGGCTCGTTACCATGGGAAGCAGCCACCTCTCTGCTGCATTCTCCTTAGAGACTAGTGCTCCAGCCTGCGCAGTTCCACCAGCCTGTCCACCCCCAGGCAGTGCCAGGCAGTTCAGGAAATGAGATTTAGCACGTGGACCTGAAGTCTGGCTGAACATCGCTCCCCTCGCCATCCTCCTTGCCCAAATCCCTCACCAAACCACTGGCCTAGGCCAGTCTGGCTTGCTTGCGAGGCTGGCATGGAACAGAGTGTGATTGAAAGGAAAGCGGGTTATTCTCCATGTTGGGGCTACTTCATGCCTTCACCTAAGCCAGAGCATCTCCATGTTCTGAGCTCTTAGTTCATTTTCTCAGCTCCCATCATGGGAGGACAGCTTGGGGTAATATTTGCCAAGGGTTTACCACAGCTTAGACCAGACCCCATCAGGAGCCCTGGGACTGTGGGGAGGGTGGAACTGGGCAATGTCTAGACATTCAGAGGGAAGCTGAGGGCACGCCCTGCTCTCCTGCACCTTTTGGGGCAAGGGACTGGGCACTTCTCAGCATCCTTGACTGTCAAATAAGGGCTGGATTGCTGTGGGTCTTTCAGCTTTAACCCTCTGGCCAATACAGGGCAAATCCAGGAGATACTAGAACCAAGCTGAGCCCAGTGGCCAGGCCACCTCCCCTCGCATGGAGGATTCCAGTCACTCCTCTGGGTTTGGATTAAAAAAAGAGGAAAAAAATCAGAGTCAGAACTAGAAACAAAAGTGGGGGATTCTCTAGACAAAGAGGAAGGCGGATTTGGGTTCCTGGTTAATATGCTAATTTATTTTTTTTAAATATGGAATCAATCTTATTGTTCGAAAAAAACCCAGGTGACAATTGAAAGGTGGCCTCTGGGAATTGCACTTTTTGATCAAAATGTCAAACCCAAATCAAACCTCTCCAGGTTGCCTCCCTGTCTCTCAGGGCAACCGTATCCCTGTTTTTCACTTCTGCCCAGGTTCCTCCTTGGGCCCTGGTCTGTTTGTGGCGGTCTTCCAACTTTCTGGATGCAGGGGGCCTGCAGTGGTTTTATATCCCATGCATTAAATAACTCAGGTTTTAAAGACATTGCTGCCCAGATACAAAATGAAAACTTCAGATAAAAATCACTCTCCCTTTTCAAGAGCCAGACACCCCCAGTCCCTCCCCCCCTTAAGAGGAGAGTGCTTCGGACTTCATGGTGACCTCTGACCCCTAGGGTCAGCTGACCCTCCCCCTGCAGCAGCAAGCCCACCCGCGGGCTCAAATCCCACCCTAGCCCCAGGCCAGATTCACAGCTGCTCAGACTTAAAGGCAAGCCCCCAGGGGACGCCTGGGAGTGGGGGAGGGGGCGTGAGGGGAGAAGGCACTGGAGGGAGGGAGGGAGGGAGAAGAAAGGAGCAAAAGAGAAATGGAAAGAAAATGAGCTCTCTCTGAGGCCACAGTGTTGCTCTTCCAGTCTGAGCTGACACAGCAGAAAGAAGGGAAAGAAGGAGGAGAAAAGGCAAGAAAAGTCAAGTTAAAAGCACCATTTCTCATCTTCCAGCTCAGTTTTGGTTGGCTCTGGGCTCAGCCAGCCTCTCAAAGACTCTTTCAAAGGGAGGGGGTGCGGCGGGAAAGGAATCCGGCTCCTTCAATTTTCCATGATCTTGTTCAACCCAGACACAAATTTGGCCAGTAAACCCAACTCTGGAACTGGACTTCCCATGGCATTTGGGCCAGGCTTGGAATGGTAGCCAGCGTGACAGCGGCCAAAAACCTCAAAGAAGCAAAAGATTGAGCTTATTTTATGTAGGCATTTTTTTTCAGCCCATAAGCATCTTTTCTGTCCTTCTTCCTCTCTTATTTTTCAATGACAGACTTGAAATCCAGAACCCACTTCTCTACCTTAAACTGAATG
>NW_004567103.1:14236987-14238702 GCF_000260355.1 Condylura cristata | reverse complement strand
TCCTTCAACAAACAATGCCCTAAGCAATGCCCGGCCTTCCTTGACTTGACCGGCTCACCGATATTTATTGAGCTTGGCTCAATAAATAACTCCTGTCTCCTTCCTCCCCTGAGACTCACACACACACACACTGCCCTCTGTTTCTATATCTATCTTTGCCCCTGAACTGGCCAAAAGAAAATGCAGGGCCCGGCGCGCTCCCAGCACCAGGCTCGCAGGCTGACTCCCTCTCCCCTGGCGTTGCGCAGCAACGAGCCCAGCAAAACACCAGCCCGCGCCGCCCTCCCCTCTTCCTTCCAGAAGCTTTGGCTGCCTGCCACTTCGCTCTCCACGGCTCCCCATTTCTGATTCTAGAAAGCCTTTTTTTGTTGTTGTTGTTAAAAAGTCGATATGTCTATACACACACACACCTCTAAATCTGTACGTCTCTCTGGATCTGGATCTATAGGGCAATCGCGGGAAGCAGGAGCGAACCCAAGTTTTCACTACTGACTTTGGTAAGGGGTGTGTCGAGTGTTGGGGTACAGGAATGTCGGTACCAACAGTCGATATTCTCCTTCCTCTGTTCATTTTTCCCTCAAGAACTGCCTCCAACTTTTTTTTTTTAGGGGGGGGGTGCACCCACCCAGCGTTTTTTTTTTTGAGCTTTAAAGGTCTAGCCGGGAGCACCCACTCCATCCCGTCGGTCCGGGAGGAAGCAGCAGCCTCCTTCGCGACAGATCGCTGCCCATCCGCCACAGCCTGTGCTCGGTGGAGTCGAGAGAAGGGCTGGGCGGAACCGAGAGGCGGCTGCGTTTGGGCCAAAAAGACCTTGAAGGTGGGGGATGAGCAAGGGGCTTCGAGTCTAAAGGTTATGTTATTTCGAACGTGTGTGTGTGTGTGTGTGTGTGTGTGTAGCAGGTACATTCGGAAAGTTGGATGCGCCTATTTGCTCTCTCAGCAATAGCGCGCGTGCGCGTGCGCCCTACGCTCACACCGCCACACCGACCACATCACACCAACCACACAGTTGGGCAAATAAAAGTGGGGCCAGAATGCGGCCGAATGATACCTTGCATACTTTCGATGTGACCGGATTATTACCCAGCGTGCTGGCTTCCAAGCCAGGAAATCGATTCATACTTTTTTTTTTCTGGATCGGTGCTAAGCCTTTCCAAATCCACCCCCAAGATGAAGGCAGGCGAGACCGCCTTTGAAAAGAGAAGAGGCTCGTAATAAAAATAACTCCACAAACTGGCCTCGGGGGCCTCCAGGGCTTGCACAGTGCTCTCCGTGCCTTTTTGTGCAGGCTGCAAGCTGGAGAACGGCTACCTTTTGCAAAGCGGGAGAGGCGACCGGCCACTTGAGACGGGACAAAACCTGCAGTTTGCGGGTATCAAAGCTGAACCCAGAAAAACTCTCCTGCCTCATTAGCGCGGAAACCCCCCTTTTCAGCAAAATAGTGTCCGTAGTGGTTTGCAGTTAAAAAGACTTGTGTTGAGGTGCTGGAAATGAAAGGAGATAGAAAGGGAGAAGAGCATTGTCCCAGCGAGAAACTGCACAGAATAAGATAAACATTATTTAGCCAAGTTGGATCCCTTTTGGAAAGGATCGGTAACAGGCTTGACGCTCCAGAACCCAGACTTTTGTCTTTAGCGTATTAAACCTTTAAAAAAAATTTAAGCTTCATAAATTCTTTCCAAAAAATAGATCCAGTTTGGGGGAGGGGCGGGGGG
>NW_004567103.1:14201396-14236847 GCF_000260355.1 Condylura cristata | reverse complement strand
GGGAGGGCCGGCGGGGCAACCTGGGGGCGGAGCTTCTTGGAGGAGAAGGGGGGGCTTCGGGTGCGAGGCTTTTTCGTCTCCGCCCCTTTACTTTTTGTTTCTAGGGTCCCTTCTACATCTACCCCACACCCACTAGTGATCTGTTTCGAGAGATTTGTAGGACGGGTGAGGCTTAGCGGTAGCGGGGAAGTTGGGATTTCTGAATTTCACATCCTTTTGCCTCCTAACCCTACAGCCACCTTTCTTCCTAGGTAAAATCTAGGGAAGGGAAAAAGGAATTAGATGCTGGGAGGAACGTCCAAAGCACAGGAACACCAAACCCTCGCTTCCCTCCCCTTCTCGGCCCCCCACCCCCGACCCGCCCTTTCGCCAGCTCCCCCCTCCACCCCAGCCTTTCTCCTCGCAGCGCCCCGAAGCGCGCCTAAAGTAATCTTTCCCTTATAGGAAGGTAAAAGGTATTTTGCATTTTAATGTCTTACCGTCCACCACAGCCAATCACATTAAGTCAAAAGCAAAGGGTGTGCGCGTGGGAGGGGCATCAAAGCGCCCACCCCAAAGCATTAGCCAGCGAGGGGTGTGTGCGTGTGTGTGTGTGTGTGTACGCGCGTGCACGCATGTGTGCACGCGAGTATGCGCGCGCGTTAGTGTTGGGTAGAAAAAGAAATATCAGCAGGGACTGGTGGGGGGCGGGGGGGGCCTGGGAGAGGCAAAGGTGGAATGACGACTAAAGGCGGGTAAACGCCTTCTTTCACAGGTCCCAGATAAAGCAAAAATTTTTTAACAAAAGAAAAGAGATTGTTTTTTCAAGTTCATAAAAAAGATATTGGCGGGTGGGGGGTGGTGGAGGAGGGAGTTGATAATGTATCATGCACCTTTCAGACTGGAGGTTGAGGACTTGGAGATTTAGACCTTGAGACAGAATAGGTACGGGGGGGGGAGGGGAGAAAAGGTGGGGTGCAGCAAGATGGGGGAGGGGTGAGGAGCAGGCTCGAAACCCCAGCTCCTGTGGGCTAGACTGCGCGCCAGGGTGGCCGGATCTGCTAGGGTTCCAATCCCCGGAGGCAAGGATCCTCCCCTCCCTGCTCCCGGGCTACACCCCAGCACCAAGCCGGCAAAGCGCTCGGGTCGAGCCCATCCCGGGTCCCCTGCCCGTGCGCCGTGTAACTGGCTGGCACACTGAGCACGCTCACCGATCTTGGCTTGCTCGCGGTAGCTCTTTTCGTTGAGGCAAACCCCGCGGCCGTGCAGCAGGGCGTGCAGCGGCTTCTCCTCGTCCTGCCGCGGGAGGCAGCGCAGCCCCTGGGCGCAGCGCTCGGTGTAGACGCCGCACGACTGCCCTTCCGCCAGGGCGCAAGTCATGCAGCAACCGCAGCCGGGCTCCTTGACCAGCTCGCAGCCCAGGGGGCTGGGGGGGCACATGGAGAGGGCTTTCTCGTCGCAGGGCTCGCAATGCACGAAGGAGCCCAGACCCTGGGCCCGCCCTGCACTGGCGGCCAGGAGCAGGAGGATCGCGGTGAGCACCATCTTCTCCGAGACTCCCCCTTTACCTTGGGGCGGGGCAGGAGAGCGAGAGTGCTGGGAGAAAGGGGCCAGGAGCGCGCCCCGAGAATTTTTTTTTTAAGTTTCTAGCAGGTAGAGCAGGTACCCTTCCTCTAGACAATTGCAAAATGTGGGAGGGGGGAGTTGGGGTGCCTGCAGCAAGTCCCAATTGCAAGGATCAAAGACTTGCAACAGGTTGGGGGAAAAGCGTCTAGTACAGGCAGAGGGAGTGGGGGCTGGAGAAACCAATCCCCGAGCTCGACCGGGTCAGACTTGCAGGAGGGGAAAAACCCCAAATTACTCCCCCCAAAGCGACCACCGGAATGAGGTCGGAGGCTGTGAAGAAGGGGGTAGGGGGAGAAAAATGGGCTGCTTAAAAAAAATAGTTTAAAATCTATGGTAAAACCTGCATCTTTCTAATCCTCAGTTGCCAGCGGCACCCGGCTGCCGCGGAACAGGTAAGAGGCAGCGGCTGCAGCCGAGAGGGTGGGGGAAATGTTAAAATCAAGAAAAAGAATAAAACACCCCAATCAAAAACCCTGACACCTCTTTTCTCCCACTCTGCCACCACCTCTTCGAAATTCGCAGGTTTTGCGAGAAGTCGGGAGAAGGGTGCAAATGGGAGGAGGGGGTAATTAAAAAGAGAAAGAAAAGAAAAAAAAAAAAAAAAAGGAAAAACCCCACACCGCTTTGCAGCTCCTCTCTAGCTCTTTTCCCCGGCAGAAGTTTCCAAAGAGACTACAGGCTCTGGTGGAGCAGGCGCTTTTAAATAGACGGCCCCTGGCTGCACGCCAGTTTGTAACTGCAATTTGAGCTCTCCAACACCCAACCCAACCCAAGGATGCCAGGGAGCTTGCAGTACAAACTCACACGGGCTGGGGGTGGGGAGATGCCTTCGAGACACGCGGGGGCTCCCCTTGCTCTCTGAACAGTGTCCTCCTGCACCCCAGAATGTAAAAAAGGGGCTTGGGGTACCGGGCTGGGGCTGCCAGGGGCTGGAGGCGGGTGGGGGGTGAGGGGGTGAGTGGCAGAGAGTGTTCTGGAGTACCTGCACACAATGAGAAATAACTTGGTCTCCCCCACCCTACCACCACTTAACTAGTCAAGACCCAAGCTGGAGGGAGAAGCAATTTTCTTATTAGCCAACTGGATATATACAGTGCCCCAGAAATTCTTCCCAAGTTTGGGAAATGATTGTTTTCTGGTGTCTAAGTTACTCTGTAAGATGTGTATGTGTGTGTGTGTGTTGCATAGAGAATGGCCAGGGGTGATGGGTGGTGGCTGAATTATAAAGAAATAAGAATAGAAAAACTGAACCTTCATGCCCCCCCCCCCAAATAAAACACAAAAACCTGATGAAGGGGGTTTTATCCTCTCTCTATTACTGGTGAAGTGAGTGTCTTTGGTCAAATGTTCAAGCAGTGAGCACTTTCAGTCACTTTGTTGGCCCAGAGAAGCTGTGTGTGTGGGACTTGCAGGAAGGGTCATTCACACAACAGCTTTATAGGGAGCAGAATTACAGCTCTTTGGGAGAAATTCTAAGTCAAAAATCTGGCCCGGAGACCTGGACTGTCTTGCTGTGGAAGGAAGGCAGATTGAAGAGTTTCCCTCCCAAAAGCTATTGAAAGGGCCACGTCTTTGTTATAAAGATAACTGGCACTCTGGAATCCTGGGAACAGCGGGATGAGGGGACCAGGTGCTTGCTCTGAAGAGACCCCAAGGAGGAACATTGTGATCCCATTTGAAACCTCAGACAATCAATTCCATTCTCACAGATCCTTTATTTCCTTAGTAAACGGAAAGAAAGCTAATGTCTTAAAAGAAGGAAGGTGATGATTTTCCTTTTTTCTGAAGTGGGCATGGCTGGGCTGTGGCTTTCTTAGCCAGGTCAGAGAAAAGCCTAGCCACCCTGCCCCTTGGGGAGCCGGGGGAGGATCCTCACCCTTCCACATTCCCCTAGCCTTGCTAAGTGCCCTGGCTCTGCTCTGGATGGAGAAGGGGCTGCATTTCAGAAAGTTTGCCGCTAGACTGCACCCTTATCTATGATAAGATTCTTGCTGTAGAAGTGCTTGGAAGAAAATCTCTCTGGCTGCTCTGGAGCGTCTTGCTCTGTGGTGAACACTCCCAGATCCCGAGCTTTGTTCTCACTTATCTATTTGCCAGAAGGCACATTTTCGAGCCAGACTAAAGTTGTGCTTTTTTTTTTTTTTGTTTCCACTGCCCAGAAGGATTTTAGGTGTCTGGAGCATAGGAGGAGCTGAGCAGAGTGATTAAAAAAAAAAAACCAAAAAACAAAAAACCAAAAAGAGCAGTGAGATCTGTTAGCTTTTCTTCTGTATGCTATGTGTTCTGTGTCTGGCTCCTGCTTCTATTTCTTCACTCTCTGCACCCTCATTGCGCGTCAGGCACCCCGGTAGTATTTGAGATGAATGGGGAAATTGTGTTCTTCACAGAGAAACACAAGTTACCTAGACCTGGCCCCTCCATCCTGAGACACATCTTTGATGACGTGGCTTTGTCTAGCTGCCTTCCAGTGACTCGAAAATAAAATGTGTGAGGACAGGTAAAAGGAAGAGGGATGATTCATGGAAAAGAGGAAAGTTGGTGGAGAGAAGGAGGGCCCAGGGGTGGGAGCTGGTTCCTGAGCAGGGTGGAAAGGGGCTGGGGGAAGGTGCACCCCAGGATGTGAGTTTAACCACCTATTCTTTATCTCCAGGTAGAAACGACTTGATGTGAGGGGCTGAGAGTTGACTAGCAGGTAGGAGCAGCCAGCCAAGGGGCCCCAGCAGGGTTCAAGAGGACTTCTCAGTACTTTGGGGTTCTTGACCATGAGCTCATCCGAAGATGGGGACCTGGCGTGGGTTTTGCTTGCGTGTCCATGCTGAATACGTGGTGGTGGTGGTGGTGGGGGTAGGTTTGGGAGATGGGAGATGTCTAGGAGCCTGTCCTGACCCATTTCCCCTCTCCTCCATTCTGAAGACTTGATCATTGGGGTCACCTTTAGCAGGTTACTTCTGGAAAAAAGTAGCTGCCCTCACTGAATTTCAATTGGAGGAGCATATTTATTCATTGGAGCGAGTGAATTGGAGTTCGAAGCTTTTCAGTCGTATCTTTCTTGGGCAAGAAAGAAGTTAAATATCATCCGCTGTGTCCCACCCCAGAGTCCATCCTTTCCATTTCCTTAAAGACTAACTGCATCCACAAACCAGGTTTCAGGAGATGCAAGTGATGAATGATTGTTGCTTTCCTATAGACAACTTTTCAAAGGGTGCACAGCGTTTCTGTTTTAAAAAGCAGAGTCTCCTCAGCTTTTTCTCTAAGTGGTTTTCCCGACAAGGGTGGAAACACGATTTGGGAAAAGTAGACTTTTAAAGGACATAAAGTGTCATGGATTCCTCTGGTCGGAAAGGAAAAACATCATCTAAGGGTCTTGTCTTCATTTGCTCCTCTGCGTTGCTCTGGCCACTCACGGACAGACTTGCCCAAACCACAGTGAGTAATTATTCCACTGAGAATCCCTTATGAGATTGACATCAGTCCTTCCCCATTGTCCAGCACACCTCAGGCATGCTGCTGCGGCTGCCGCCAGGTCCTGGTCCCAAACTAAGGTACAGTGTGACCTTTAGGAAAGGTCCTAAAGGGGGCTCCAGGTCCCTCCCCAGACCAGGGTAGTTAACAAGATTGAGGTCCGCGCACAGCTCGCAGCTGCAGTGACGAGGACGAAGGCTAGGTGGCAGCATAGGTACATCGTTGTAAACACGCCTCCTTCCGAGGTGGGTAGAGGCAGACCTGGGGAAGTCCGTCTGTGCTGGACGGTTGGGGGGCACAAAAGCTGGGATGGAGGGTCTCCAGCCGCTCACCTGGAGTGGGGGGGGGGACCCAGCCTCCCGACTGCCCATTGCGTGCCATCACAGCATTAATCCATCCTGCGTGGGAAGTGCCACCAGCACTGGCTCTTCATGATCTCTTCACCTGGAGACCAGGTAAGACTTGGTCAGAACCTCTCCACTTTGGGTTCCTTGGAGCTTCTCTGATGAATGATTTTAGAATATGGTCTTTGGTCAAAGTGCCTAAAAACGTCCTTTTTCAAATTTTAAAATAGTTTGGAAATATTTCCATAAAGTGGAAAACGTCAAACGTTCCCAAAGCAGAGTAACAGAACCACTCTTGTCTCTGCCCCACCTCCCTGCGCACACCAGAGCATCTTCCCATCCCGGTTTCAGAGGTTGTTAAAACAGAAACAGTGTGACAGACAGCAGCGCCCTTCTGCTCCGGCCCCATGCCATGGGGCAAGTCTTCCCTCCCCGAGGCAGCCATTGTGAAATAATGTGTATCCTTGCTGCACAACGCTGTTCTACATTTTGTATGAAATTTCTCATATGGAGACATGGAGTTGGAATGCTTTTTTTTTAAAAAAAATAATATAATAGTTTATTTGGAATGATTTTTGAGAGTGAAATCATGCATTGCTTTAGCGGTAGCTAAATAGGGTGCTGGCGATGGTGGCAGGTAACTGGAGTCTGAATTGACCCTCAGGCTGACTTGTGAAGGAGCAGGAGCCAACTATCATTCAGAATGATTTATATTTCCATGTGAGCAATGTATAACTTAACAGTTTAAGAGTCGATGTTCAGGAGGCTTCTGGAGGAGTTCCAGGCAGATCCCGCAGACTGGGGAGGCCTCCACAAGCAGTTTCTGGTTGGAACCCTATCTTTTTGGATCAGGACGCACCTTGTTGCTGGAATGGACAGCCCCAGAAGTCTGAATTTTGGGGAAATGAGGTTCCCTAGGAAAAGTGATGCATGATGGCTAAGGCAGTGCTGGGAGACTGGGATTAAGGAGGGAGATGGGTTAGAGAGGGAAGTTGAAATCACCTGGGGTGGGAGGAGCAAGAAAGTGTTAATTGTTTGAAGCAGGTTTAATATACGTTTGGGCCTGAAAAGGTGAAATGAAATCATGGTGAGTGGTTGCAATGTAGCTTTCACTGCAGTTGGAGAGGAAAAAGCAGTAAGAGCAAGCCTACCGTCCTAGCACAGAGGGCCAATTGCGTGAGTCAGGAAAAGAAGCCCTTCCCCAAGACTCTTGCGTTTTTCAGACAGTTGTTATAAAAGGCAGATTTTATTTGAACAAAATATTTTACTGTCCTTTCCAGGAAATTGTCATAATGAACGCACATTGTCGATGACGTTGGCAGGGTGGCTATTGTCGTTTTGATGGCATTTAAACGTAGCCGTGGGTGTTGGCCCTGCTTGGAAGGCTCACGTTGGTTTTCCAGGCCTTCGGGAAGCACCGTCTGTCTGCTAGCGTGGGGAGGATCAGGGCCATGGTTCCTGCCATCCTTGGGGCTGAGGGTGCGCTTGGGCCCTTTCAACATGGCTCTGACAGTGTTCCCTTGGGCAGGCTCCCATCATTGTGCCATTCCTTTGAGAACTCATGCTTTTCCATGCCCAAGTCTTTGCGCAAATGGTTCTTCCTAACAGGAATGCCTTTCTCCTGCTGACTAGTGGTTTCCTAATCATCAAGAAAGCCCCCGTGCAATCTCATCTATCTTGGAAGATTTCCCTGACTTTCACGTGGGATTTTCTAAGGTCTCTTGGCTGGATCATTGCAATTATCCTACACGGTCCCCTGTGCCTCCGTCAGTAAAATGGGGGAACAGCATTGCCTCCCCATTGGTTTTGTGAGCTTTGAAAGTGGCCTTCTAGGTGAACTTCCTTAGCATTTGATCAGTATTACCTAGCATAGTGCTGTCTTCCGGTTATACCAAACACTTGAAAGAACCAAGGTCTTTATCTTGGTAACTTATTTCTGCTTTTCTGTCCTCACCCACCTCTTGACCAAGAGCCTCTAATACCTGAGACATGTAATAAACCACCTTAATAACTTATTATATGTCTAGTACATAAGACATTTCAGAATTTACTTATTTAATAAATTAGCTTTTAAATTGAAAACTTTTGAGAGAAAAACAGCCCGTAAGTGTACCAACATACTCCCGCATATTTGGAATGCTGATGTGTTCCTATTTTATCCCTTTATATATTAGTCTGGTCAACTCTTTGTGCTACAGATGTGAGTAATTATGGATTCCTAAAATAACAGTGACTTACAAGTACTCCTGTTGCCGATCTTCTATGTGTTGGTTGTAGTGTACACACACATGTATTACGTATACACATATCTCACTGCAAAATCCAATGAATCTGTAAATAAACACAATTAAAACAACAAACCCCACAAAATGCAAAATGACATTAGTGTGTTGGTGGATATTTTGATGAAAACAAATCACTACCATGTTATGATTATGGTTTAAATGTTACGGTGCAAGCATTTGAGCTTAGCATGTACATTTTGATGTCCTCTGATGATTTCATTTTCCCACTATTTTTTTTTAATGATAGTAAAGTAATGGCTTAGATAGTAGCTTCAGTCAGCTTGAAGTACAAACATTGAGCATAATCAAAATTACCAAGAGAACCCCTTAAATCATGTTCAAAATAAAATAATACTGCAAAAGTTTCACTTTGATAATATAACATCATGTCACCATGTTAGTCTTCACTCAGCAACCCCTGCTGTTTTAGGCCATCATTAGCCAGTGACAACGACAGTGGTATTGCGTGGGTCCTGTGCCTTTGAAAAGGAGACCCAAGCTTGGCTGACAAATGCAAATTAAGCACTTGTATAACGTATAAATAGAACAGTCTGTAACATGGCTGGTGTGTACGTGTTTGTGTACCTGGGCACATGCTGCTGTGTGTTCTGGAGGTCGCACACAGAGATGGCACAAAGCCAGGAGAGCTGGCTGCTAATTTGGTGGCAGGAGGAGGTAAGAGTGGGTAAGAGTGGGTAGCACCATCACTCCTCTCTAAGTCCTTCCACTCAGATGAGGTACCAATTCAGTCTCCAGGGAGGAGCAGGAGCATCTTAACTGGAAACCAGCTAAAGAGATGATATCTGTGTAGAACAAGGATTGACAGATTGAGTGAAACGAGATGTGGGATTTGCCCTGCTAGGGCAGACTGGGGGTGAAGGGAGGCTCCCTGAATGCCAGCCTTTGGATGACACTTTAGATGAAAGCAGCTCAGTCTGAGCCACTTACTGCCCTTCCTCTGGGTCATCTGCCACCTGGGGTATTTGAAAATGGGATGTGGGGACAGCCAGTGGGTCGTCATGGGTTAGTGGACCCGCGGCTCAGTAGCCATGTAGCTCACAGAGCCCAGTGGCCTTCATCGGGTGCACTCCTGAACCTGGGCTGTGGTCACAAGGGGCTATAAACGGGGCAGCTTTAACCACAGCAATGTACCATGTCACAGGGCCTGGGGCCGAGACCAAACTGTGGGGGAGGGCCTGTTCCCTCTGCAGCTTCAGGGAAGGCTCTGCTCCAGGCCTCTGCCTCAGCTTCTGGCTGGTTCTTGGCTGGTGCAGGCTGACTGCAACCTTCTTATGGTGTCTTCTGAGTGTGCGTCTGTGTCCAGGTTTCCCCTTGCACAAGAACACCAATCACGCTGGAAGTCCCATCCTACCACACCTTACCTGATCACATCTGTAATAATCCTACAATCATCAGCATCATCCTATAATTCCAAGTAAAGGTACATTCTGGGAGTTAGGACTTCAGCCTGCAAGTTTGGGGGACACAATTTAACCCACAAAATGTCATGCCACATTCAAGTGGCAGGTATTGTTCTTCTCAATACCTTCTTTCATTATCTTTCCATGGGGGTCTTTATAACCAGAGCTTCAGATCTACACGTCTATTCTCAATGTCTTGATTGTGTCTAGAAAGAACATGTGTGAACAGGTGGCCGGGCCATGGCTCCTTGTGCTGCCCAGGCTTGGCATGGCAGTGGGCAGATCACAGACCCTCAGTTTGTGGATGCATGAATGAAGTCTGCTCCTCCTTCACCCCCTTTCCCCTTTCCCTCTCTCCCTTTTCCCTCTTTATCCTCCCCCCACTCCCGTGTGTCTCTCTCCTTCCCTTCCTTCCTTTCTTTCTCTCTGAGATTCTCTCTTTAGTTATCCTTTCTAGGGTGCCAAAGTATTAAAGGCAGAAGAAATGAGACCAAATAAATTTTAATTTTCTTTGTTGGTAATTATTAAACACTCCCTAAAGTATTGGGGTGCTGGTGGTGGGGTTGGGTGCCTGTGTTCGAGACTGTGCAGTTCTTGGTGGGCATCGCCTGGGCTTTATGTTGGCCAGGGCCAAGACTTTGGAATGAATGGGACACGGCTCTTCTCTGAGAGTCTGAGAAGAAACCAGTGAGGTCAATTTTGGCTCTGGAGATTTCTGGGGATGGAAAGTCAGTCTGAACTAGGAGCCAGAGGCCTGGAGAGGCACTGGGGTTATTATTTTTGACCCCCAGAAAGGTGTGATGTGACTCCCCCCTTCATCTGGTGTGATGATTCCCTGGTCCACCAATCACCAGTGCAGGCCCTACAGCTGTGACTGCCTGTACCTGTCACATCTGGTCTGAAAATATATCGGTGGGTAAGTCTTGGACTTGGGCAAGAAGTAGCATGTGAAATGTGGGGTAACTACAGTCTGTAGTCTAGAGGCCCAGAGGTGAACTGTCACAGACCAAGTGGGGGTAGTCAAATGACTGAAAACATACAAAGACTTACTGATCTCTGTCTGTCTGTTTGTCTGTGTGTCCGTCCATCCATCCTCTCACCGCTGTACCTGGAGAGCACAAATGCGTGCAGCCCGCGGCAACCCCAGGAAGGAGGCAGGCTGGGGGCCTGAGCGGCGGAGTTCCAGAGGGGTAGTTGCAGTTCGCTGTCAGCTTGTGTCACTGTTAGGGATGATAAAAACAGCATTGACTCACCATCCTCAGAGCTTTATTTTTTTTAAAGCCTTGACTGGTTACTTAACGTTATTAAGAAGACACGTTAGAGTGCCTGAGGCCGCTGAAGGCGGCTGGCACAGTGAAGGCCTAAATGCTGACCTCCGGCTTCTGGACACCATCCCAGCCCCAGGGGCGGTTCGAGCTGTGGTCTGAACCCGGGTTGCCTGCATGAGGGGGCTGTCGGGAGGAGGGCGGACAGAGCTTGCATTTTGTGAGACTTTAAAAAGGAGTGATTCACCTGAGCGCGTGCTCTCTCTCTCTTTGTGTTTTCATTGGAGCTGCCTTGGAGAGCAGCTTCCTCTCTGGGTGGGGGACCTTGGTGGTCCCCCACCTAAGGCAGAGGTGCCCTCTCCCCTACAATCCATTAGCAATGGGACCATCTCCCTCTCCCTGGCTACTGATTCAGTATTTTTTTCTATTGCTGTACCAACGGTCCTATTGTTTGCATATGTGGGAGCAGGTAGCCAGAACCAGAATCTGTGAGAGAGAGTCTCACCTGATGACACATTTTAGGCCCTTTGCAGAGTAATCTTCTTATTGTGGAAATCTCAAACGAATGCAAAGTGGACCGAATGATGCAATAGTGCAGCCTTCACTCCCTGGCCTCCCCTCCCCCACCCAGGTCTATTTGCTTCCTCCATTTCTAGTGATTGAATTGTCAGATAGAATGAAAATCTAACTCCAGTTTCACGTACATGTTATGCTGAATTTCTTTCTTCATTTGAAAGGGGGTGGGACGTCGCAGCACAGTGAAAGGGTGTCATTTTCCCCACCCCCACTTATATGCAGCCACCTGGGACTACAAATCCCAGGGTGTCATGAACTGGACTTCCAAAACAGGGAAACGGGTGGGGTCAAGCAGCCATGCTCTGTCTAAGTAACCATACGCATGGCTTCATCCTCACTTGCAACTACTGGGAGGGAAACAGAGTAAAAATGGAGGAGAGAGATGTGGGTGACATGTAGGGGGAAAGACAGTGGTGGCCATTATCTTCATTTGTATTTTTAGCTCTCCTTCCCAGGCTTCCCCTCTTCCTCCTTTTCTGTGGTCTTCCAGAAGATGCTCTAGACCTGTGGCAAGCTTTCTGCGTCAGTGGCCCAACTTTGGGCCAACCCTGTTTGGCTGGGTATTTGCCCACAGGGAAGGAGTTAGTTTGGTTGTTTTACTGGGAAACTATTACTAGGAATTCCTTTGTGTACACTAGATTTATGCAGCAGATGGTAGAGCATGCACTCAATTTGGGGACCAGGGGTGCCCCTTGGTTGCACATTAATACCACCTTCTGAAAACATTCACCCAAACATTCCCAAATATTCAGAAGGGAGAGTGATGATTTCCTTCTAAATTCTGTCTACTAGAATTTGGTGACCACTAAAGAATCAAATAAGGAAAGTGAGAATAAATTACTGTGAGTTCCTAGAGTATGGACCTTTGAGAAGAGTCAGGAGAGGCAGGTGATATAAGCTGGCAGGATACTGAAGCAAAGTGGAGAGAACAAGATAGAGGTTGTCAGGGATACAAAAGAAATCATCCTGTATTCCCCTGGGTTTTTCTAGGCTGGTAAATAAACTAACATCAGACAGATTGATAAGAGAAAAAGTCATACTCATTGTGTACTTCCAGTATTCATGGGAGAGACCCATCATGATTGAGTAACTTGGCCCGGGAGGCTTCAGGCAACTTGAATAGCTTAGGTAAGACAAGGGAGACTGGGAGAAGAAAGGAAGTCAGGGCATTTATCAGGGAAAACAAAGGGATACAGATTTAAATTTTACTTTCTGAAGGAAAAGAGATAAGATTAGGTCTTCTTGGGACCTAAATTTACAGATAAATATCACAGCTGCTTTCACTAAGCCTCTACAAGCAGTGCGTTTGGTGAAGTTACTCAGCACAGAGGACAGCAGGTGTAGAAGGAGGGCTGGTGGTCGAGGCCTGGGGATCATCTATGAGAATATGGCAACTGAAGCACAAACTCCCAGAGGGGACACCAGGCAGGGATGAACACCTCAATCTGAGCTCAAAGGACGAGCCCAAGTGATTGACAGGAGCCATACTCAAGTTTCCCAGGGAGGCAGAGAGGTAGCTGAGAAGGAAGGAAAGACAAGAACACCTGCTTGATTTGATCTTGGCGAGGGAGGCAATGTGGGAATGTTAGTGAACAGACAGAGGGGCATGTGGGTCACCCCAAACCTGCAAGTTCTGAAGGGGTCTGGCCATCTGTGCATGTAAAGACAAGGCTTACATGGTGTGAAAGAATTTAATAGGATTAGTGTGCAGAGAGAGAGAGAGAAGACAAAAGAATAAAATATCCAAAGTTATCCATCCCCTCCTGGGTAAATGCCCAGCCACACAGGGTTGACCTGAGTGGGGCAACTGAAGCCCAAAAGCCATCCTTAAGCCCAAGGCACCTTCTGGTGGGGACCCATAGAAAGGGATGAATGGGGCCAGGCAAGTCTGACACAAAACAAGCAAAATGAAAGTACAAATCAAGTTAACATCTGTCATTATCAGCACCCCCCGCACCCTCTGTCTTCTGTAAGTGTCTCCCACATCTCTTCCATGCGTCTCTGCTGAGGTCACCTGCCTTATGTGCTGTGAAGCTTCACCTGGCCACTCAGCTCTAGCCCTCACTAGGTGGGCAAGGAACATGGTTCCTCCCCCTTCGGTGGAGATGTGTCTCTTACAGGAAGAAAATGGGAGAGGTGGCAATAGATGAGTGCTTGAAACAACTGCTATGAACCGGAAGGGGCTCAGGAGGAGGTGGCTGCCTGAGAGGGCAGGTCCTCCACCCACGCCAGAGAGTAGCTATTGCAGGAGAGAGGGAGAGGGATGCCACCGGCTTGGGCTTCTAACTTCAAGGGACATAGAGGCTCTCATTCAGAAAGCTCACCTGATTAGGTCAGGTTCACTCTCGATAATCTACCATTTGATTGAGTCGAAGGAAACTGCTAGTTAAATCTGAGCAACCCCTTCACCTTTGCCACATCAAGTAACATACCCTACAGTGATATTCCATCATCTCTGCCACATTCTGATGGTTAAAAACAAATGATACATGTGATCAACACTCAAAGGGAGGGGCTTATATGAGATAATTTTAGAATTCTACCTACCTACCACTGTGCTTGACAAATCAATCCCAGTTTTCCCCAGGTTCCTCATCAGTAAAATTATAGAACTCTGAGCGCATGACCCAGTGCTAAATCTCATGCATAGAGTCAGTTTTTATTTTTATTTATTTATTTATTTTTTAATTATTACAAAAGTTTATTTCTACATCATTTTGCACATTTTTTTTTCCATCTCGATTGTAATCCCCGCGGGTTTCCCATCACCAAATCACCCGTGTGCCACCACCATAGTCCCGTGCATTTCCCTACCCCCCCCCCGGTTTTTGATCCCATTCCCCACTCCACCCCCACAAATGTCTGCATAGAGTCAGTTTTTAAAAGAGAAAGGACATAAAAGAGAAACAATAAGTTGTTTTCATGCATCTCAAGTTTGTGGTCCTTGCTTTCCAAAGAGTCAAGGAAGCTACTAGCAGATGAACTCCAGTGGGCAGCCATTAAAAGAGGACACTTTAGCCCCTGGCACTGTCCTTCACTGTGTGATCAGGGACACAAAGAAGAATGTGGTTTCCCATAGTAGAGTTAGTTACAAAGAGAAGCAGACACTAGTTAGCACAAGAGAAGCAGACACTGCAGCATGAGTCCCATTCCCAGCCAGGGAGCTGACCCACATGGCGCAGCAGACCTCTCCTGTCTCACCCGCTGCTCCCCTCAGCAGTGTACTTCATCAATCTGACTGTTCTGCTCCCACTGTCTCTGGTAAGTCCTCTCACCATCCTCCCACACCTCTGACTTGCACCCTACTTCTTGTATGGCTAAATATATAAATCTTTAATAATGAAAAATGATATGTGCAGCCAGCCTGGCATCCTTAAGACACACACCCTGGGGCATCCTTATATACACCTGGAGAGATGTCCTATGGTTTCTGGTCACTTAAGCACTCTGTTTTTATGGCTGTTTAAGGGAGTGTGACCAACTCCAGGAAAAAAACAGAGGCTCTGTCACTGCCAAGCTGTACTCTGGCATGGTGGTGGGGGTAGCTGGTCAATCTTATAAGACTAAAGCCTTGTAGACATGGCATACACAGCAGACTGACGGTCCCAGTTCTAATTTCTCAGGGTTTATTCAAAGTGTCAGGGCTGTGTGTATGGAGGGACACATTCAGTAAAACTAATGAGGGGATGTTTGGGCTGGGAGAGGAAGCTGCTTCCATCCTGAGGCTGGCCTAGCCCAAACCATCTCACCCCCAAGTCTTTGGAGGGTGTTACCTGGACAGTGAGCTAAGCCATGCTTGGCAGCAAGGGCAGGAGGCTGTGTGGTCTGGCAAAGAGCAGAGCACAGGGGCAGAGGGACTGAACTTGAATCTGCAGCTGACTCACAGCCTCTCTCCTGCCAGGCACTTCACTGTTTAATCCTGCTGGAAAATGAGGAAAAGACCCAAGTCAGGATCTCACCGAGAAATCCAGATGCCTTTCGCTAGGATAAACAAGGCAGCTTTCCTCGCTTGCTGGTGTGTGTGTGTGTGTGTGTGTGTGTGTGTGTGTGTGTGTGTATTCCAGTCTTGAGTATTTCTCTTGGCTCCCGTTCCTCTTATTTTCTCTGTGGATCAGCATCAGGACTTTGGTCTCAACATCCCTCACCGTCCTCAGGTGTGACGGGGCAGAAGGAGTTTCTCCCACCTTCCTCTCAGCTTCCATCCCAGTTCAAGTGAGGTCATGCTTCTGCTGCATCTTCTGAGTGGTGGTCTGAGCAAGCCTCTGCCCCCTCACCTTGACAATGGATATGCTGGGGGTAGAGGGGTAATAAAAGCTTTCGACCTGGTAAAGGCCTCCTAGGGCTCTGGCTTTGTCTGTTGCTGGAGCAACGAAGGACTGGGGACTCTTTTTTTTTCTTAATAGGCACTTCTGGTACAGGAGCAAGAAAACAACAGCGACAAATCACTGCTTTAAAGGGAGTACTTTTCTATGGCCTTGAATTTCAAATTTCTCTGCCAATCTCTGCCTCACTCTCATAGCCCCGGGCAGACTTCTTCCACCTGTCTGCCATTTTGTCTTTCCTAATTTCTCAGGAAGAACAGATTCATTTTTCTTCTTCTTTCTCCCCATTCATCATCATTTTGGGTGATTTTAGGAGTAGATTGCCTTTAATTATCTGCGTCTCATTGGGCTTCAGAGAGAGAGTGTTTTTCTGAGTCTGACTGGCAGAAATCATCCTGGTGAGGAGTCACACAGGCCTGCTCCACCAATGCGCTGTGTGATCTTGGTGAGTTAGCGTTCTGAACTTCAGTTTTCCTTACCTGGAAAACAGAAATAATTTAGCCATCTATGTAGGGTTGATGAGAATAATAACAAGATATTTGCAACAGTCTTTGCTGCCTGCTAAAGGGTTGAGCTTCAGACCTGAAGCTCCAGTTCTTCATACTCTTTGTGATTAGTGGGGAAAGTTTTCTTTTTTAAATACAGCTTAGCATTCCCTCTCAATGTATTCCTTGTTCCCTTCATATGGAAACATTCCCAGGCATACAGATAGGTGTCCTTTTCTCATTGCTCAGTGACTGCCACTATAGGGATCAGCACAGACCTGACCCCATCAGAACGCACCCAGGGGTGAGTCCTGGGCCAACTAGACTCTCTTTCATAAGGGTGAATGAAGGCACTAAAGGCAGGATCAGTAGGTAGTAGTCCTAGGATCTGAGAAGTATGAGGAGCCTGGGCTGTTGCCATAAGAAGATGAAGCCATCTTCAGTAGCCAGTGAGGAAGATGGGGCCAGTAGTGGCAAACCATGAATATGGTCCTGAATCCCAAAGACGTTTATTCCAGAGCACCGCAGAGCTCTCTTCATGCTTCCGTGGTGTTTCTTCTTCCCTCTCAGCTGGCCATAGCAGGTTCTGTTCTCTGCAACCAGAGGAGCTTGTGGCAAAGCATCTTAATGGATTTATCTGATTTTTGGAGGGTGTTGGGCTATCATTGATGCTCTCTTTTCCCTCTTGAAGAGTGTTGACACTGTGTCAACACATTGATTCTATGGTTCTGTCAAGTTTCAGGCAGAGTAGTTTTTAGCTCTTATGAAACCCCTAAGCTGCCAAACACTGGTCCTTGTCGTGAAGTTTGAATGCTTTTTCCTGGCATTCTTTTTACTCCTTCTGGGAGTCTAGGTTCTTTCTCTGCATTGTTTGGGTTCTAGAAACCCAGAGATAGTTTTCTGCTTCCAGACCTGGAGATATAACGTATGTTTTGAATGTCATAAACTATATCTTACCTTTGAAAGAGATCTGATGTTTCAGATCTTAATGCTGTCCTTCTGGAAATCCACTCTGTATCCACAGACATCATCTACTTGGTCCTACTGACAACATCTGGCTGATCGAGTGAACCCGTTCTATGGACTGGGAAGCTCAAAAGAAGGCTGGTTGGCAGGATGGACCTCTGAGCAAGTCAGCCTTGGAAACCTGGGGAGAACAGCACCTTCCCCCACTATCCCAGGCTTGCTGCCAGGTTGCCAGTTAGAGACCTGAGCTTTGGGCACAAACTCATTTCAGGGTGAGTCAAAAAATGAGGGAGTCTTGTCCACACGTGCCCAACAAGGGAAAGGCTTTCAGCTAAGGTGTTGCAGGGAGTCCTATGAAGGACTGGGAAGATCTTTGCTCTTCTCTACTCAGAGAGAGAACCTCCCCAGCATGACTATACATAATGTTCTAGATGTTGAGCAGAGAAGAGGCTAAGAGATGACTCGAGACTGTGTCTCTATGCCGGGGTCAATCTCTGTGGAGCACAGGGCTGGGAGGGCTATTAGTAAGAGGTACAGAACAGACCTCTGGTTCTTTAACAACAGATCTGCTAAGACAGCACCATTATGGTCCTGAACATCGCTGTGATGTTACCTTGGCAACTAGCTAAGCCACTTCTTTGATTTTTCTCTAGTACCTGGGAGTTAAACCTTCACATGAGGCAATGCTTGCAGCCCTTTCTTAATCCAAACCAGCACTGGTCTAGAGGGACAATTTAGAATGAGTAAGCTAATGATCTTTCTGTATAACAAAGGTCCTTGACATCTGATGCATTTGAGTACCCCTCCACCCCAACCTTTGAGTCACTGACCACATTGTGAGTGAGATCAGAACGAAGGCAGATGGCAAAGAGCTTGAACATAACCTGCTACTCGCTAGGTCTTCAGCACTGATAATTTGCAGATGACTGTGTGAAAACAGGGAAAACTGACAATGAATGGATCCAGGTTCATGTTCCTAGTAGAGCTTCTATGTGGGACTAGGTGATAGTACTTCTGTGGGGGACTGGAGGTAGATGCCAGAGGGTTAAGGATGCCAGAGAAGAGAGAAAATGCCATGAAGTTGGGATTTGAGGTAAACTGTGAATACATTTTATCATACGTATGTCGCATGTAGTATTTGAAACACATATATTAAAATGTATTTGTTGTTTCTTTGAAATTAAGTTTTGAATTTTGTTCTAGACTTTGATTGTTATCTGACAGTTCTACCTAGGGTGGGCACCATTCGGTCAGGATTCAGGTGGTTATGTGTTTGCACGAGAAAGGCACAGTTACCCAACAAAAAGGACGCATACATGTAAAAGTGTGGCTGTATCCTAAGAGAAAACAATATGAGAGGTCATTTCAGTGTTTTTATTTCTTCATGTTTTGAATGATTCTAAAATGATTGATTTTCTGTTTCCAAACACTCCTCAAGACCTTGGCAATGCTTGGCTCCCCTGAAATTTGAGTGATTGATCTTTTAAATTAAATTTCCCCACTAAGTCATTTGGAAGAATGAGTTCGTAAGGATTCTTAGAGTAGTAGGTAGATCTTTCCCCTTATTTTATTATTATTTGGGATTGTTCTCACCACACTCCTCTTTCTTCTCTTTGATGAGCCACTGAGGAAATAAAATATGAGGACAGAAGCTGTAGGAGCTTAGGCGTGGTTGGGGAAAAAATCAATCAACTCTTAGAGGTTCCAGGGTGAGCGAAAGGGGCACTCAGCAAGGGCTTTGTGGGTGCGGTGAGAGCAGGCTCTGGGCTAGGACTCTGGCAGGGGATGAGACAGTCCCAGGCAGGTCTAGGAATGGAAGACTCTACACAGCTGGCTTGGGGCTGTGCAAAGGGTGTGGCAACTGAGGGTTTTTAGCCCTAGGCTAAATCCTGGAGGAGGAAGGGGAGGGCCAGGCCATGTGTACAGGTTGCAACGGAACTCCAAAGGATTGCCCTGAGCTCTTCAGTTGCCCTGGAATGGAGGTTGAAACCCAACTGCCAGCCTGGGTGTTTGAGTCCTTTTTGTTCAAGGCAGATTGATCACCACTTGATGCCGGCTGCCAGAGGACTTGACCAGGAGTAAGGACAGTTAAATGCTGCTCAGGGCTGAGGAGGAAGGTTGGCCCCAGCTTTCCAGCTCTGGCAAGTTCTCCCCATCGGCCTGGGCAGGAGGTGTACTCTGGAGCCAAGTGTTCCTGTGGCGTCCATTCACGTCCAGCATCTGTCCTTCCCTTCCCTGAGGACTCTACTGGCCCCAGCTTTAATATCTGGGAGCATACTTCCCACCTCAGTGGTGGGTGACCCATCTGGGGGTCACCTCAGATGGGAAAAGGCTGGTCAGCCCCACTGGGATCTTGTTTCCCAGAACGGTCAACATGCATGAGGCAGAGCCTGGAAAACTTGGGTTTGGTCAAGCTGGAGGACTCAACGTGTTACCACCAGGCAGCATTCTTGCTGTCTTCCCCTGTGCCTCCACTTTCTGGCCCATGCGGGTACTGGCCAGTTCTCTGTGGCCCCGGCCAATGCATTTCCCTTCTCTTTGCAATATCTTTGAATTCCATTTCGTTCAGGTTAACAGACAAACTGATGCCTCCCTTTGGCTTTAGTCTCATTATCCACAAAGTGGTGGTACCATATGTAATCCCAGCCTCAGACTAAGCCATTGCCTTCTTTCAGCCTATGATTAGGATGCAGATTTATTGTAAAGTATCGCTCTGAAATGCCTCTGGAGGGTGGGCCCTTAATATTTTAATTTTGTATAATTTTGATTCATGAATATCTTGAGATGAGTCTTGGGAATGTCAAAAAGTTTGACTGTGCCTTAAAATATCGATAGTGGGTTTTCCTCAGTTGCTGGGATAATGGCTGATCTTAAGTGTCTTCTTTGTGCCTTTCCCATGAGTTTGTGCCCTGGAAAATAAACACTACTTGTAAAGGCTGTCTTGAGAGGCAGAGGTTCAAGTCATTTGCTAACTTCCTTCTTGCTGGTGCTCACAGAGAAGCAGTGCTTTGTGTAAGGAGGCACAGAGTCAAGTCCATGACCTCTGACAGACCTGCCGAGCATGTGATTTTGTGCTCCATGCACACAGCCAACTCATATTTACCTACAGGAGCATGTCACCAGGCACCAGCAAAGGAGTTAGAAAAGGAGCCAGGATGGGGAAGGAGAATGGAGGCGACAGAAAGGAGAGCAGAAGAAAAAATGGCAGCCTCATGAAAAGCTCGCAGCTTCACTTTCAACCTTCCCCTAATAATTAGTGATGCAGCTGCAGGGGAAGAACTCCTGGTGAGTTGCAACTTGCAGGGCTCCAGTCCTCAGGAGGCTTAAACGTCCCTGGGTGTGCAGGAAAGCTCAGCGTTCAGCTGGCTCCTCCTCTTCTCTGTCAGTCTTTTTCATTTTAATTCCCTGCCTGGAGGGGGTTTGTGAGGGCTTGGGAACCTTAGGTGTCCTGGCCAAGAAGCCTTTCCCCCAGGGCTGGCCCAGAGATGCTGGGAAGAACTCGGTCAAAGCAGGTTTTTCTCCACCAGTGATTTGGGAGCCAGCTCCAAAAGTCTTGGGGGGAGCAGAGCAGAAGTCACCGAAGGAGAGAGTTGTACTGATACGGTCCCGCAGGGTCACATGCAACCTGGCTCCCTCCCTTCTGGTACGATGCCTCTTGCCTTCCGGCTTGCTCTGTTGAACATCCGCCTTTCTGCACCACAAGGGCCGTCATTGTTTCAGTAGTGGGCAGTGCACATACATCGCACACGCGTGGCCTGGTGGGGCAGAGCCAATGAGCCCATTTGAGTCCTCATTTTCTGCTTACCCCTTGGGCAACCTGCAGCTAGTCACCGATTTCTCTTGGTCTCAGTTTCTTCCTCTGTCAAGAGCGTGTAATGGTAACATGCTCCTTATGAAGTTGCTTAGCACGGCCCCTGGCACCGTGTGAGTCTCTGTTGGTACTGCTCTTGCAGCAGGTCATGTGGCTTTACTGATGGACAGGACACAAGGCCCTGGCTCCACCCACAGCCCAGCAGCAGCAGGAAGGACTGAGATTGGGCACCACGGAGAACTTCCAGGCGTGCCTGTTGGGGATGGAGGGACTGTCTGCAAGGAACCAAGGCTGAGTGGCTGCAGAAGGGGCTGCAGAGGAACCAGGGGGCCCCTGGGTGTTCCGCTGGTGCTGCACCCAGCTCCAGAACTTCCTCTCTGCTTAGCCAGTCAGCATGTGTGGCACAGCGCTTGCACTCAGCTCCTGAGCAGGTGAGTGGCAAAGGTCACAGGGGGAGAGAAGGTGTCCTCGACTTCCATCTGGTATATGGGGCCTCGCTCTCTGGTAGACCTATCCAGGAAGCACGCACTTGCACGAGTTTGCTCTGCAGCAGCACCGCCGCTGATGGCTTCTCCGCAGCAGCTGTGCAAGAAGGTGCTGCCATTCCCACTTCGCGGCTGAGCAGCTGAGCTTAGCGACATGGAGCTGCGTGCTCCACTTGAGTTCACGGACTGCTCATTAGTGTGCCCGGAGGGCTTGCAATGAGATCTCTAAGATTGCAGGGGCCTTTCTTGAGTTCTTGACAGTCATAGGAGTCACTAAGATGCTAATGAAGCCATTGTGATGTGGATTATTTCACTAAAAAAATCTTCCTTCAACCATAGAGCAATTGCGCTCTTCTAACTGGGAACATGGTGGGTAGGGACTTGAGCTCAGACTTGTTCTTGTTTGGTTCTGGCTGGCCCCTGCAAGGGGTCTGTGGGGGACATCTGCTTGCTCCAGGGGAACCCCCTAATTCTCAGAACTCCCTGGCCTGCCCTGGATGCCACACCACGGGGCCTCCGGGGAACCTGCCTGCGTCTCCCACCAGACCATACACTCCTTAAGAGCTGAGACGGTGTCTTCTTTGCCTGGCATTTCTCTGCTTCATGCACAGGAAATGCTTTATTCGTGCTTTCCAAGTGAAACTGTTTCCCGGGAGCTTTCTCTATAAAACCCTCGATTATGGACTACTTCCTGCATGACTGCTCTGTAGGAAAACGACATGCTTTCACCTCAGTCATCCTTGTAATCATCTCATGACAGATGGTGAAACTGAGGCTCAGAGAAGCAAACTGGACCTTCCCAGTGGTACCAAGTGGCAGGTGGCCATACCTGCTAGGGGATCCTTCAGCACGAGGGGCCGGAGTACCCCTTTGTCCCCATCCAAGCCTCTCCGAGGCTCCAGGAGTTGTTTTATCCTAGTGCTGTTCTCTGGCCCTTTTCTGGGGAGAAAGAAGTTGGCAGAACGCTCATCACCCAAAGTCATCGGGAATCCAGCAACACAGTTTTACTTCTCGTCGAGCAAAAGTCATTTTAAGTCAGCAGGCCTGGCCAGCCCCTTCATTCGTCCTGCTTGCTTTCTGCCTAGCCCTGCCCCGTGTGGGTCCTGAATTCCCAAGCTGCGTGGGGGTGGTGGCGCCCTGCTGTGTCTCATCAGCAAGCCCTACCTGCCTGCACCCCATCCTCCCTCCCTCTCTGTGCATCCTCCTCCTTTAGCTCCAGGTGCCACACAGCTCCCCTTGAAAGGATGTATGAGTTTCTGTAGCTGCTCAGACAAATCACTGCGCAGCTAGTTGGGTAAAGCAACGTACGCGTTACCTTACATTTTTGAAGGTCAGAAGTTACACCTGAGCCCGACAGGTGCTCACATCGAAGGGACGGCATGGATGGTCCCTCCTAAGGCTCCAGGGAGAATCTGCTCCTCACTTCTTCCAGTCTCCAGCTGCCTGCGTATCTAGGCTCTTGGCTCACAGACACATTGCCCAACTTCATCCTGTCGCCGTCTACCACTGGTGTCTCCACTGCCTGTCTCTTCTAAAGACACTTCGGAGTCCACTTAGATAATCTAGGACAATCTCCCCATTGGAGAGCTCTGCCTTACATCTACACCTTCCCTTTTTGCTATTATAAGGTAACGTCCATAGGTTGCAGAGGTCAGGACTTCCCTGAATGGCATTACTGAGCCTAGTGCACGGATGGCTTGTGCTTCTAGACCAGCCCTCTGCCTACCGCCATGTGGCACACCAGTAAACAGAGCTGTCACTTAGCAAACATGTGCTCTGTGTTCTGGGCTGGACCTGGCTCTGTGCACAGCACCTTGCTGTCTCCTCACTCCCCTGCCACAGTTACGGTCAATTTGAGTTTTGTTTTATAGAAAAGAAACTACAGTCTGGGACTTAAGTGGCCGCTCCTGGTCACACAGGGCAAGGACCTGTGTCCTCAGGTAAGGCAAGGACCCTTACCTGAGCCCACCTGTTTTTTGGTTGTAAGATCATTTTCTTTGATGTCATGGTCTCCCTGCCATGGCGGCCAGTCCTAAAAAAGGCTTCCAAGGGTCTTGATCATCCCCTGGTGTCGACTTTCTGACATTGCCCTAGGTCTGGCTGGTGTGACCGATACCATGGAGGTGAGGGGGTTGTCTTCCGAGGCTAAGTCACTGCAGACCCTGCAGCCTTTGCCTCCCTCTAGCTCTGGGGGAACTAAACACCACGTTGCCAACAGTTTCAAGTCCTCTACGAAGAGGTTCACATGGTCAGTAAAGGGACCTCCAGCAGACAGCACCTGCCCGCCATCTTGGAAGTGGGCCCCCCAGCCCCTGTGAGGAACCTGTGCAGCCCAGACTGACATCTTGACTGCAACTTCACAAGGCACCTGTGAGGTGATTATGTGTTCTAGAAATTTGGGCCATCTTTGCCTGAGCTTCAGTTATGTCAAAGGAGGTGCCAGTCAAGCCCTGACCCTCTGAAGCCAGTGCCCCATTCCAGCAGTTGGCCACTCAGCTCTGAAGTGGGGAACCCAATAATTCTAGAATGTTCTCCATTTTTAAAGGCTTATTTATTTATGCATACAAGAACTGGGGTATAGGTTAGAAGTACAGGGATGGGGGATTGAGAGGATTCACCAGAGACAGAGTGGGGAGCAGAATAGGCATATTGACTGAAATACACTGCTGAGGGGAGCAGCGGGGAGACAGGAGAGGTCTGCTCTGCCATGTGGGTCAGCTCCCTGGCTGGGGATTGAACTGCAGTGGCTGTGGATAGCTTGATAGCATTGTCTTTAACCTCTGTGCCACCAGGAAGGCCCCTGTTCTTGATTCTTGAGCTGTTCTCTGTTCCCACAAAGAACAGAGATGTCTTCCACCTATGATTCCTCAGTTTTCCAACCATCAGTGACTCCTTAATGCCCATAACTGGTTTCTGCAGTCCAATGTCCTTAATCTGGCACCTACCCTCCCCAGTGCTCTTCTTGATGGTCCTTCCCACCTTGTTCTTGTGGCTCCTCAGACTGACCTCCCGGCCTGGTTGACGGGCGTCCTTGTAACTAGTCACTTCTTGATCTTCTTGCTTGCACCAGCTTTCCTTATCAGTTGCAGCATGAATGAACCATTATAGATCAAGGATCTGCCAGGTCCCAGGAGCCAATGAAGGATGCTTTTCTGTGCAAAACAAGCCATTTTTACAGATAAGACAACTTATGTCCCAAGGGGAGTGGTGACAGCCAGCACGGACGGGGTCAAGTGCAGTGTTTTTCCACTTCACCAGGCTGCATCTGACTCATGTTTCTACAGAATTCTACAGTTTCCAAAACCCCCGATTGTTATAAGTTTGACTGAATTTCACAACAATCTCATGTAATACATGGGCGCGAAGACTGCTTAGTCCATTTCACAGCTGCTAAGCCCGACGTGAGGGAGTGGCTCTGTCCTGGTCGAGGCAAGTGTCTGGGCCTGGCCCGTGTTCCTTTGCCTTTTCTTTCTACCTTTTCCAAACTTGCTACAGACTTTTGCATATAATTGGTGTCCTATGCATACTTGTTGGTCAACTGGATTTTAAAAATGTTTTCTTTAGGAAGTGACGAGAAAGAGGGATGTGGTAGCTGAAGAATTATCTATGATGACTGAGACTAAATGAATTTAAAATGTGTAGTAGGAAGGTGTAGGGACAGATCTCAGAAACATCTTGATGATGGGAAAGGCTGCTGGGCCCTGAGTGTCGAGCAGAGAACACTGGGGAGTTAACTGTTCTGGGGAAGCTCAAAGAGGGCCCAGCCTTGCCTGGGTCCAGGAAGCTTATTCTTAGGGGGCAGCAGAGTGGACATGGAGGGTCCAGATGACCCAGCACCCAGGACTTTGTTGTTATCTGAGCCAAATAAGCAGAATAAGCATTCCTTCTTGGATACTTGCCCCCATGCTCCGGATCTCAGCTGACGAAGAAGAGCTTCTTCAAAGACCGAGGATCAGGTTGTGGGCTCATGAAATCTCCTAGGTCACCCTGCCCTTGCACCTGTCCTTAGTTCTACCAACATCCTCCAGTAGTTGCTCAATAAACAGTTGCTGGATGATTGATGACCATGATGTAAGTGGACAGCTGTGGCTTCCTCCTGTCTCTATAGGGTTCTGATAAAACTCCATCCTGTCCTGGACCCTTCTGACTATCCTTCACTGTTAGGACTTCCTCCTTCCCTCTCACCCCACTCTCACCAGATCCAGGGACCCCTGCCTACCTTGTCCATGGCTGGTTACCCGCAGCTTAGGGTCCCCTTGACCTGGGTTCCTAAGACACATTATGACTTAGACCCTATTTGGTAGAAGAGATGAGAAGGAGCTCAAGGTCAACATAGAAAACCATTGGTGAGGGTGGTGTTGTGCGTGGAGTTTTCTGCGCTTGCCTCCCCCAGTGGAGTCCTAATGCCACCCAGACTTCATATCTGTTGCAGTTTCAGCCTCTACCCAAAGAGTAATCCTAAACTGGCCAATCTGGAGTTTCCTAATCAGCCCCAGTGAGGTCATCCACATGGTAAGAGCCCCCTGCCTTCCCCTGGGGAAGGTGGTGCTACCTGAAATGTTTTCTTTAGCTGACAACCTGTCCCATCCTCTCCTGTCTATAAATGCCCTTCATTTTGCATAAGCCCTTGCAGCACCTAGACGGGATGCTGCCCAATTCATGAATCATTTAATAAAACCATAATTAGATCTCTAATTTTGTTTTTTAACTGAGTCCACCCTGGGGTGTGAGTTTGGATGAGTGGCGAGGGGGGCATCCCCCAGATTAGTGTGCAAAAGCACCAAAGCCTCCATCTGGGGACCAGGAGACATGGGGTGGCTTCAGGATCTACTGCACACGAACTGCTGAGTGTGAACTTGAACTAATTCCTCCCACTCTGAGCTCTGCATTCCTTGCTGGGAACGCGACACTGGAGAGCTTACTTCTGGCACCCGCTCGACAATGGTTTCCTGAGCACTTACTCTGTGCCAAGCTGCTGCAGTGATACAGCTGCGAACAGTTTCTGCAATCACTGAACATGTGTATTTGGGTTGTGGGGGGGGGGAGTGGCAGACAAAACCCAAATAAAATAGCAAGCAAATAGGTAACAGATGTAACACACACAAGATGAATAGAGGAAGGCATGAGCAGCAATAGGGTAAGTGGGGATGAATGACAAAGGCCCATCGTACCTAACGTGTTGGTGGAAGCCAAGGCCCAAGTGGTGACATCGGAGCACAGCCCTGAATGGAAGAAGGGGGCCGGCCATGCAGGTATCTGGAAGCATGCACCCTCAGAAGAGGAGCACGTGCAAAGACCTGCTTGGTGCGCTTAAGGAACAGCAAGATGGCCCAGGTGGGACGGGGTGCAGAGACATTGCCAGGGAGCGGCCAGGATTGTATCCTGGGCCATTGGGGAAGCCATCGGGGCGCCAAGAGCAAGGAACAGGCAAGTTCTGATTTGTGTGCGAAAAGGGGGATCTGATTCCGAGTTCTATGACCATGGGCTCCTTCCTGGCTAAGGCTAAGCGGTCTGGCTCTGGAGGGGAGGGCGGGGAGGGAGTCAAAGCTAGGTCGGGCCTGAGAGGCAGACTTTGTGAGCTGAGCCAGGGATCACAAAGGGCTGGGTCCTGCCTGCATGTCCCATCCTGCCCACCAGCGGAGGCTCAGCCCAGCCCTTGCGGGTGATGGAGAGAGCGAGCTGACAAGTTACGCCACACCCCCTAAGCCTTAGCGGCTCTGTGCTTTGGGTGTGGATCTAACTTAGAGGCCAGATGTGTGATGTCTCAACTACTCCCAGATGATGGTTTTCCTCTTTAGAAAAATCCTTCTTCTTTCTCCTCCTCTTTCTTCTAATTTCCCCCACCCTGGCTCTGTTTCATCTGTTGGGCACCATTTTTCCTTACCTAGCCATCCTTCAAGTATTGCGCAGGTTCTAGAAGCCAGAAGTTTATTACACAAAATTAAAAAGATGGGCTCTCTGGCCCATAGAAAAGCTAAGCCACTTGCCTTGGGTCTCAAAATTAGAAAGTTGGGGAGCATATGTTTGAAGTAGAGGGGCAGGTTCTACCCTCCCCCCCCTCCCACCCTGGAATTACCTTCCAGTGTGTCCCAGAGAATGTGTGAGACCAAGATACAGGGACATGGAAGTCACTCTGGGAGCAGGGAAGGCAGAGCCGGCTCCCCTGCAGGGGGAGCGTTCCAGGGACATCTTTGCAGCAGAGGGGGTGTTGGGGGTAGGCCCTGAGGTGAGTGGGACTTTACCAGGTAGAGAAGATAGGGAGGGTGGGGGCAGGGGAGGGGCAGAAGGACAGAAAGCTGGAGGTCTGGGAAAATTCATGGTGTGTTTGGGGAACAACCGGTCCATTACTAAATTAGGTAATATAAGGGATTACCTCAGTGGAAAAAATCAGACCAACTGGTTGTTTGACCCAATCCTTGAGCTTTTTTTTGTTTTTAAGTAACTATCTCTACATAAACAGAATAAATACAGATAGTTTTCAGGTAATAAATGAGATTAAATATTTATCTTCTATTCAGGTTGAAGGGTAAATACAATGGGGGAGGAGGAAGGAGAAGGTCAGAGTCATGGACAGGGAATTTCCTGTTTAGGCAGAATGGTGTCTGGTCAGCTGGAGACATTTTATCCTGAGAGAAAGGAAAGTTTGGGACGCTGAATTGAAAGGCTCCCAGACACTCCACTCGATTGAAAACCAGCCCTCCAGTCTCTTGTTCACTTTTCCTAGAAATGGTTCATCATTAACAGTATTAAGTGAAGAAGGGATTTAAAGAGAAGAAATTCTGATTCATAATAATAATACCTGGTATTTATACCACACCTTCTCCCAAGGAGCTCAGATTGCTGTAGGGAAATTACATCACAAATGCTGGAAACTTCATCGCTGCCTCTTTCGCTCTCAGACCATCCCCTGCCAGCACACCCTAGAGAAAAGCAGGCAGCTCCGGGCACAGCATCTGATCCCAGTCCAGAGATCCAATGGCAGGAGCAGGAGCAGCAACAGGCCTGGACTGTTAGGACTTGGCTCTTTGCTCTCCGTCTACCTCAGGCCTGCAAAGGAACACCAGACATCTGTCCTTCACCCGCGATAAGTACCTCACACCAACATACTTAAAATAACACGGTGTTAAACATCTCCAGAAAAGAAAAACACCATGACCTTCTCTGAAATGTGCCCAGCCCCAGAGCTGCGCAGTTCTTGACTGTCCTCCAGTTTCTTCAGCTGTAGCTCTGCTCCCTTCTCCTGGTCTTGTCTACCATGACATGAGGAGCAGGTATCTTGTCCTCACCTCTTCAAGAAGCCCCGGAGCCTTCCTTAACTTGATGATTTGAAAAGTTTATTTTTAAAAGATTTATTTATTTATGCATACAGGCCAGAGGTATGGGGGGTTGTGTGAGAGGATCCACCAGAGACAGAGCGGGGAGCTGAACAGGTAGGTTGACAAAGTACACTGCTGAGGGGAGCAGTGGGAGAGACAGGAGAGGTCCGCCACACCTCCCTGGGTCACCTCCCTGGCTGGGGATGGAACTTGTGCTGCAGTGGCTGCAATTAGTTTTGCAGTGCTGTGCTTTAACACCCTTGTGCCATCAGGAGGATCCGATTTTTAAAGTTTTAACAATTTTGAAGGTTAAATATTTTCTAAAGATACTCTGTCTTGCACATCAGCAAGTTTGGCCTTTCTGAAGCTGATGGAGGGAAGCCCTTGGTCCCACAGCTCTTTGCTGAGAACTCAGATTGTGCAAACACCTGTCCTGGGTCTGGTCGAAGACATTGACCAAGTCCATCAGTCTTGAAAGAGCTTTGGGGAACGGGTCAATCAGGCATCCACAAAAAGCCAACCATTAGTTTAAGAGTTAAATGTGCATGTAAATTGGGGCCCTCCCTGGTGGTGCAGTGGGTTAAAGCACCACACTAAGAAGCTGAAGCCACTTGTGCATGAGTTTGATCCCTGCCTGCCCTGGAGGTGACCCAGATGGTGTGGCAGACCTCTCCTGACCCGTCCGCTGTTCCCCTCAGCAGTGTACTTCGTCAGTCTGCCTGTTCTGCTCCCCACTCTGTCTCTGCACTTCTGGCCTATACCCCAGTTCTGTATGCATAAATAAATCTTAAAAAAATATGTATGTAAATTAACTAAGAGGAACACTATTGGGGATAATATGGTTAGGATGATAATAAGAGCCAGCATTATTTAAACGTATTACATGCAAGGCCTGTCCTAAGTGCTTTACATTCATTCACTCATTTCAATCTTACTACTCCCTTCTGATGTAAACACTATTATCTTGTTTTAGAGAGGGGTATAGTCACGTGTAGAGATACTGAAAAACTTGCTGAAGAGCACAGTAAAAGGGAGACTTTTACCAGTGCAGCCAGATCATTTAAAACTAGAATATGAATGATTGAATTCCAGTAAAGAGAAAAAGTTATTTTAATCTGCATGGACTTTGGGGCAGGTTCTGATATTTGCTTGGAGAAGGTGGGGAGAGTTTTACACACTGATCTCCTTGGGACTGATGGGCTGTCTCCTTCCACTCTTATAGCGCCATAGATTCAGCCTTTCAACTAATATGTAGCAATACCTGACCAGTTCCCGGGCAGAGTTGTACAGACATTAGGGGCCCGAGAACAGAGGCCAGGCATGGCTCAGTCTCCTTGGACAAGTCTCTTTTCCATAGGCTGTGCTCCCATCTAGAAAATGAAGAGGTGTTGGACTCAGTCAAATAGGTCTTGTTTAGCCCTAAATGCAGGTTTTTATGCTTTTTGTAGAAACAGACACTTTAAAACACATAAATGACTGAGCCTAGCTCTTCATGGCGCTCGCCCTGTGCCAATGTTCAAAAGGGAGTGTCAGTTCGAATGAGTTGCAAGGACCCTATGGGTCAAGGGCACCCCTGGAGGCTGGAGCGAGTGGGCTGGCCAGCTGCATGGGCGAGATGGGGCTGGAGTCCAGCACTTGCAGATGGGCTCACCATCTTCTGTCCTATAGGTGTGTGGCTCTAAGTTGGGTTGATAATTGTCCATTGTCATCATATCAGTTAGGAGGTACTTGCTGCAAGTAATAGAAAAATTCCCTGAAAATTTCTTAAACAAAAAGGAAATGTTTTAATTTGTACCATCACAACACTTACTGAATGATGAACCCCAGGCATGACTCTCAAGGCTCTAGGTGGTTCTATGTGGGCTATTTTTTGTGCAGATCTCAGATCAGTGTTATTTAGAGAATGAAAGTGACTACCCCACTATGTAACTTTGGACTAGTGTTTAAACACACATGCATGAAGGTGTTTCTAGTAGTAAGAAGTAAGGGAATCGCTTCTCAACTTGGTTTCTTAGCAGCTATATCATCCTGATCATCTCTTCGTTTCTCTGTTACGTTTTTCTGAATTTTGAAGAAAAACATTGCCATTCTTACCAGCTTCATAGGACTGATGTGGCAATCAGATGGGACTGTATGGGTGGACATGCTTTTTGATGAGGTCAGGGCATATATATGAAAAGGACTCCTGCTATTTGTTTGGGAACAAAAAATTTGGGGACATAATCTCTGGACTTTGGCATCTTGAATGCTTATTATGCTAGTCTTTCATAGATTTTAATAGGAAATAGAAGAATGTAGAATGGAAGTGAAGATAACTTGCCTAAGGGAGTTTAAGCGGGTCATGAAAAAACCCTTAATCTTTCAAAATTAGGAGAAAGGTGATTGGTATTACATGTGGAAAATAGAATTTCCATCCAAAACAATAGTCTCAGAAGAAAATCTTAGTTTTTCACTGACATGCAAAATCACCTCTTGATTTCCCCCATTGGGTCTGGGCTCCATTATTTCCTTCCCTTTGTTCTCCTGCTTTTCTCCTCTCCTCTCAAATAGTTCATAAGCTGTTCTACTCTCTCCATGTCTTTTCTTGGCTTGGATGTCCTCTAGGCAACCTGGAAAGAATCACCAATAATTGGCCCTAGATAGTCAAGAGTGAAGAGTATGGAACTAAGTTCCAACAGATTCCCAGTGCGCAGGCCGCTCTTTTACTCCTGCCTCCTACCTGAGATCCCAGCATCCATCATTCATGACACTTACTTGCACAGGAAGGCCTCTTCCCCGTCTGTAAACCCCAGGTGTTCCAACAGGGAGGGCAGCCACCCCGCAGCTCACCTACTTATCGAGATGTCTATCTTGACATAGCCACCTGCAGCACTGAAGGCGCATTGACACATAAATCACACATGACCCATCCAACCTGAAGGTGATTCCAACAGCTCAGCCCACTGTGCCCCGCCCTCTCTCACCACCACACCTCGGGTGAAACCATGACTTTGTGCTAGCTCAACATAGGAAAGATTCACCAGGAGACACGCAAACCTTCTGGGACCTTTGTTTCTCTTGAAATGCTGATTCTTATAAAGAACAAGTTAAGGGTTCCCTCATTTATTCTCTTATAGTCAGTTAATGCTGAATTAAAATAATCTTGGGAAGAGGTTTGTATACGCTTTTCCTTTAGAAAATACTATAGAAGGAGATTCCCTCATATGGACTTAACAACACATTGAAACTGTCTTGTGGGCAGTTTCTGAAACTTTGGAAGTAGTCATTGCCAGCCTCTCAGGCAGGGGACAGTTCCTGAGGTCCCAGAAGTACAGGGATGGGGGATTGAGAGGATTCACCAGAGACAGAGTGGGGAGCAGAACAGGCAGATTGACTTATATACACTGCTGAGGGGAGCAGCGGGCAGGTCAGGAGAGGGCTGCCATACCATGTGAGTCACCTCTCTAGCCGGGGATCAAACTCATGCTGCAGTGGCGTTGGATAGCTTCCTAGTGCTGTGCTTTAACCTTTTGCACAACCAGGTAGGGCCCAGAGCTGTCATTTTTAAAGACACAAACTCTTAAGAGGTGTAAGTCACATGAAATCAGATAGCTTAGGATGGAAGGAAGACTTGATTTCAAGCATTTCAAACTAGTAAAAGCACTCATTTATTAAATATCAGGCCATTTTGCATTTGTGAAAGCAAATCATAATCATAACATGCTATATATGTGATAGCAAATTTGTGAGGATCAGAATATGATTTTTACTTGAAAGTTTTTGGATTTTATGATATTGTTAAAGTGTTCATCCTGCCAAAAGCAATTTACAGATTCAATGCTATTCCAATAAAAATCTCAATGACATTCTTTAAAGAACTAGAACAAATATTGATGAATTTCATATGGAGACACAAAAAACCCTCAAATTTCCAAAGTCCTTCTAATGAAAACCATGGAGAATGGAGGTATCACACTCCTAGTCTTCAAACTATACTACAAAGCCATAATAATTAAAACAGCTTGACACTGGAACAAAAACAGACACACAGGCCAATGGAACAGAATAGAAAGCCCAGAAATAAAGCTGCACATGTATGGACAACTGATCTTTGACAGAGGACCAAAGAATATACAATGCAACAAAGACAATTTGTTCAGTAAATGGTGCTGGGAAAACTGGACCAACATAAGCAAAAAAAACTGGACCATATTCTTGACTGGATAAAGAATATGTGATACTTTGGGTCCTCCCTGGTGGCGCAGTAGGTTGAAGTGCAGCACCACGAAGCTGGCCAAACCCACTTCAGGAAAAGCTTGATACCATATGGCTCAGCAGACCTCTCCTGTCTTGCCTGCTGCTCCCCTCAGCAGTGTACTTTGTCAATCTGCTTGTTCTGCTCCCCACTCTGTCTCTGATGAATCCTCTCTCTGCACCTCCACCTCTGGCCTGTATCCCAGGTCTATAAGCATAAGTAAATCTTTTAAAAAAAGAATATGTGGTATATATACACAATGAAATACTATGAAGCAATCAAGAAGATTAATGACATTTGCAGCAACATGGATGGAGCTAGAAAGAATTATGTTTAGTGAAATAAGTCAGAAAGAAAAGGAAAAACATCGGATGGTTTCACTTATAGAGGTGAGGAATATCGTAAACCAAAATAAGGCATTGGGGAAAAATAATAACAAGAGAAACACAACACAACAAAACAGAAATAAACAGATGCTATAAGCCAGACATTCTGCAGGGGAGTGGGGAGGAGAGGGATTGTAACAAGGGAGGGAAGAGCACAGGGGACCGTGGTGACGGTGCATGGGTGAATTGGTGGTGGTGGAAATTCTATAGGGATTACATCTGAGAAAAGAAAGCAAGCATTGTTAAAAATGAAGAGTAATGGGCCCTCCCTGGTGGTGCAGCGGGTTAAAGCACAGCACTGAGAAACTTAAGCCACTTCCGCATGAGTTCAATCCCCGCCTGCCCCGGAGGAGATCCACATGGCGTGGCAGACCTCTCTTGACCCACCCGCTGCTCCCCTCAGCAGTGTACTTTGTCGTCGATCTGTCTGTTCTGCTCCCCACTCTGTCTCTGGTGAATCCTCTCACCACCCCTGCATCTCTGGCCTGTACCCCAGTTCTGTATGAATAAATAAATCTTTAAAAAAAAATGAAGAGTAATGTAATATATACACACACACATAAAATTGAAAACAAAAGTTTTTGGATTTACAATTTTTTTGGACCTTAACAATTTTTTGTTTTTTAGTGTGTCTTTTCTTTTCTTTCTGCCACTGTTTCCTCTCTCTCTCTCTCTCTCTCTCTCTCTTTTCCTTTCCAATTTTAGGTGGTTTGTTGTGTTCTTGGATCACCAGCATTCTGACAATTTGGCAAAGCTTCTTAAACATGAGGACTCTTGTGAATCAGTTGCTCATGATCCATTTGATCCATTTTCTTTCTTTTTACTGATACCATCGCCTTGTGTTCACGTGGCCAACTGACCCATGGGTTGTAGTCTTGGGCTCAGTAAATCCCTGCCCTTGTCTAGCCCAAAGGGGGATCCCTGACTCAAACTCTGCCAGTGAGTTTTCTCTCTGGGACTTAACTGAAATGAATAAGTAGGATGAGCCAAGATGGAATGCTCCAGAATGGGATTCTGAGCTGACTGGGTTTTGTTCTGCTCTATAAACACTCAGACCGAGCCTGGGTCCAGCCTTCCTAAACCTGGCTCCCCGCTTTTCCTGTGATTCTGTGAGCCACCTGTCAGTTACCAATTACTTCTGTCGTTCATTTATTTTTCTATTTCTTGAAGTCTTCCTGTGCTTATTAGTTTGCTTCTAACCAAAGAACCTTATTGAACATTATGATGCTTGTACTTTCCTAGACAAGGCAGTTCCCACTCGTGGCTCCAGCCTACGGCCCATGCATTGGAATCTAAACATTTGACTTTAAGCTTCGCTCCTCTCCCTCCTCTCCCCCATTCCCAGATCTCCAAATCCAACTAGATGAAGCTTCTCTCTCAGGACATAACGATGAGCCTACTGCTCTCTTCATACCTAGATCCACCACTCTCTTCAACAGGCCTCACGTAGCACCTTCACATTCTAGGTCCCCAGCACCATGCATGCTGGAGATGGGTGTGCAGGCCTTGCTGGGGAGCTGTATCTAGTGTGTGGCAGAGAGACCAACATGGCATTAACTCGTGTGTCAGCGGTGTGCTGGCGGGAGGGGCTGGCAACCTAACTCCAGGGCCTCAACTCCAGCTCGGCTTCAGGAAAGTCTTCCTCAAGGAGATTATATCCAGTTAGAAACTAAAGATGCATACGGGAGTAGGGGTGAGTTCTGGCTGTCGCTGCTCTCATGGCCTCGCTTACTTGTTTATTTTCTCAACGCCCTCACTTCCTGCTAGGATGTAAGGGACAGTATGAGAGCGGTGAGCTTGTCTGTTCGCGGGCAGATCCGGGAAGGGAGCCTGGCACACAGGTGATGCTGGAAGAGGGAGGCGGGTCACCTCCTGAGGAGGGTGCCAGGCGTTCAGGGGGGCCTGTGTCCCTGCCTCACACGGGCTGAGTCTGGCGAGCACCTGGCAGCGTCTGACGCGGGGCCTTGGCGCACGCGGCCTGTGCTGCTCTCTCTCCCCTCCGCGGCCTGGTCAGCCTCTGTCATCTCTCAAGCCCAGGCCTCCGCCTCCCCCGGCTCGTCTGACCTGGCTCCTCCTCCTCCCCATCCAGGCAGAGTCCAGCTCCCCTCTTCCTGCCCCCAGAACACCCTCCCCAGCCCACTGTCTTGGTGCTTCTTGCCCAAACTGCCAGATGTAGCAAATAAAACTGCCAGACCCTCAGTTGAGTTTGCATTTCAGACAACGTGACAGTTTCGGAAGTTATAGTTTGCCACCATGCCTTTGGACACGAGTCTGCTCCACAACGATCTCTTGTTGGCTGGAGATCAGATTCCCCTGGGCTCTCCATGTGACAATTTTCATTTTCCCATTGAGTTTCAGCAGATTTCCCCACTCCCTCCTGAGAGCCAAGCCCACCCTCTTGCACTCTGCGTTCCCAGGCCCCTGCCCACCACAGGGCTTCTCAGGCCGCTTAGTGGAGATGGGCCGGGGTCGCTGTTGCCTGTGTGCA
>NW_004567103.1:14180856-14201197 GCF_000260355.1 Condylura cristata | reverse complement strand
GGGGGTGGGGGTGGGCAGTAGCTCCAGGGTTGGGGAGAGTCTGGGGAGGGCAGATCAACAAGAAGACAGTGAAGCTGCCTGCAGCCGTGTGGCATCTCTGTGTCTTAGATTCTGGACACTTCTGTGCTCACTTAATCCCCTAAGAACCTTATGCTAGTTCATAGCATAAGGTTTGTAGCCCCATGAAATAATATAATTGTTATAATTCTCAGCATTCACCTAGAAAAGACCCTGCCTGGCAGTACCCTGGGCACAGAGCCGTGCTGGGACCATGTGTTCTGAGGGCCTGGCTGGAGAGGTGCTGGGGCACCCTCTCCCTGACCTGACAGCTGTTGAGCCAAGCAGGGTGCTCTGCGCCTTGCTCTGTGTAGCAGCAGGTCCTGCTCTCAGCCCTGCACACTCCCACTCTTCAGGTTTTCAGCCTTTCTAACTGCCAGGGCGATTCTCCCTGGGCTCAGGCTGGACTCGGCGCCCTCTGCAGTAGAGTAATCACAGGATCATCGTGTGAGGCTTAGACTGTGCCCCTCAGCGAGAGATGGCCTGACCTTTCTGTCATATTGCAGACGAGGACAGGCAGGCCTAAGAAAGGTTGGAGGCTTCATGCGTTCACAGAGTTAGTGACTTGCCTTATTTGGAAACACAGCTCAACCAAGTGTGGTCTGTGCTGAGGCTGGGTGGATGTGAGCGAGGGCAGAGTTGGGGATCCTGAAGGTCGTGGCTTGGACAGCACTCAGCTGTCTGCCCAGGGAGAATTTAAGGGCGCTTCCTTCCTGCGGTGGCCCTCTTAGGAGAGTGTTCCTTCATGTGTTTATGAAGCTTGGTTAGCACAGTGGGCGCTTTGGGGACCCTGTGGGATGGGTCGCACGGAAGTTGGAGGGTGTGGGACTGGGAGGAGGGTGTGTCCCTGGGTGGGGTGAGGGGCAGGCTGGGAGCTTCCTGGGGTCCCTTCACACCTTACTCCGTGAGCTAGGCCTGAAACCCAGGTCTGGAGGGGTTTCATGTGTTCATGTGGGGCACACTGCCTAGCACAGGCCACCAGGGCCACCAGAGTCACATGGCGGCCCTCAGCCTCATCACCCCTCCAGAGCTGAACTCAGTCTTTTTGCTTGGGAACTAACCCCAGGAGGCAGCTCAGGCTTTCTGGAATCCTGTGTTTTGGTTTCAAAGTTAGTCCTTTTACACTTCCTAGCCGGGGGTACTTTTCATTCTTTCCTTCGTGGTAGGTTATCTGTGATCATGAAGAGACTATTAATTAATTAAATGTGACTGAGCATTTGCCATGTGATACCAAGGCCTCATTAGCCCTACTCTCTCCTTCACTTAGACAACAGGATCCAGTGCTAGTTGTGGCCCTGACAGGGCTTGATTACATTTGGGGTAACACCCCACCCCTTTTTTCCAGGGAGTTTTTCTGGGGAGCACAGGTACTGGTGGAGCTTCTTCAGAGTTGGAGAGATTATCCCTCCCTGCCACCAATCCCCAGCCTACTTGCTAATGAGAACTCTTTCTCCTTCTGTTAGGAATTTGCTTATATGAAAAGGCAAATCCTTCTATAAGAGGTCTCATTTATGTTCTTACTATTTGTGACTGGTGCTTATATCTTTGATGATGTAATACGAATTGACTTTTCATGCAAATATAAATGTAATACCTGGTCATTGTTAGCAAATTTGGAATAGAGGGCCCTCCCTGGTGGTGCAACGGGTTAAAGCACAGCACTATGAAGCTATCTGTAGCTGCTGCAGCACGAGTTTGATTTGTGGCCACGGAGGTGACCCACATGGTGTGGCAGCGTTCTCCTGTCTCGCCTGTTGCTCCCCTCAGCAGTGTATTTCGGTCAGTCTGCCTGTTCTTCTCCCCACTCTGCCTCTGGTGAATCCTTTCACCCCATGCACCTCCGGGCTGTGACTTGTATTCATAAATAAATATATCTTAAAAAAAAAAAGAAAATGTGAAATATGTAGAAAATGCAAAGATAAGGAAATGAAAGATAAGGAAATGAAAGTGACCTCTGTTGCTATTTATATTCCAGACATCACTTCCATGGAAGGTTTGTTCTGTCTTCTAACAGGCATATTGCTTAGTTCACAGAGAGGCATAGGAGTGTGAAGGAAGTGAAGGCAAGATCTCCGAGGTGGTGCTGAACCAGTTCCTGGCTTGTGATCTGTATAAACAACTGGCTGCTCTCTGCCTCCACTGTCTCCTCCCTCAAGTGGGAATGAATACGACCCCCTCTGTCCTAAAGCTACTGTGAAGATTCAGGAACATAGTAGGTGCTCAAGAAGTGATAACTGATAGCATCGATGCTGTTGTTGTTTCGTAATGTACAAATAGCTAAGCCTTCCTGGGCTCCTCATGGTTCTTGTTCTGTGGAATCTGGAGGTCATTCATTGTAGTTCCCAAGACCCCCCAGTTCTCATTTCTCAGCCAATTGCCGAGTAATGTGGGCTTTTCTAGAATTTTGTGAGAGATGATGGAGACTTTCACATCAGACTATGCAATAAATCCCACCTCCCTTTTGCACACTTTAAACATCTGTCTTCTTTCTCCAAAGTTTAAATTCTGGTGGAAATTATTTCATTCTCTCTCTTTCTCAAGAAACACTTCATGCCAGCTGGCACTTAATTCCTCCCTACTCCCCCTCAAAATCTCGTCAGCTTGTAAAGGTAGCAGCTGCACTCGGTGGAACCAAGTAGCCAGACCCTGACCAAACACACAGCCTCATTTCATGGAGTCCTCATGGGTCAGTTTCCACACATGTGCACCCTCACTTCAGTGCACCTGGGTCAAGCCCCCTAAGCTGGAATCACATTTTGTATCCTGTTTGATAGCTTCCTTTACTCACTCGGGGTCAAGATATTGTGAGCCTGTTTGTGTGACGGAGTACTACACAGTTATTAAAAGCATGTTTAGACATTTCTTTTCTGAATGCAGTTTTCTTTTTTTTTTATTTAATATTTTTAATATGGAAGAAGCTTGAGACTGCAGGCATTGGAGACAAGAGGTTAAAACCATGAAGACTATTAGCAAATCAGCTTCTGTTGCCTAGATTTCTAGTAGATTTCAGAGATTTCTAGTATCTCATTCCCAAGATTCCCCTTCCCCATTTTTTTTTAAAGATTTATTTATTCATATGGAACTGGGGTACAGGCCAGAGAGATGTGGATGGTGAGAGGCTTCACCAGAGACAGAGAGGGGAGCAGAACAGGCAGATTGACGAAGTACACTGCTGAGGGGAGCAGCGGGCGGGTCAGGAGAGGTCTGCCGCGCCATGTGGTCACCTCCAGGCAGGCAGGAATCAATTCATGCCGAAGTGGCTTTAGCTTCTTAGTGCTGTGCTTTAACCCGCTGCGCCACCAGGGAGGGCCCCCCCTACCCCATTTTTAAAAATGTTCATTTTTATTTATGCATATAAAAACTGGAGTGTAGAATTGTCATATGAATACATGCTATCCTCGGAAAAAACAAAACAAACAAACAAACAAAAACAACTGGAGTGTAGGCTAGAGCAACAGGGAATGAGAAGATTTACCAGAGATAGAGCAGAACAGGCAGAACTACTGAAACACACTGCTGAGGTGAGCAGCCAGTGAGACAGGAGAGTCTGCTGTGCCATGTGTGTCAGCTCCCTGGCTGGGGATGGAAGCCATGTCGCAGTGGCTGGAGACAGCTTGACAGTGCTGAGAAGTAACCCCTGTGCCACCAGGGAACCCACCCCCTTCCCCATTATTGTTCCCTTCCTGAGTGCTCTCCAAACCTTCAGCTGGAACTTGCCATCTTTCTTTCTCGGCCTGTCTTTCCTCTTCTACCCCCTAGAGACCCGTGCCCTCCATGGCCCGCCTCGGTCCATCTCTTGCCTGCCATCTGCCAGTCGCTGAGGGTATCTCCCCTAAAGCAGAGATGTCAGTCATCCCTCTCAGACCTAAGAATTCCAAAGCTCTTGCTTTAACAGAGATCCTCTCCTTGAGCTCAGAATCTCTGCCTTCAGTCCGGACCTCTCCCAGGCCCCAGGCAAGTGCAAGAGACATAAGGTAGAGTTTCTTATCTCTGCCCCAAACTTCTCATTATTCCATTCTCTCCCATCCCATGTTTTATTTCTATTCTATGTATAATCACAGTAGAAAGTTTTAATGAAACGTAAAATATTCAGTCTGTGGCCCTCCCTGGTGGCGCAGCAGGTTAAAGCACAGCACTAAGAAGCTTAAGCCACTTTTGCATGAGTTTGATTCCCGCCTGCCCCGGAGGTGACCACATGGCGCGGCAGACCTCTCCTGACCCGCCCGCTGCTCCCCTCAGCAGTGTACTTTATTGATCTGCCTGTTCTGCTCTCTGCTCTGTCTCTGGTGAAGCCTCTCGCCGCCCCTGAGCCTCTGGCCTGTACCCCAGTTCTGTATGCACAAATAAATAAATCTTTAAAAAAAATATTCGGTCTGAACAACTACCTTTTTTGAGAAATAATTTTCATCCTATGTCTTTAATATTAAAATGCCCTTCTTAAACAAAGAACTAGAGATGGTAGTTGGTGGCTTTGTCCACATCTGCTTTCAGTGGAGGAGTTGTCCGTTGATGGCTGCCCACACTCAAACCCTCCCCCCTTTCCATCCAGAGCTGGTTTGTTCACTTGTCTACCCATTCTGATCAGTCTAAGCCAGCAGATTTTAAAGTGTAGCCAGGAGACCTCACCAGGGGGTGAGACTTTTTCCACACTAAACTCTTCTGCACTCCCATTCATTCTTCCACCAGTAGGCACTGGGTTTTTCCAGAAACTAACTGTTATGTGATACTTGAACAGACTGAATGCAGAAGCAGATAGGAGAACCCAGCTGTCTTCTGTGAAACTGGAAAGTAAAGAGATTTGCAAAAATGTACAGAAATATCATGCTTCTCACTAAATTTAAAAAATATTTTTATAACAAATATGGTATTTATGTCAATATCAAATGAGTTGATTATAAAAAAATTCCCAGTACTAATTTTAATATGATACATATTAATAGATATAATTCACCTAAAGTCCCTCTGCACCTCAGTAGTTTTTATAAATTTAAGTGACCTCAATTAATCCTATCAGATTAGATCATGGAAAGATTTATATTCTATGTCTGAGGCAGAGATTTCTCTGCTTTCTTGTGTTGGATATGAAAGCTGGTTGCCTCCTACAAGTATGAGAGAAAATACTAATGCTAAGCCTTCATAGCTCAATAGCTTGGGGTCCTGACGATGTCGTTAGGCTGTCTGAAGCTGTCCTCTGCTGTTCCAGTGATATGAGACTAGAATTCTCCTTCCTGTTAGATCCACTTTGAGTCTGGTTTTCCATTACTTGCCTCTGAAAGCCCTCTCAACTTACACGAAGCACTTAGTGTATTTCCACGCCTCTTTAACTTACCCTACGCATTTAGTACAATTCCACACCCAGTTCCACTGTGCGTGTGTAACTTCCTGCAGCAATATAACTTCACTCAGTTCTGACACCATCTATCTTGCCCGAACCTGAGCTTAGGGGCTCAGTCCCTTCAGCCCCACTTCAGATGCCAGCCAAATGTCCGGGCTGCCCCCATGCTTCTTACCTAATCACTTGAGGCAGAGGGTCCAACAACCTCTTCCTTGGGTTTGTTAGGGCAGTTTGCAGAACTCAGAATGTTTTACTTACTAGATTATGGGTTAATTATAAAGTCATAAATCAGGAATTGTGAAATGGAGCACAGCATGGCATAAAGTATGTGGTGCGGTGGGAGTCATAGAGTTCCATGACCTCCCTGGGAGCCACTCCCCCAGAACCTCCATGTTTCATTAGCCCAGAAGCTTCTGAGCCCAGTCCTTTTGGATGTTCATGGAGACTTCATGACACAGTCATGATGGATGAAATCATTGTCCATTCCTCATTGGTCTGGTCTCACCTCTTCTCCCCTCTCAAGAGGTCAAGGGGATGGGGCTGAAAGCTCTAACCCTCTGATCCCTTGCTCGGTTCTCCTGGTCAGTACAGCCCACAGCTGCCTCAGGAACATAAAATAAGATACCTCCATCACCCTCAGCCTTTAGGAAAGTCCAAGGGTTTGGGGAACTGTGTCAGAAACAGAACGAAGAGCAAATGCGTGTTTTTTTTTTTTTAATCATAAATCAAAATATTATGCTTGGAGTTTCCTATTCCCATGTCAGCCTCAAACTCTGGGGGGCATGTCACTATTTGTATCGTCTATACACCCCAGGTGGTCCTCAGATTTTTCCAAGCATGAGGAACCACCAAGAAGGAAGAAAGGGCTGCGAAGGAGGAGGTACGGGGGCCGAAGTAGTGGGACATAGAAGATTCACCACATTTGCAGAGAGGGAGAGACAGAGAAAGGGCTGCTGTGGATTTGTAGACCCGGAATATCCTTCCAGAGCCAGGCTCCCTTCCCTCCACCCTCCCAACCTTCTCGCGCTTCCCTGGAAACCACTGCCCACATCTGTTGCATGAACTGACTCATGGTGACAGCTGGGGAAGTTTGCTCCCCTGCTCGACAAGCGGTGGATTAAGCTTCAGAGCCCTGGGGCAAGGAGATGTTTCCATGCCCAGATATTATACCCCCGGGTCCTGGACAAAGAGGGGATGGGAGTGGCCAGGTAGATGGGTGTACTGCACCGGGCGCTCTTGTGTCGCTTTCTTCAAGACTGTTGAAGCACCTTGCAGATGAATTTAAGTGCAATGAGTGGTGTGCAAAGAGAGAGAAGAAATCTCTTCCCATCCCTTTCGAAAAGAGTCTCCTCATCTATTTAAAATGAGGCTGTTGTCAAGAGGCAGTAATTGATGCCTTTCTGAACAGCACAATCTGTATTCCTGACAGGCATTTCCTGGGGATGCTGGAGGCACAAATGCAAACCTACAGATACCTCTGTGTTAGGTTCTCCAAGGGAGGTTATATGAGAGCTGAAAAATATTTGTCTGATTCCTTACTGTCCTGTTGATGGGCAGCGAAGTGGGAGAAGCAGCAGGTAGAATGCCTGAGGATCGAAAAGGACAGGTTAGACTTTTCCCTAATAAATTGCAACTAGGACATTGAAGTTCTTTCTTGTTAGAAAGAGATCAAAATTGGGTAGAAGCTACTTGCATTTTCTTTTTTAACAACAACAAAAAAATGCTATAAAGAAACAAAGCACACTAGACTTGGATAAACCCTGGGGAGACTTTATGTCCAAGTTGGGGTAATCAAAACGAGTTTAATTCACTCAGTTCTGGAATCAAACCAAGGCTGCTTTCAGTAATATCTGAAGCCAGTTGCCAGTTAAAGACCAGCAAATGAGATGCCCAGTTGTGTTTGGATATTTGTATCTGTTTACCTACATTTTGCATTGTGTTCTAAATCACATTACTTGTTTTTTTAAATTAAATTGTAATTGTTGTGCCTAACCCTTTTATCAAAATTTCTGTTGTTTAAAAAGCATAAGGAAAAAGCAAAAATAAAATAAATTAAAAAACACAAGGAATGGAAAAAGCACTTTCTAATCTTCATTATTTACTTATTCATTCTTAGGTCCTCAAGGCCAAAGAGAGTGTCTGTTAGTGAATTACAATAAAACCACAGGATAATTACTTTCTGGACTACCAACACAACAAGAGTTGCTTTCTGTTGTGAGAATGCTGAAAAGTTGCCACAAAATTAAGCCAATTAGGATAATAAGGGGAGAAGAGGAAGATTAAATTTATTTCCATCTGAGTTAACTTATTGATTTCTCAGGGGAGAAGGATTTCCCTGCAATGACCTCCAGGTTTCCCCCCATGACCTCCTTCTGTTCACAAGAAAAATTTGGGCTTTAACTCGTACCCAAAAGACTCATACTTTTTGGTTGGCTCAATCTGACTTTAGGAAGGAGGTATGAGGAGTAAGAGTCCAGAAGCAAGTTAGCGTTTGCTTACAGTTGCTCGGAGTCCCTACTTGTGATGGCACGTTCTACCATCTGGGGATCCGTATGCACCGTCAGAATTCCTGACCTACAAAACTTATGCTCTAAAAGGAAAAGAATGTAATAAGCACAAAACAAAGAAACCCATAAAATAATTATTAATATTGTGATGAAGATAGAACAGGGAAATGTGACCGCTAGTCCCTTTTGGGCAGGAGGAGGGAAGGGCGAAGGCATTGGGTCGGGGCACGCTTGGCATTTGAGAGAAGGGCTTCCCATCTGACTACAGTCTGGGGTGGGCAAGAATATGCCACCCCCCTCTCTGCTTCCTTTACTCCTTCACACTCACACTGGGCTGGCTGCTTATTCTCTGCTCAACTCGGAATGTTTTCTTCAAGGAAAGATACCCCAGAGGGATTTGTTGAATCTCAGGCCTGGTCCTGCTGTCGGTGTGGACAGATGACAAGAAACATGTGTCTTTTCCTTCTCAGTGCTTTAGGGGATGTAGTTTTGTCATTAGCTTTAGCCCTTGTTTAACCACAGCTATATCTGTAGGGTTGGCAGCCCTGGGGAGGTTTTCCCACTCCTGGTTGTCAACAATGGAGTCCACTCCCACAAGCAGAGGCTGAAGGGGTGTAAGAAGAAGCATAGCTATATGGCTATAGCTGTTGGAGGGCTGAAGAAAAAGACCCTAGACTGAGCATCCAGGAACGACTTCCTAAACTGTACTGCAGACTGGGTCTCTAGGACAGCCACTGTCTCCCCTGTGATGCCAGAGCTGTGTCCTGAATGAGAAGGCCACTGCCCAGTGGGCTGCGGTAGGTCTGCCTGTGTGCCAGTCTGCTCAGTGCAATGGATGTCCCGAACTGGACCTCTTTTCCCTCATAACTTGTTGCCAAAGTAAACTCTCGAATGAGTATTTTTGGTTAATGGGTTCCAAGTTAGCTGCTGGGGTGTCTGAGGAATGTCCTTTGGGGTTCAGCATGTGCAACAAAGGGAAGCCTGCTGGAGACTGAAATGGGTGGGTGCTGAGTCTGGCATCTGCCAGACTGTCCCCCAATTGAGGCTGTGTTTGTGCCTCCTGCATTCTGAGCACTGGGCCCATTCTGGGGACCCTGCCAGAATTGCTTCTGGGCCCCAGGGCTCAAGCCAGGAGCGGTTTTCCCTTTCAGACCTTACACTCAGGGGCAGATGTTCCTAGGCAAGATTTGATCTAGATTGGGCTGGTACAACCTCACAGATTTGGAAGTGTGTGGAGGCAATGCTCATCAAAAGATGTGACATCTAGGCTCTAAGCCACTAAAGTGGGCAGGCCGTGGTTGTTTTGCTTGTTTTTATAGCTGCATTATTAACACAGAGCTTGACATGTAGTAGGCACTAAGCACCCAGTAACTATTGACTGAATAAATGAATGGAGGGAAAGCAGAAAGGGTGAAATGCTGGGCCAATTCACTTGTCTCATTTATTAAAAAATGCTACAGATGCGTTAATGTTTTCCAAATAGGAACTCATTTAATTCTCATAGGCACTCCAAAAGATATGTACTGCTCATCCCATTTTAAAATTTGGGTACATAAAGCCATGTTACTTGTCCAAAGCTGTAGAGAAGAAGTGGGAGGGACTATGAGCCCACTAAACTGGGTTTACCCAAATGTCTTCTGATGTTATAGGATTTGCCTATTATTTTTAAAAAAGATTTATTTATGCATGCAGAACTGGGGGATGGTCCAGAGGTACAGGGGCAGTGAGAAGATTCACCAGAGACAGAGTGGGGAGCAGAACAGGCGGATCTACTGAAATACACTGCTGAGGGGAGCAGCAGGTGAGACAGGACAGACAGGTCTGCTGTGCCATGTGGGTCGGCTCCCTGACTGGGGATCGAACTTGTGCTGATGTGGCTGTGGCCAGCTTTGTAGTGCTGTGCTTTAAGCCATTGCGCCACCAGGGAGGCCCAGGATTTGCTTGTTATTGACCTGCCCATGTGGTACCACAAAAGTATATGTGTATACCGAGGTACACAGAAGTTGTTGAGAATACTGAAACCCACCTGCTCTATCCCTTCTTGTAGGGCCCCCCAACTTCTTCCATTCCCCTCTTGGTCAGGCTTCTGGGGCTGTGTCTCCCTCCCTTGTTCCTCTATGATCCCCACGCTAAACAGAGTTTGGGCACCATTTTAGCTCCCAGGTAGCAAACGGAGCCACCAAGAGAAGTTGCCTGCCTGAAGGAACCCAGTTGAATAGTGTGGCCTGAAGTGTTACCCACCGTCTTCTTGGCCCCATCCAGAGTCCAGATCTGAGTCTTCCTGCCTTGGTTACAGTGACATCCTAGGACTCTGTAGTTTCTTCTGGAGAGGCCGAGGGCCTCATGGAGACTCCTGTCCCTCACTGTCCACGGCCCTGCTGCCAGCAACACTCTCTGGCCTCCGGAGACATATTTGCAGATGCTCTGGAGAGCTGGCTCTTTACAGGGGTAGATTATTTGCAAAAACGATAGGTTCTGCTGGTATTCTTGCAGATAACACAGGCCATGGGAGAAAGCATCCTCGTTGCCAGCACAAACAGCAGCGAGGGGCCAGGAAGGAAGGGTGGGCTGTTCTTCAGCATCATTCTACCCATTCACCTGCTTCCTACCAGGCCTGCTGGTCCCAAGCTCGGCTCTTGAGACTACCTTCCTTCATGAGGCACCTGGCAGCCGGGAAACCGTTCTGCTATCTAACCCTCTGGCTTTTCATTGGAAATCTACCCCAGTGGGTAGACTTCAGATCTAGGAGAAAGTCAACCATGTCCTTATTGCTATGCCTGACAAAGATTTCTCACACTATGAGGGATCCCAGCTCCCTGTGCTCTGGTAGGGGGACCCCCAGTGACTGTTGCAGACTTGGTGGGTGCTGAGCCCCTGACGTTGACCTATGTCTCTGAGTCACAAAAACGACATACCCTGCTCTGTCCCTTTGGAACACATTTTTTTTTTCCCCTTGAACTTTTTTCTTCTCTTGGTGTTTACATGAACTGGCTGAACCCGTCACGTGGTGAGCCCGTGTTTATATTTGCAGGAGCTCTGCCAGGGGAAGTTCTGTTTGTATAGAGGTCACCCCATCTCTCAGGTTTGGCTGCAGCCCCACCCTGGGGTTCCGGCAGCAGTAGCTGAACGCACAGCGGGGGCCACTCCCCCTGGTTCTCACTTCTCGGAAGCTAAACCGTCTTTTCTGCGTGGTTTTCAAGCTACCCTTGGGTTGGTGGAGTAGCTGCCGAATCTAGAGACAAGCTGCTCTTTGCCAACCTTCCTTTACTGGGCTGATGATGTAGTCAGTTCTCAGGGGCTGAGAGCAAAGACTCCAGAGTCAGAGAGACCCGGCTGGAATCGTGCCATGGCGAGTTACTAGCTGTGTGGCCTTAGACAATACCTAAAGCGCAATTTCATCATCTTAAATGAATATAATGGTACTTACCCGTTAAGATTGTTAGTAGGATTAATTTAGGGCATGCAGACAGAATGTGTTTAATTATGATGATGATTATGATGACGATAATAATAATAACTATTGTAGCAGTTAGAATTGGCAGTTTTCTCCCATCTGTTTCTCTCCCCTACTAAAGCAGTGTTTCTCAATTGTTTTTCCTACCCAGTAAGGAGTCTTTTTAGCCATTCATTTCCTTGACTGATTTCTTCCCCTCCTCCATACCCCCTATATCTGTCCACGTACTTTGGTTCTTTGGAAGCTGCAAATCACTGTAATAGCTATGATATTTTTGTTCCTCCAAGAGCCAATTTTCACAATTGCACCACCCGCTGATCACGCGTGGGCTGGAGGGAGAATGCTATCTGGGGAATCGTGCCAAGTTTTGTTAGTCTTTTGACTTGATGGAGAAGCAGGTAAACCCCAATGCAGCTCTTTTAGGGGTATGGCTGCCTGCATGAAAGAAACCAAGTACCACGTCAAACTCTTCTTTATGCTAATGGGCACCCAGTGACCCTAAAGGTGGGGTCAGTGTCTTGTCACGGTTTAAATTATCCGCTTTCTCTCCTGTTGCTTGGCTTCGTTATGCTTGCTCACACCCGTTTTCCTGCTGGGTGAAGACCAACAGGTGGTACCGAGCCTATGATTGCACTGATAGCTCAACATGAGACGGCGGAACGTACGAGTGATTCAGGGACCCGAGACCTCTTTGTGTGGACAGGACCCCTGAAGCAGCATTTGAACAAAGGGGTGCTGGAGGCCTTGCAAGTGACCTCAGTGCAGCTGAGCCGGCTAAGGGGTAGGGCACAGCTGCCTGGATAGCCATGTTGGTCGCGCCCTGCAGGATGCTGGGGCAGCCACAATAGATGGTTCCGTGAACAGCGACCCTGGGAGTTGTGCAATATGGTGTCCTGCACTGGCGGCCGCATTCTTGTGACAAAAAAACCTAACCACTAGGTTAGGTTCTCAGCACCTCCCTCGGTGCTGAGAAATTTGTCCAGTCAGAATGATCTTCCCTTTCTAGTTTCTCCTAAGTCTTCAACTGAGAAATCTGCATCTATGGCAACAGTTTGTTGTGTGAGTGTTTTGGAGGCCAAGGGAGAGGGGAGAGGGCACTGTTGTCTCGTCTTGACTATGCCTGAGTTCCAGTGGAGAAGGGATGATGACCTTTGGGAAGGGATATGGTTCCAAACCTTGGGGTGACCACAGGGGCCCAGGTGAAGACTGTGACAGCAGATTCTGAAAGGGCATATGCACAAATAACCTGTGACTCCGCAAATACCCATCTAGTCCATGCTCTGGAGAAGGGTTGCGGAGACCAGTAAGTCCTGGGCTTCGGTCCTCCCCGAGTTCACGCTGGGTGCCAGGCAGGCTGCTGAGTGCTGACACAGACATTCTTGGTCTACAGTGTAGATCATGAGGATGATGACATTTGTCACGTGGCTTCTAGATTAAATATTTTTTTCCCAGACTGGGTTGGCAGTATTCTCTCTGGGGTCCTTCAAGCTGTGCCATCTTACAGAATCTGCCTGAGAGAATTTTCAGTTAGTTTCATCCCTCTGAGGAGGGATTAGCACCTTTCCTGAAGGCAAGCATCACTATGTAGAAGGGCATGATGTGGAGGGGAAGAAGGAGCGAGGAGGGGTGGGAGTTCAGAGCACAGACCAGGGCACGCTTTATCTGTGCTGCAGCTTCCTTGGCTGTTCCTCCAGTAAAAGAAAGGCCACACTTTTAACCTTTTCCACATGAGGATTCGAGGTCTTGGCTTTTCCCCTCTTTCTCAGGCATTTCCTCTTCCCTAAGACTTTGCCGAGAGAGCGGCTGCCTCCCCCTGTTGCATGGCCTTGGACTAGGCTGTAAGAGCCACAGCAGCCCCAATGGCAAGGAATCCCCACTCCAAAGGGGGCGCCTCCTGGGCTGTGTGTGGGAGCTGAGACTGTCCCTGTGAGTCAGGGAGGGCTCACATGCTGGCGTGTGACTGTGACATGGATGGATGCCGAGGACCCTAGGGCCGGGTTCAAAAGTTCAGCCCCAGCCCTGGCTTTGACCCTGACTTGCCATACAACTTTGGGTAGGTCTTTAGGCTGATGACCTGGATGCGGTCATCTCTAAAAGGAGGGATTTTTTATTTTATTTTATTTATATATCTACTTACGTTATTGCTCCTTTAAAAACAATGTTTACTTCCCCCCTCCCCTCCCCGTCATCACCATTGCCCCCCACATCCTCCCCTCCTTCCGATCCCTCTCTGTCCCCCTCCCCTCTAGGGTCTCTCTGGTTTATAATTGTCTTGTTTTATTGTGTTTTGTATTGTAATAATACATTTTCCTCCCATGTCATATTTGTTTCTCTTAAATTCCACCTACAAGTGAAACCATTCGATATTGTCCTTTTTCCTCTCTGGCTTATTTCACTAAGCATGGTCCCTTCCAGCTCCATCCATGTTGCTGCAAATGGCATGCGTTTATCTTTTTTGCTTGCTGCGTAGTATTCTATTGTATATATGTACCACATCTTCTTGATCCTATCATCTCGTTTTGGAAATTTGGGTTGTTTCCAGGATTTATCTATTGTAAGTAGTGCTGCAATCAACATAGGGGTACAGGTACCGAAAGGAGGAATTTTTTGAGATTAACTTTGAGATTCTTTTTGCAACTCGTGGTATTTTATGAAAATTAAAAATAATTAGGTGACAGAATCATTGATTCCTCCTTATGGCCTCTGGGTCTCACTTGTCAACAGGGCTTGTGACAGCTTCTTTCCAAGTGGGGTCTCGGTTGCTCGGTGAGCTGGAGATGAGCCACCTCTCATTATCTCTTCCTTGAGCTTTTGAGATGACTCTGTCTGGCTCCACCCTAATTCTCTCCCACCTGCTCGCTTGCCCCTGAGCAGCCTGAGAGGTCTGAGCACTCAGACACTGAAAGCTGCTGAGTTAGGAATGAGTTTCCCAGAGAAGCTGGAGACACGATACCAATCATGAATACATCAGTCATTTCTCAAAGCATCTAGAGATAAGTGCATAATCCTGAAAACCTGTTCTTTTCCCTCACTCTAGACCTCTTATTCTGGGATAAGAACTGCTTTCTTCTAAATCGTGAGCACTTGATTTTGCTTCTTCTGTTCCTTTCACACCTTTATTCTTCCCCTCAAGCTTTTGCTAGGGTACAGGCCAGAGGTACAGAGGCAGTGAGAGGAATCACCAGAGACAGAGCAGGGGGCAAAACAGGTAGATAGATGGAGTGCTGAGGGGAGCAGCGGGCAGGTCAGGAGAGGTCTGCCACGCCATGTGGGTCACCTTCGGGGTGGGGATCGAACTCATGCTGAAGTGGCTCTAGCTTCTTAGTGCTGTGCTTTAACCTGCTGTGCCATCAGGGAGGGCCTGAACTGAGGTCTTTTTTAACCTCACTGGTGGCAACTGATACCTCACTGGAGGCTGAAGAGCAAGGCACCTTCTCTCTTGCTCAGTGTTCCCAGCCCTCTCCATGGACCAGAGAAAGGAGTTGAGTGACTGGATGTCTTCATGTTCCAAGAAGCTAAAGTTCTAAAGTTTTCTGTTTCGCCCTCTGACTGGCCCTGTGCGGGCCTCCCCTCTCCAGGAGTTACCCCTTCACAAAGCAATACCTGCCCCACCTGAGAACCATCTCTTCTTTAGTCAACACTTCGGACATTGCACTGAGGCCAGTTCTGGCCCGGAGACTAAGAAGGTAGAAGTTAAGTACTGACAGAAACAGGATAGACTGGCCCTTGCTAAAAGTCAGAGTTGCCAGCAAATCCCCAATTCCACAGGAAAAGTGATGTTTTTAGGATTTCCTCAAGGCCATCTATTTGGAACATGCTCAACCTGGAGAAAATGAAGAAGAGAGACTGTGTTTGGTTAAGAGGTGGGAGGCTGTGGTTCTAGGAAATGAGAATGTATGTGAATTTCAGAGTTGAAGAAATGATTCATTAAGAATGATCAGATGCTAAACACTTTTGGGGAGAGAAGCCACATTTTGTGCTTCTTGCCATCTAGAAAAAAACTGACCACAATTCACCCCGGGCAGAAAGATCCAGGGAACTTTAATCCACTTTAGAGTACAATTCTCTTAAGTCAGCAAAATTTCCCTGACAGTTCCAGTTTTCATTGCTTTCCTCTTATTTTATTTGGACCAAAATGCCCCGACAAGCTTCTGTGCTGTGTTTGGATGGACACGTGAGTAGCTTCCACGTGGTGGCTGGGTGGCCTCGGTCATCCTTCCCCTCTGTGAAGCAGCTGGAACCCCTTTGCCGTCTTCAGATTCCATCCTGTGAGAAGGCTGAGTGGACAAGTAGATGACAACATGGAAGAATACTGATGGCTCATGCTGAAGAAAGGATCAAATTCAGAGAACCTGAATTTGATGATGGTCATCATATACGGTCAAAAGATATGCAGAAATACACCAAATGATACTCGTCATGACAGGTGGTTAGTTTTTTTTTTCCTTCAGTTTTCCAAAGGTTTCAAGGTCTCTCCCTGGCGGGATGTGTGTCTGCTGGAGAGGGGCCGGGCGGGACAGCCACCCAGCTGTCATCTTCCTGGGCCACTGTCTCCTGGATTTAAGAAAAGTGGATGGAAACCAGAGTTTTTATTTTTCTCCCTAAATAGAATATCTGTGGGAGGGCTCTGGCTCATGACCTATCTTCCTTACTTCCGATTTTCCCCCAAGCAACCTTGGGTGATGTGTGTGTGCATGAGCAACACACACACACAGGCACACACACACGTGCTCCTTTCTACCCGTTACACGCATGGGAAGCATGAGGGGCCTCTGGGAGAGGCATCTGTGGAGCCCCATCAGCTGGCCCCAGCCCTCTCCTGAGCCACTTGAGATGGTGGGAACTCAGTGGTGGCTGAGTCAGATGTGGGAGAATTGCAGAATCCACTGGTGAATTGCTCCTTTGTTCTCTTCCTAATCTCCTAATCCCGGGGAACAGAGAAAGGAGTTTTCCTGGGACTTGGGGCTCGGCCTTCCAAATCCCTCTGTCTTGGACCCCGCCCTGACGGTTGGGATGGGGGAAGGCAGGTGGAAAGACACCAAGGACAGGGTGGTGTCAGGGCTGTGAGACGTGGGCATGGCCGGGAGCCGGAGTGGCACTGACCTCATGATAGGGCCCCTGCCTTTCCGTCTTCAGGGCCACAGCACTGACTCGGAGGTCTCTCTGGCCCTCCCTCCACTTCCCTGGCCTCCGCCCCATGGTTACAACATGGCTGGGAGCCAGGGAGCTGGAGCAGACCTCTCCTATGGATGGTTTAATCTGGAATCCGCTTAATTTACTAGCTGACCACCATTCCAATAACCACTTATCCGTTGGCCTACAGATGTTATAAATGCTTGATTTCTTCTGCTTATCTGTTCGGAGCCCCAGACCGAGAGGCCAAATTCACGGTCTAGTTTCCTGTAAAAGCCATGTAACTTTACTCAGGTCTGCGGCCACTGGCTGCTGCTTCCTTCAGCTTGGCAGTGACCTTGGCTAATGTGTGTGGCCAGCTGCAGTGACAACAATGGCCGGCGTTTATTGAGGACTTGACACGTGTCAGACAGTGCGTTAAGAGCTTTACAGGTTAACTCCTTCGCTCTTCATTTCACTCTCTGAGGGAGTTGGGTTCTCAGCTCCATTTTGCACAGGAGGAAATTGACACACGAAGATAAGGAACTCGCCCACGGCCAGGGGCTGGAAGGCAGCAGCGGGTCCACTCCTGCATGTGAGTAGCGTGGTCCCAGTCTTCTTTCCCTCCGGTGTTGTGGGGTCCGTTGCAACCCTGACAAGGAGCACAGATGGCCTGGGGACCCGTCTGGATGCCCAGAAAGCTTCCAGGGACAGCTCTTTCCATTCCTGTGGGGACAGGAGCTGGCGTTTCGGGACCACTGCATGAAAGCAGCCCTTTTTGGGTGACCAGAACACAGAGGATGTGTTTTTCTTCTTCACATCCTCCCTGCTCACCTTCCACAGCCACTTTCGTCATCTCTCTGGCTTATTCTCCCAGATGTTTTCCTGTCGCGTGTCCCCACCTGGTGTAGGTCTCTGTTACCTTCCTGACTGTGAGCAGTTGGCTTCCCCTGCCTTGTTCTCTGCAGCTGAGTACGGATGCGTCTCAAGCAGCAGTTTGGGGGACATCCAAGATGCTGGGATGGAGCCGGGGCTTCATCGTGCGTGTAGTTTTTGGCAAACTGTGTTGCCCTCTCTGAACCCAAAGAGGAAGTGATTGCACCCTGACATTATGGAAGGGGTAGGAAAATGCTCCAAATCTAGGTTTCGAAAAGTTGTCCTGCAGCTGCAATGGTAGCGAGAGGCCACCCTAGGGGTGGCGGCCGGTCTGGGCTGGCACGTGAGGGGCCTGTGTTGGTGGAAGGACTCGGTGAGCCATGTGGGGAGCTTGGAGCTAGTCACATGCTTTTAAACATGGTTTCTCAGTGCCTCTGGCTTTCTTTTTTGCCTGGTGCCAGTTGGAACTATGCTAACCAAACTCTGTCAAGGGCGCTGAGGTGGCAGGCGGAGCAGTTTATTCCCAACTTCAGTTGGCATGAAAGCAAATGCAAAGCCCTCCGAGGGACACCAGTTGTGCCAACTCCAGGCTCCAGAACCTGGCAAGGGCTCTCTGATACCTAATGGATCTGGCATGGACCAGCAGGGCATTCTGGGTATTGACATGCAAATAAACAGGGGCAGAACGTGTGGGTGGGCTCAGGGACCATCTTCTTGAGGTTGAGGGTGTTCTTTGCCCCAGGGGACTGTCAATCTCCCCGCATGCAGTGACTTAAGAGCAGAGGGTGGTGGCAGGGAGAGGAGATTTCAGAGAATGGAAAAGGACAAAAAGAGAGTGGGCAGTGGGAAAGCAGCTGCCAGGACATAATGCCAGCTCATGTTTCAGGGCTGCTTGAGAAAGAACTCAGCAGATCTCAGATGAAGCCTCGGGGCTACCCAGGCTGCCAGACACACAGGCTTTCTCCCACACCTGGCCGCCACTTCCTGGGTCAGGTGCCTTAACTCCGTTCCTCTTCCCAGCTGCCGGAAAGTCCTTGTAAACAGAGGCCCTCCAGCCCCGGGCCCTCTGAGGCTAAACCCCCCCCCCCTCCCTGCTCAGTGCACCTTGTCCTCCCCTGCAGCTTGTCCATTCATCCTCTCCTTCAGCGGTCCAGCTGCTTCCTTCAGATGAATCAGCACCCTCTCTTGCCCAAGGTACAGGAAACCAAGGGTGAATGAAGTCAAGTCCTCAAGCACACCTAGAGCCCTTCCCCTGTCCCTGCCCACGTAACACAGCTCCCGCCATCTCTTTGTCCTCCAGCCAGGGCTTTAAACCTACAGAACCCTGTTTCGGTCAGGCAGCAAAGCTGTCTCAGCAGTCAGCAGCCACGTTTCAAAGCCTCAGTTAGTACCATGAACACTGCTCTTGCTGGGGTGGTGATGCCTGAGGGGGGGGTGGGGCCTTTGTCAGGAAGTCACTCATCCCCCCTGGTGGCTCTTTGTTGGCCATGCTCTGCCCTCTGGGAGGCTGCAAATGCTGTGCCCTGGAGGCCTAGGGCAATGGTTCTGTGAACTTCCAGATGGACTCTGCCCAGACGCCTCATGTTTAAGAACGCAATTGTGTTGGCGTCAGAAAGAACGTAAGTTGAAAGCTGAGCTCCGTCATTAAATAATATGTGCCCAGAACTCTGGAGAAGCAGTTGCCCAGTGGAGTTAAGTGAGGGGGGCGGTGTTCAAACTGAGGTTGGTTGAAAGCCAGAACTGTATGATTTTGAAGTTGGCTGCTTCTGGGCCGCCATTTTTTTTTTTTTTTAACTTGCAAAGTGAAAGTAGTAATACTCACCAGGGAGGTCACTGAAGCCCTTAGCATAGGGCCAAACCACTACGACTTGCTGGATGTCATTGCCATGGTCATTACCACTGAGCACCGCTGCGGCTGTTGCTCATGCTAAGTCTTGTGATAGGAGCTGCGGATAACAAGTTAAGTAGAGGCCTCCCTGGTGGTGTGATGGGTTAAAGCACAGCACTGGGTAGCTTTTCACAGCCACTGCAGCACGAGTTCAAGCCCCAGCCAGGGGGCTGACCCACACGGCCTGGCAGACCTCTCCTATCTTGCCTGCTGTGCCCCACAGTGGTGTATTTCAGTAGATCTGTCTGTTTTGCTCCTCACTTTGTCTCTGATGAATCACCTCACTCTCCTGAACCTCGTCGCCTGTACCCCATCTCTGGCTTGACCTCAGTTCTTGTATGCATAAATAAATACATCTTTAAAAAAAAATTTAGAAGCTATTCTTTTTCCTCAAAAGTTCTCTGTCTTTCAGGGGAGACAGCCTGTCCACAGCCACTTTCATCATCTCTCTGGCTTATTCTCACAGATGTTTTCCTGTCGCGTGTCCCCACCCTGGTGTAGGTCTCTGTTCCCTTCCTGACTGTGAGCAGTTGGCTTTCCCTGCCTTGTTCTCTGCAGCTGCATGCGCTAAGAAGTTTTACTAGGCATGAGGTCATGCCAGGAGCAGACTTTATGCAGGTAGATGGCTTAGTGTTTTAAACCTTACTGGGCAAACCTGGGGGAAAGGAATGGACTGAAGGACACAAAGAAAGGGAACAGGGAAAGAAAGAAGCCAGCAGACAAAGAGGGAGAACAGGCAGTGACAGACAGTGAAAGAACTGGGGGGAGGAGGAGAGGAGGCAGGGCACAGAGAAACGTCCAAACTCACATGAGGATGGCATGGGGGGCGGACAGGGAGCACCATCCACCGCCTTGGTGAAACAGGAGCGTGCCAGGATTAGATCCTGTGCTTGTTCACTCACTCACTTAAATAAATCTTTATTGAATATTGCTGGCACTGTGAATTCAAAAATAAGCCAGGGTTTCAGGACTCCAGAAGCCCCCCGGCAGGCCCTTCAGGTGTAGTGTGGTTAAGATGATGGATCTCCACAAGCATGTGGGCATGAAACAACGAGAGAGGAATGCTCCTGCATTGCTACAGCTTCTGAAGAGTGAGCATCGATCCATTTCCA
>NW_004567103.1:14130231-14179549 GCF_000260355.1 Condylura cristata | reverse complement strand
CCATCGGTGACTCCCTTCCGACCCAGCTGGGCCTCTCTGTTAGTAGGACCCTCTCTCTCCCTCGGGCCTTTGGCACTCAGAACCACTTGCATGCTTTTGACACATGCTGGCATTACCTGATGATGGGCAACTTTCTCCCTTCTTAATAGGATCTACACTAAAGCATGCATCTCACCCCGCATGCATTTTCGACTCAACACATTTAGCTGGGTGATGTCCTCATGTCTCCAACCTCCCTGAAACAACACCAGCCTTGAGCTTTCCTGTGAGTTCCTCTAGTTTCCCTCAACTTCTCTCCTTGCTCCGATCATATTTGTCAGCTTAAAAGGATGTCAATTAGCTGCTTGTCAAGTCATCATAAAATAAGCATGCTTGTGGCTCACTTCACGTTAGATAACTTTCTCCTTTGTAGTGAATTATAGATGAAGACTCAATATGCAATACTTTTTCAGAAGATTGTTTGAAGCAGTTAAAATTAGAAGCAGACTAAGGAGCCAACCATGAAGGGTGGGTTTAATAAGTCATGACACACCCATGTGATGAAATGCCATCTACTATGAAAAATTACATCACAGAAGATCTACATAGTGACAGGAGAGAATGTTCTTGTCTTATTAAGATATTGAAAAAGCAGGTTAGAGACAGTTAGGTGTAGTCAGATGCTGATCATCTTTAAATATTTATGTACACACACGAACAGAATATGAGGGTTTTATTTTCTTTGCGTCTTTTCCAAAGTTCTACAGTGGGCACATATTACTTTATAATACAAAGCATTAAATTCTTTGCACATATTTGAGAGATGGGAAATTCTTCACCGTGACTTCTTGAGGTCAAGAAGGATTTATTTAACTTTTATTGGAATTTTGCAACCCTAAAAACAGAAGCTAAGAGTCTGTGGGCTGTTTCTGAAGACTGTACCATTAGCTTGCCTGGAACAACTGAGGAACAATCAACTGAGGCTGAGCTTCCTCAAGGAGATGGAGACCTGAGGTCACTGCCTTGTGCTTCTGCGCAGCTGGTGGTCCCCAGGTTAGACTGGGGCCACCAAGGTATGATTTTCAATTGCTTTCCCAGGAGGAAAAGGGGGCATCCTTGTGACCATGAAATGGGTAGTTCTGGAAAAGAATGAAAAAGGACACAAACTTTACAGAGCTGTTACTACCTCTGCAGAGATGCATATCCTGGTGATAATGTGGTGATGCAGGTGGTTCCCACAAAAGCTTGAGTGAAGTGAGCAGGGTTGGGAGGAGGCCTCTAACCCGGTGGCTTCCAAACATTTTGCACTTGTGCCTGATGTTGAAAATACCCTTGATGCAATACAGATCCATGACAGCCCTCGAGGGGACAGCAGCCATCACCACAGGGCCCCCGGACTTGCAGCCTCCAGGGCTGTGGGAACCCCCAGGGGTGCTGCTTTGCGATGGCAGCCCTTGCTGACTGAGCTCCTGAAGCACAGCAAGCTGAGACTCAAAACTGACTTAGACAGTAGAGCCAGCTCAAAGGGCCACCTGGCCACTGCTGTGTGTAGACTCACGCGCCACAAAGGAAACCTCATGCTCACCTGATGTATGGGCGCTGCTGAGGTCAGGGGGGTGTTGGCCAAGCACCACCAACCCTGCCTTTGTTCTCAGGTGGCCTTGGTGGTTGGCTCTGGCCCGTGCTCAGAGAGCTTGCAGAACTGGCCAGCATGGATCTTTCATTCCAGCTGGGTGACACCTTTATAATTTTTGCAGGACAATTTTTGTGAAATGCATGAATGAGGCGATCTTGATGGCTCAGAGGCCTCATTGACAGTCAGCTATTTTCTTTGTTTCTCTGGACATCTTTGGGGCTGTGAGATTGCCTGAATGCTCCTTTCCTTACCCCCGTAGACATCTGTGTATAAAATGGGAAGACAGGGGAGGTGACAAATGCCACATTCAGATGAGAGAGGAACTGGCAGGGACTGCTGTCTGGGGAGGGTGGGACAAGGCCCAGAGTTGGGGTGGGGGTGTCCATTGGAAAGGAGCAGGAAGCAATGGACAGGGCATGGAAACTGGGGGCATGGGGGGGGGAGATGGGAGGGAGGGGCCCGAGCCTGTGGACAGTCAGACGTGCACAGACAGAGAAAGCCTGGGGTCCAGGAGAGCCTGTGGACAGTCAGACGTGCACAGACAGAGAAAGCCTGGGGTCCAGGAGCCAGTGTGAGGAATGCCCCATGCTCTCACTTCTCACCCCACAAGCAGCTGTACTCTGTTCAGGATTAGGAGGGGTAAATTCCACATACTGAAATCCACTGAGAGGTCACGTGGTGTATTAGTTTGCTGTAACAAATTACAGTAAACTTGGTGGCTTAAAATAAGATGAATTGTCTTCCAGGTCTGAGGGTCGTAGGTCTGACACAGCAATTGCTGACATACAAACCCAGAACTTTCTGGAGACTCTAGGGGAAAACCTGGTTCCTGGCATTTTCTAGCAACTGCCTGTGTTGCTTGGCTCAGGGCCCTCCGCCCCCATCTTCAAGGCCAGCACTCTGAATCTTTTGGGGGCCCTTCTTTCCTAGTCATAGTTTCTCTGACTCGCCTCTTCTGCCTTGACTACATTTGCCTTTTTTTTTTTTTTTTTTAATATTTATTTACTTATGCACACAGAGTTGGGGTACAGGCCAGAGGTGCAAGGGTGGTGAAAGGATTCACCAGAGACAGAGTGGGGAGCAGAACAGAGTGACGAAGTACATTGAACAGAGTGACAAAGTACACTGCTGAGGGGAGCAGCGGGCGGGTCAGGAGAGGTCTGCCGCGCCATGTGGGTCACCTCTGGTGTGGGGATCGAACTCATGCTGAAGTGACTTTAACTTCTTAGTGCTGTGCTTTAATCTGCTGGTGGCCTCCATGCCTTGACTACTTTTAAGGATCCCTGAGATAATTCTCCATCTCCAGGTCAGCTGATGAGTAAACTTAATTCCACCTGCAACCTTCATACTTAATCTATCAGTTTTTTAAAAAAGAATTTATTTATTGGAGTAGCATTGCATTATAGCATGTAAATTCCAGGTGCTCATTGTTGAGCATTAGCACGTGAACATAGGACATCAGGTCCCCATTGGCAGTCCAAGTCTCCCTCTCCATACCATTGTCCCCTTTTACCAACTTACCCATTCTTCCTTCTTCCCTTCTGATAACCACTAATTGATGATTTGTCCAAATGTTTAGTTTGGTTTTATTTAGTTCATCTGTTCATGTGAATGAAATCATATGGTGTTTGTCTTTCTCTGTCTGGCTTCTTTTATTAGCATAATTCCCTGTGTTCACAGGCTCAGAGGGCTAGAGCTGGCATCTTTGGGGCCATTATTCTGCCCACCATATTTGCCTTTGCTTCTGGTTTGACTTTACCATCTGGTATGGACATAGGAAGCATATTTTGGCAACTCTATGACTTCCTCCTACCCCGTTTCTACTTCTGCTCATTTGCCACTCTGGAATACTTTTACATGTGTGTAAATAGTAGTTTTACAGAAGAATTTAAAAAAGTGATCTGCTAAGCATGCAATTATCATTTGACTAAGCAGGCAATCACGAGAACCAGCCAATCAGTCCTGAGCATTTACACCGGAGAAATGAGCCTATCGACACACACAAACAAATGTTTATACGAACTTAACTTGAGTAACCCCAAGCTGGAAACAAGCCAGATGTCCCCTGAGAAATGAGTAGTTAAACAGACCACAACACACTGAGGCCATAGAATGCTCCATAGCAAGAAAGAGGAATGAACTTCAGTCATGTATCATAGATAGTAGACCTACCTCATAGATGACCGCGGTCGGCAATTCCTAGTGCCTAGTGGTGTCTTAATTGTCATAGCACTGCAGAGGTTTATGAGGGCAGCACCCCACAGGGGCATCTCATGTCTCTAGATGGGTCATTTCTCCTCATGCTTGACCTCATCATGCCTTGTTGTGCTCATCACAGCCCCTACGCATAGAGACGGTACCCTTAATGTGACTATCACCCAGTGAAGAAGTCCATGACATTGTTCACATTGCATCTTGGTCACCAAACAAACCATAATGATGTTGTTACATACAACTTCCGGGGTCAATTTCTAGGGAGCTATACAGAACGAAAAAAGGCACTCCGTATTATGTGATTCCATTTATATAGCATTCTTGAAATCAAACTGTAGACATGTGGAGCAGGTAGGGGTTGACAGAGCTTAGGGATGAGGTAGGGAGGACAGCTGTAGATGGGTAAATGAGGAAAACTCGTGGCAATGTTCTGTATCGTGGTAGAAGTACCAGTCTCCTACGACAGTTTTGTGGGCTGTTACCCTGGGAAAACTGAGTAAAAGATCTTTCTGTATAATTTCTTATAACTGCATGGGAGTCTAGTTCTCTCAAAGTAGAAAGTCCAACAATTTTAAAAGAAAGACACTTGACTTAAGAGCCAGCAATGGACTTGGAGAGGTCATTACCTGGCAAGGTGATACGAGCAGTGCGATTATGGGTGAGGGCAAGCCTCTGTGTATTAAGGAACATTCCTTTACCTCAGTCTTAAAAGTGAGCACATCATTCATTTCCTCCATTTTTTCACACAGCATCAAGTGTATGGACTGCTGAGGGGTCCAGCCAGAAAGTGCATCCTGCTTTAAGGCACCACCTGGCCTGTCTTCTTTTGTCCTTCCCACACTCTCACCCTCTCTCTCTCCCTAGGCTTCAGGCATGAGGATGCTGAGGCTGGGTCGGGAAGGGTGGGGTAGGAAGGGGAATCACAGATCCTTTCTGCTTTTTCCAGACTCAGCTGCAGAGGGGGCGCCCGGGGACAGGACGGCCCTGGTGCAGGTTGTTTCTGGCTGGCTCCTGGGACTGGCTTTGCTCAAGGCCAGCGCAGTCAACTGTGCCCTTTTGAAAATGAGCAACAAAGGGGAAAAGGAAAGAAAAGAGAAAAGGAAGTAGGGGGTGTCCAGGGTGGGAATGGGGGTGGCAGGGCCTGAAGGGAGCAGGTGGGGACTATTGAAACAGAAGGCCTGACTCAGCTATTTTCTTTCACTGACTTTCCAAAGGACTGTTTGTTTTAGCTCCCCCAGGGGGTGACAGGAGCTAGGCTGAGGGCCCATCCCTGGGGAGAAAAAGGAGCCTGGGCTTTGGGGGAGGGATCATCTGGGCTTATAACAACCAGAGCTGGGGGAGAGGTTTTATTTTGCTACAATTGAGCTGCTGAGCCCCAAGGTAACATTTTGTCAAAGGGTTTTCACCCAGGGAAACTTTGGAACTATGTAGGGTGGAAAAGGGGAGATGAGAGGCTTAGGAAGAAACAAGACCACCCATCACTCTCAAAAAATGGAGAAGAGAAAATAAATGTCAAAAGTTAGAGATTCTAGGTATTGATCTAAAAAATGTGTTGATGAAAAGAATGATAAAGGGTAAGGAAAACAAAGAATTCTCAGGCTCCCCCCCCCACCACCAATTTAATTATTGTAAGACAATAGAAACTCAGTTTTCTCTTCCCAGAAGAATGTCTAGTTGCTGAGTTCTGAGTTCCAAACTTACATTCTGAAATAAAGCCAAGTTTGGGATTTACAATAATGGATTGACAAACCTCACCTCCTCCTACAGGTTGGCTTCCAGGGGAACTTAAAGGGAATTACATTTGTATGAGTGTTATAGGGCACCTCAATTCAGAGAGAGGCACTCCTGAAGTCCCCAAAACCTGCCTGCTCTAAGTGGGTTCTGCCATCCGCCGCAACAAGACAAAACATATAAAGCTTTAATGAAAAGTGACTTTAATACAGTGAATATACAATATGGAACACAAAGAATGTAGCTTCTAAATCAAACACCTGAAGTTACCCATCCCCTCGTGGGGAAAAGTCAACCCAAAAGGGATTGGCCCAAAGCAAGGCCTGAAAGCCTGCCACAAGACTAAAGCACCTTCTGGCCGGGACCCATGGAAAAGGGTCAGAAATGGCCAGACAAATCTGAGAGGAAAAGAGCAAAATCAAAATCAATATAAACACTGCCATGGTCACCTCCCTACAGGTATCTCACCCACATCTGCCTTAACCAGTCCAGGGTCAGGAAACAAGCCCGGTTTCTTCATCACATGTTTGCTGCTCCATGTGGCTTCCTAAGGTCTCCTTCTCCATCTGCCTTCCTTCTCTCTTCTTCTCTCTCCTTTTTCTCTGCTCAGTTCCACCCTCCCTCTGGGTGGGGCAGGGAACCTGGAACTTCCCTTCTCCTAGGGACCACCCAGTTACATGAGGTCTCCTCAAATTCTCTTTTTTTTGCACTGAATTCACCCTGGACCTTTATATATGAGCAAGGAGATGAGTGACATGGTTTAGAACAGAAGTACGCCTTACAAAGTGCTCTTTCGTGAAAGCAGCCATTTTGAGAGCTAACTGCTTTCAAGAGGTTCAGCCTTACTGGACCCACCATTAATGCCTATGAATAAATGAAGGGTTTTAGAACTGACAGATCTCTCTCTGGGGAGTCAGGCTCAACGTAAACTCCAGCTTGGAATACATCTGGTGGAAAGCAAAGGTGCACTGTCAGCCAGCAAATGATCAGGATTAAAGGAGAAGTATAAACAGGACTCTGATTCTTGCGGTGCTAACCCCCTCCCCTCCCCCACACTGTAACCCAGTTGATCTTTATCAGTCTCTACTTCCCTTGGGCTCCTGGCCCCTCCTCTCTCCCACTCCCATTCCTCCCTGGGGCTGCCTGGAGGTGTGTAGTTCAGGGAGACTCTGCCTGAGCTTGTCTGCCCCCAGAGGTCGGCAGCCCGGGCAGTGTCAGAAACATGTACTTGGTGATAAATATGGGCTTGGATGGCAGAGAGCTGGGGGAGGAGGTGGATCGGGGCAGACTGGCAATATTTCACCTGGTTGTTTTGCTTGTCATTAAATCAGATTCAAAAGACAAAATAACTCGGGATTTTTTTTTTCCCCTGACAGATTTGTCATAACTCATCCAGGGAACTATACACAGAAGATGTGTTAGCTCCAACACCTATTCTAATCACCCTACCTAAGCAGGGAATTGGGTGGGACAGTAGGTGCGCATCTTCGGTGTCCTCAGGTGACTTTGGATTAGCTATTCGTTACTCTGCTCTGAAGAAATAAGGGGTTGGTTTGGGCGGTCTTTTTCATTCACCATGGAGGCTCCTGTGATTTATTATCTGTGAAGCCCATGTTTCAGAATATTTACAATTAGAATCATTAAAAATAGTATTCTAGATTCCAAATATTTACGATCCAAACCTTAACTGCCAGTTCCTGCATAACTGACATTTACCATGTAGCGATCTTTTATGGAAGGGGAGAATCTGCAGTTGTTATAATTGATACTTAATGCTGGCCCGATACTGAGCTCGACTTGCTTGATTTCCTTTCTCCTCACCAAACTTTTTAAGACAGATATTAGTAGGCTACCCTTTACACCCATTATACTAATTTTATTATGTAGCCATTTAATAGTAAGCCTTAGAAAATAACTCACTTGCACAAAACCTCACAGTTGGTAGAAAATAGTAGAATTGGGATTCGAACCCAGATATATTTTAATCTGAGATGATACTTCTTTTTTTCTACTTACCTTCCCAGACAGAAAATATGTCATTATCATGTTGGCTTTTTTTTAATAGGTTAATGTCTATTCTGCTCTTTAATGTCCAGGACAAGACTTGTGAATTTTCCTTAGAAGCCTTATGGGCTTACAAGATAAACTATCCCATGCACATAGGTAAGAGTTCAGTACAAAACAGTTAAATGGGAAAGCACTAGATAAAAAAAAAATAAATTGATCTTGATCAAAATTTAAAACTTTAGTGTTTCAAAGGATGCTATCAAGAATGTGAAGCCATAAACAACAGGGAGAAAATACATGGCAAGTCATGTATCTGATAAGAGACTGTCTAGAATTATAAAAAAATTCTTAGAACTTAATAATAAAAGCACAACTCAATTAAAAAGTGGGCACAGGATTTGAATATACATGTCTCCAAAGAAGACATATAAATGACCACACCATTGGTGGAAATGTAAAATTCTATAACTACTGTGGCTGGAGAGCTGGGGAAGAGTGTTTGTGGGGGGAGGGGGTGACATGGGGCTACTAAGGAGTTTGAATTTCTTTCCAGAGTGATTGGAAATGTTTTAAAATTGATTGCCATGATTTGGGGTTTTGTTATGTCTCTAACCACCTGATACTAGAAAAGATGAAATGCTTTAACAGCAGTTTGTAAATATAGGACCCAGTGATGCCAATAAATACTTTTTTTCTCCACTGAAAACTGAGGTTAAAAGGAAAATTCCATTTTTATCACTTATTGTAGAAATAGAAATACTTTGTATTCTATGATCTTTTAAAAAAGATTTATTTATTCATACAGAACTGGGGTACAGGCCAAAGGTGCAGGGGGGTGAGAGGATTCAGAGACAAGGTGGGGAGCAGAACAGGCTGACTGATGAAGTACACTGCTGAGAGGAGCAGGGGGCAGGTCAGGAGAGGTCTGCTGCACCCTGTGGTTCACCTCCAGGAAGGGGATCGAACTCATGCTGAAGTGGCTTTAGCTTCTCAGTGCTGTGTTTTAACCCGCTGTGCCACCAGGGAGGGCCCTCTATGATGTTTTTTTTTTTTTAAAGATTTATTTATTTGTGCATACAGAACTGGGGTACAGGCCAGAGGCTCAGGGGTGGCGAGAGGCTTCACCAGAGACAGAGTGGGGAGCAGAACAGGCAGATCCACTAAGTACACTGCTGAGGGGAGCAGCGGGCAGGCCAGGAGAGGTCTGCCTCGCCATGTGGTCTCCTCTGGGGCAGGCGAACTCATGCGGAAGCGGCTTTAGCTTCTCAGTGCTGTGCTTTAACCGCTGCGCCAGCAGGGAGGGCCACCCTCTATGATGTTTTAACCATCAAGAATGTGCTTTATTTTAGTAAATGTCCATAATCTGCATAAATATAAGAGGAAGTAATGTCATCTCTCCACCCAATGAGAGTTACTCTTCCACTTTAACATGTAGATATTTCTGGGCCCTCCCTGGAGGTGCAATGGGAAAGAGGAAAAAAAAATTGATTATGATGCTGGTTGCAAGACTGTGAATATGCTCTAAAAGCATTGAATATATTTATTTAATTTTTTTATATTATTTTACATCAATCTTCATGTCATAGAATGGATGCCTTATCATCTCGTGTATGGTCCTCAAGAAATTCCCACCACCAGTTCACCTGTGCACCATCACCATAGTCCCTTGTGCTCTTCTCACACCTGTTTTGATCCAATTTCCTCCCCCACCCCCCAAGAATGTCTCTGGTAATAAATCCATTGAATTTAAGTGTATGAATCTTACCTATGTATACAAATTAAAATTCAAAAAAAACTATTACAAAAAAAAGGAATTCGATGCATAACTCCCTGGAGCCGGGAGAGCCAGAGGGCTGGAATGGCCAGGCCTGGGTACCTGGCGAGGGGTCTCGGCAAGGCAACAGTGAGTGGTGGTACAGGAGCAGCTTCAGGTCCTCAGGCTGGGGTTGGGAGCAGTGCCAAGGGCTGGAGGCCGGGTGGCTTTGGCACGTGTGGGACAAGCACACGGGCCTGTCCCGTGGAGGGTGTGTTTCGCCGAACCTCTGCAGGAGAAAGAATACAGGTGGTTGAGGTGGAGCCAGTCCAAACGGAGGGCTCTTGACTTGGTGCTACAAGCAGGTAGACCACGAAGGTGGTAGCAGCAATGTATTTTTTTTTCTTTCTAGTATTTTATTATTTTTCTACATCATTCTTCATTTTGTGCATTTTTTCATCTCAATTGTAACCCCCACGGGCTTCCCACCACCAATTCACCCATGTGCCATCACCTCAGTCCAGTGCACTCTTCCCACCCCCGTTCCAATCCCATTCCCCTTTCCATCCCCATAAAATGTCTCTGCTTTATAGTTGTTCATTTTCATTTGACTACATTTGTTTCTCTCCCTCCCCCCCCCCCACCGCCCCCATCCCTTATGCTCCTGCTATGAGTGAAACCATCTGGTATTTTTCTTTTTCTTTCTGGCTTATTTCACTAAGCATGATCTCTTCCAGCTCCATCCATGCCGCTGCAAAAGGCATGAGTTTCTCTTTTTTGTCGCTGAGTAATATTCTACTCCGTATATGTACCACATATCTTTTTAATCCAGTCATCTATTTTTGGGCATTTGGGTTGATTCCACGTCTTCCCTATTGTAAACAGAGCAGCAATAAACATGGGGGTGCAGGTATCCTTTTGGATGATGTTTTTGTGTCCTTAACTCAATCTAACAGTGGGTTCTGGAAGCCGGTGACCCTGCCCTGGATGCTCAGCCTGCTGCCAGACACACTGCACTTTTGTCCTTTCGGTTGTCACTTTCCTTTCCAATTCTCAAAACCTTCTGGAGCAAAATCAATGGCTTTGAGATGACTCTGGCCCATTTCCTAAAGTTCTTGGCATTTCGTGGCCAGTTCCTAATTACTTGATGTGACCTAATTAGTGACAGGAAGAAACCGATGTCTCACCATTGTCTTGCGCCTGGTTATCGAGATTTTGCAATGTTAGCTGACCTCCAGCAGTAGATTTTCAGGAAAACCCCAAGCATTAGCAGCTCCTCATTTTTTTAATAACTATTTTCGGGGTTGTCGAGGGGTTATGGTTCTGGGTCATCTACCTCTTCTTTGGGAGGTGTTCTGTTTCAGTCATGCAGTGAACAACCACAGAAATGGAGTCGCTAACTACTGTGAGTTCAAATAGTACAAGTGAAAGAGAGCAAGAAAGCCCGTAGAGCATGTGGCAAGGGCAGGTGAGCAAGGAGCCGGCTAAAGGTGCTGTCCACTGCGTCACCTCCAGTTCTGTCGCAGCACCTGCCTCACCTGAGTAACTCAGCAGGTGGGGGTGTTTCCTTCCAGCCGCACACACAGGTCAAGGGATCCCTTTGCTGCCCGATCAAGATGCTCTGATCTACGCCAGAACTGAAACAGTCTCTGCCGGGCTTGTTGAGAGCATTGTGAGCTTTGCCATAGTGAGATCCGAAGATGTCTTTTGGCCACATTAGATGGCTGCTTGAGGTCTTGATTTGGAACCAAATCTCCTGGTGAGGGGCCTCGGGGGCTTCACTTCTGGCACCTTCCGATGCTGTTGCAGTGATGAAATAAATGAGGGGGAGCCTTGAGGAAGGCACTTATGGCCGCCTCCTCACAAACAGCCCTGTCCCCATCACACCTCCTGCTGCTAGTACTGGAACTAGCAGGTGACCAGGTGACCACCTGCCCTTTATAGGTGATCTGACCTGTGAGAGTTAAGGAGGGAGTTGGTTTGGTGGAGCAAATGCCTACAAACAGTTGCAAAGGCAAATTTTTGGAGGCTTCTATGCTTTTTTATTCACCAGGAGTGGTATCTGCCTCTTCTTGGCGCTGAAAAAAAAGTTGAGTCATCCTCTCAATATAAAGTGGCTGGCACACACAGCCAACTACAGTAGTGGAGTTAAGCATTGCTAAGTTTGCTTCTCATTACCGTCCATCCATCTGTCTGTCTGTCCGTCTACCTTTTGATTTACTTATTTTAAATAAAAAAATATGGCAAAATTTTATATACTATAGTAGGTTTTAGAGTGAAAGCCAATTGCTTTCCCCAAAGATTTATTATTTATGCATATAAGAACTGGGGTGCAGGCCAAAGGTGTGGGGAGTAAGAGGGTTCACCAGAGTGGGGGGCAGCACAGGTGGATCCACTGAAATACACTGCTGAGGGGAGCAGCAGGTGGTTTCAAACTCTTGCAATGGCTGGTGACAGCCTGACAGGACTGTATCTTTAACCCCTGTGCCACCATGGAGGCCCAAAAGCCAACTTTCTTTTTGCCTATGCATCCTTACTTCTTCAGGGTTTCTTCCCATTTTCTAGGGCATACTTCCACAGGTATTCCCTCCCTAAAAATAGTATCATAAAACATATAATTTCACCTTGTGCTTTTTCACTTAACAATGTATCTCAGGCATCTTCCAACGTCTCTTGAGCTATTCTTTCTATCTCCTCCCTGGCATTTCTTTCTGAGCTCTCCACAATGAAGTTCAGGCTCTGTGGCTGGCCCTTCAATGCAGGCAGGTATTTGAGTAGCTATAATAGACATGCAACAAGTATATAGCTCTTTGCATGTCTAAGCTGACTTCACCCCTGCAATAGCATTATTCTCCCATTACAGTTGAGGGGACTGAGGCATGAAGGGGTCCCACAGGGCTGAACAGCCAAGCTGGGGTTTGGAGCAGCCTGATTGTGGTATTTACCAGCCCAGCCTCTCAGGTGGACCTGCCATGACTGCATGCACATGACTTTATTTTTTTTGATTTCAGTGTTCCCTTCCATTTCAAATGAGAGTCTTCTGCTTTGGGACTAGGCTCTGGTCTCCACCCCTGCTGGGGTGATGGCATTCAAACAGGACCTGGGATGATACACTGGGAGCTAGGAAGCCACCCCTATATCTCTAAGGAAAGTCCTATATTCCAGGGTCGTACCTGATGGGGAAATGAGTTCCAGGAAGTATCCCCAGATATTTCTCAGTCCTGACTGATGTGCCATTGGGAACTCAGTCCTCCTCTAACTTTTCTCAGCTAGGGTTCAGAGTCCCCTAAGAGTGCCTCCTGTGCTCTGTGTGAATCTGTCCTCTCTGCTTTCCTGGCAGCCGCTACCTTCCAGCCGCCTGTGCCGGCTCCCTGCCAGGGTGCCTCTGACTTTGCAAATGCCACAAGAGGTATTTCTGTCCCCCTGATGGCCAAAAGGGGCTGCCATTGCCGGTGGCTACATCTCTGCAGTGGGAAGAGATAAGAGTCATCCAAGAACTCCAGGCGAAACGCTCGGATAGAGCCCTCAGAGGGGAGGGACAGCCTTCTGGGTCTGCGGCCTGAGCAGCCTTTGATCTGGAGGCTGTGCAGGCAGAGAGCTTTTCTGGGCAAGGAGACCATCACAGACCAGACTCACCAATGTGTCAACCCAGACGACTGATCGGTTGTACTGTCCTGGACTGTCCTGTCCTGGACTTAGCTGAAGTTGCCCTAATCAAATGAATCACCAGTTCAAATTCTACCTGATGACTCGGCTCAGCTCAGGTGAAGCTTTGTCTCCTACACTCGCCTTGGAATTCATAGTGTTTCTTTTCCAGGGGAAATCAAGTGCTTGCTGAGTGCCAGCTGTTTCTACTTGCCGTCTACTGGGAAGCTCTCTTGCCTTGTCTTCTCGCTTCACTGGGGTTGGGGAAGTGGGGGGCGGGGGCTGAGACAGGACCCCTCCAATCTCCTGAGGCTCCTCTCTGTTCCTCTCACCTCAGGCTGTGCAGGTTTGCTCGTGACTACATCCATCCTGTGCTGGTTGGCAGTCAGCACGTGGCCTCGAGCTGGGTCTCTTGGACCCAGATATGGGCAGACCCCGGAGTGATGAGGTGGGACACGAAGTGGGGAGCTAGCGGCACCCCCGTCTCTTCCATCTTGAGGTCCTTAGAAGTGTTTGGACTCTTGTAGACACATTTGTGAATTACTAGGCAAGTTAATTGGGGATTAAAAAAAAAGAAAGGAGGCCCTCCCTGGTGGTGCAGTGGGTTAAAGCACAGCACTAAGAAGCTAAAGCCACTTCTGCATGAGTTCGATCCCCGCCTGCCCCAGAGGTGACCACATGGCGCAGCACACCTCTCCTGGCCTGCCCGCTGCTCCCCTCAGCAGTGTACTTTGTCGATCTGCCTGTTCTGCTCCCCACTCTGTCTCTGGTGAATCCTCTCACCGCCCCTGCATCTCTGGCCTGTACCCCAGTTCTGTATGCACAAATAAAATAAGTCTTAAAGAAAAGAAAGAAAGGGGAGGCGGATAGTCCTCTCAGGATACAGCAGAGAAATCAAGCAGTTAAACAGCTTCTCCAAAAGCCCAGGTGAAGTACAGTTGGGGCTCAACAGGGACGAGAGCCCGGGGACCCAGTCCAGCTTTGCTCTGCATACTTGTTGCTTCGGGACGCCAGAGTCTCTGTTGTTGCTTGCTTGGAATTTTCCCAGAGGGTCTGGGCGTCCCAGCACACTGGGGAGTCTGGTGCACAGGGTTTCAGGCTGGGGGAGGTGTAACTAGACCCGCAGCAAAGGAGAGCATGTTACAACCACAGAAAGAGGGTCTGCCTGCTCAAGGTGGGCTTGCCTGCCTAGGGGAGGTGGCTGGAGCTCCTTGGTTTTGAGAACCAGAGCCAGTCCTCATTTCTTGAAAAGATGCATGCGGTCAACATGAAAAAGGACCAACCTGAAGGACCAGGAGTTAAGTGCTTGGCAGAGTAGCTGGATTCCCACACCATGAGCTCTTGAAAATGACTAGAAGAGTTACAGTATTTTAGAGATCACAGAGAGTTCTGGGTTGCACTAGAAGCCCACTGGAAGCTGAGTGGGAGGGGCAAGGAAGCAGGGTCTAAAAATACTCTGTGGAGGGGGTCCCATGAGGTCACCTCCTCAGGAGACTCTGTCAGCACTGGCCAGGCTCTGGCTGCTGTCCCGTGCCCAGCTCTGAGTACAGTCACTTGGACGCTGCTGGGGCCCACGGAAGAGTGTTGGCAGATGGCAGCATGAGAGGGATGAGGGGAACCTGGAGAGAGTTCAGAGGAGACACCCAGGCATGATGAAACAGCCTGAAAGAGTTGCTCAGAGGCACGGTCTGGGGATGGGACCGCTCTTCCTGGATGCAGCAGGGTGGGAGTGAGGGGAGCACCCAGCACCCCGCAGCCCCTGAGGTGTCCCGCTCGGCTCTGTGCTGGCCCTGAGTGAGTGGAATCAACTTAACTTTGCTGCTTGGTGGGCTGTGAGTTCACGCGCACGTGAAACCCCGTGACAATAGAGCTACAGCTACAGCTTCCCAGCTCAGTTGTCCCCCACGCCAATAGGAGTGGCTACGACGAATGGTCAAGATGACTAATAGGACCCCTGAAACTCTCTTATGCTGGAAGAATGACTCCTAAGTAGTGTTATCAAACAGCTGGCCGGGAGATGGAGACAGTTCTGAACAGGCGGGGTGCCTGCCTGGGGCCCATCGGTCACTCACTGCATGAGGTCACCCCCTTTTACAATGGACCCTGGAAAGGGGGACTGGAGAGAGGCCAGGGTGCGTGGGTAAAGACTGTCTGGACGAAGGCACAAATGAGCACCACAGAACCTCTACCGTGTGCTGTGAACTTTACTTGGGAGGAACCATTACATTTTTTTTTTTTTTAAAGATTTATTTATTTATGCATACAGAACTGGGGTACAGGCTAGAGGCTCAGGGGTGGTGAGAGGCTTCACCAGAGACAGAGTGGGGAGCAGAACAGGCAGATTGACGAAGTACACTGCTGAGGGGAGCAGCGGGCGGGTCAGGAGAGGTCTGCCACACCATGTGGTCACCTCCAGGGCAGGCGTGAATCGAACTCATGCGGAAGCGGCTTTAGATTCTCAGTGCTGTGTTTTAACCCGCTGCGCCACCAGGGAGGGCCGGAACCATTACATTTTTAATGCTGTGGGCAAAAGAGGAGTTACTCTTCCCCAGTTTACAGGTTCGGAGATAAAGACAGAAGGAAGGGAAGGAATGTTCCTAATCTTTCAGTTAGTTCATTTTGGTAATAGGAAAGTTCAGGCTCGATTCTGGGCAGTTCTGCAGGGCTTTCCTGCAGTAGGTGAGGGGAAGGGAGGGAATGCGGGCAGAACTCCCACCTGGCCCTGTCCCCTCATTGGGACCCAGGAGGGCATCCCCCAGGGAAGCTCACCCCCAACGCTGATGTGAGCCTGCCCCACGTCTACACTCGGAGAAGGGCAGTGAGCGTGCCCCTGCTTCCCTTCCCAGCTCCTAGCCTGGGCTTTGTGTGCATGGAGAGTTCTGCTGGGAGCGTCCCTGAGTTTCCCTCCTAGGGCAGAGGACAGCTGTGAGAGGAGGAAGAGGGATGCAGCTCATGTCTGGAAGTGGCCAAAGAGATACAATCCCCAAGCTTGGATGTCCAGTGGGTGTCTGGTTGCCTCTGCCTGGAATATGAACCAAACCATTTTCCATGGGGGAATTAGCAACAATCCAGCCCACAAAGGGACTGATATGTCAGTTCACAAGCTTAGTGGGGTGGAGGGAGGGGGGCGGGGAGGCTGCTGGCGAGAAATCAACCTCTCTTGTCCTGCTGCGGGAGTCCAGCCCTTCTGCTTGGGAACCTGGAGGAAGCCTGGTCTGATTTCCCTGTGGTCTGAACGGTGGGAATTTTTTTGGTGGCAGATTATATTTTCCCGAGGTGGTTTGGATTACACCTGCCCCATTTCATTTAATTAGGGCTGGTGCTGTGGTCTATTGTGCCCAGTGGGCCTGTCTGCATGAATAAATAGTAACATGTTTGTTTTCTTTTGGGTGGGGTATTTTTTTTTTTTTAATGATGGGGTTGGCAAAGGAAGGGCGAGCATGAGGAGTGATGATGAAATCATCAGGAAAGAGGATGTTAGTGGACAAATTCTCACCCTGTGAGTCTGCAGCGGTGGCTTTTCTGTCCACCCCAGTGCCCCATTCCAGTTCTTCTTAGATCCGCTTGTGCACAGTGTATTCACAGCCTACTCTGCTTTCACATCTATTCCCCAGCCAGACTTTCCTTCTCTTTGCAATAGACCTGGGAACCAGGTATTTCCTCCTTCAGTAACTCCTTGTCTCTTTGTCCCTACACATTTTACTGTGGTTTTCCATTCTCTCTTTTCCCTGGCTACTATAGATCTTAGCAAGGAGCTGCTTGAATAAGCCTTGATACAGTCTTGTCATGGGTTGTTATGTAGCCAGCAGAAAGAATATAAAAATGCTATGTTGACTTGGAATAACTGTCAAGAGGCATTATAAGGAAAAAAACTGTAAATGCAATTGAGCCTTGAACAACAGCGTGGTTAGGGATGCCCACAGCCCCTTTGTTGTCAAAAATATGCATGTAACTTTTGACTTCCCCCAAACTTAACTACTAACAGCCTGCCTTTGATAGGCAGTCTTACCAATAGCATAAACATTCAATGAACTGTATTTTGCTTGCTCTCGATAGTATATGCTGTGTTCTTACAATAAAGTAAGCTAGACAGAAGAGGTTATTAAAGAAATCATAAGAGAAAAGACATGTACAGAGTTTTCCTGCATTCATTAATACTGTAAGTTTACATCTGTTGATAAGAAAATCCACAGGTAAGTGGACCACCCTGCAGTTCAAACCCATGTTGTTTGCAGATGGAACTTGAGGGGATTAGGCTAAGTGAAATAAGTCAGAAGGAGATAGACAAATATCAGATGATTTCACTTTTACGTGGAATATAAAGAAACGAAACAAAGGAACAGACAAAACTAAACCAAAACAAACCCTTGAAATATGACAACAGAGCTGAGGTTACTGGACAGGGGGGTGGGGTGAGGAGCCAAGGCGGATGGAGCCCAATGGTCTGTGGTGGAGGATTATGGGGACCTTGGCGGTGCGTGGGGAGTAGTAATATGCTGCATGAAGAGGTGTGAACCGGTTCCTCTGAATCATACACAGTGTGTGACCTTAAAACAAAAAAAGTTACAGGAGGAAAAAAATAGTAAATGAGTGAACTAAAAACCCAAACCATGTAGTTCAAAGGTCAACTGTATTATGTGCTTTTTGTGCAATAGAATAGTGCTGGAATGTGCACATTGTATTTCTGAAAATATATAAAAGACCTGGGAACCTAGGTGCCTCTGGGGAAGAGGAATGGAGCTTGGATTTGGAGAGACAGCTACTTTCGTAATTATGTCTTTTTGTGCTATTTGATTTCTTTTATTATCATGTGAATGTATTTACTTGCTGCAATAAAGAATTCATTTATAAAAGGAACTTGCAGAATATGGAAGCATATATAAGACAGTATGTGTGTAATTACCTGGTAAAGCAGTGATTAAGATCTGGCCCTGAGCATCCAGGTTTAAATCCCAGTTCCCTCAAATATCATGTCTATGACTAAAGGCAACTAATCTTTCTAAACTTCAGTTCCCTCATCTGTAAAATGGGGAATGACACTACATGATCACACCTATTTTAAGAGGTTTTAGCTCTTCTACTTCATAGGGGGAGGTTGTGGGCATAACTCAATGGATTTAAGTTCAACTTCTTTCTCTAACTTTTTCACGTGAGTAAATGCACAAATCATAAAAAACACCCAATTCTGTGGACCATGAGTTTTTATTTAAAACAGGTTAGAACTAGAACATGAAAGATCTAAACTCCAAGGAGAGAGACAGCATTGTTTCCCTGGAGTGTTCTTGGTGGCAGTGGGGAAGAGGCACAGAGAGCTGAGCTTTGAGGGGTGAAGGGGATTTGGTGGGACAGCAGGTGAGGCCATTCTCACATGAACAACAATGAGGTCAAAGGGATTGAAGAAAGAAGAGAGGAGGTTGGTGAAACAGGGAGTGGGCCAGTCTGGCAGGAGCAGAGTACCTCTCAAGAGTGGTCAATGGAGATGGAGAGGTTGGAAGCAGGTTGCTGGGGGCCTTGAAGGCCAAGTCAGGGAGCTCAGGTCATGTCCTAGAGGCAGCAGGAGGCCCTTGCAAGTGTGAACACGGTGCTGTTGGGCAGTCAATTGCAGTGTAACAGATTATTCCAGAACATAGTGGCTCGCACAGCTCCTTGCCATGCTCCCAGGACCTACAGGCCTGGGCCATTTGGCCTGGGCACAGCTGGAGAAGCTTGGCTCTTCTCCTTCATGTCTGGGACTCCAGCCGGAAGACTGAAAATTGGTGGTGAGTCGATGGCTGAGTTGGAATCATCTGGAGGCCCATTTACTCATGTGTCTGCAGTTGGGGCTGGCTGTGAGCTGTCCTGAGATGTGTCTGTCTGCCAGAACACACATACTCATGGCCTTTCCATGGAAGCTGGGCTTCTTCATGACATGGAGGCTGGGTTCTAGGGATTCATGTCCCAGGAAAGCCAGGAAGCTGTCATGCTTTTCTGATGCAGCTTCAAAAGTCATACAGTGTCCCTTCTTCTTTCTGTTCATTAAGGAGGAAGCAAGGCCTTGTCCAAGCACGAGGGGAGAAGGAGGAAAGTCTATTTCTTGATGGAGGAGCAGTGGGTGGGACCAGAAATCTTGTTGGGGCCACTTTTGCAAAATACAATCTGTGTGAAGAGTGAGGTGGAAAAAAATCCCTCACTTAAAATAAATATTTGTGGAGTATCATTTAGGTGTTGGGTGTCTTGCGAGAGCTTGGAGATGGAGAGATGAGCCAAAGCAGAACTGATCCCAACCTCTTGGAGCTGGTGGGGGAGTCAGACATTAGTCAAATCAACAGACGGAAAATGTAAAAGTTCAATTATCACGAGTCCTGGAGGGAAACATGGAGCTATGAGCGCAGATGACAGGGTGTGGATGTTACAGAGTCAGGAGAGGCAGGAAAGACTTCCCGTGTCAGTGACGCTACGAGTGAGGACTGAAGGCTGGTGGAAATAGAGGAAGCACAGAGGGAAGCAAGCGTGGCCTCCATGTGAAGTCCCCAAGGCAGGAGGGAGAAGGGAAATGTGGAGTATTTTTATGGTTCTGGTGAGAAATACAGTGGCAATGTAAAGAAATCATCATGGAGCAGTGAGAGAAGATTTTGAAGCAGTCGGCTGAATGAATATGGTGGACTTAGAGGTGAAGAGGCCAGTGTTTCTCTGAAGTCTCAGACCGGGTGAGAAGGAGGATGATAATACTCTGCAGAATTCAAGAAGTCGGGACACAGGCGAGCACCAGGTGGTGTTCAGGCTGCGCCATACTGAGTTCGAGGCAGTGGTGCCATCCAATAACATCACAGCAGGTAGCAAATGGGTATGTGTGGCCAGGAAGAGAAGCTGTTAGAAAACTGAGGGTTGAGACCATGGGAGTGAGTTAGATCTTCAAGAAAGAAGGAGCCACAGATTCAAAAGGGAGTAAGCTCTAGGGAGTGCCCTTGTCTAAGGGGAAAGCTTTTTGGAAGCAAATGCGAAGACGAAGACGGAGGTAGCAAGGATAGCCGGAGGCAGGATTGGAGGCCTGGTGGACTGGTCTGGAAAGACAAAGGAGGAAACATCTCAGGAGCAGGTAACACACACTCCGGGCCAGCCAGTGGTTTGGTATAAAGTTCTCCCAGGGGAGCGGAGGCAGAAGGAGGCAAGAACAGGACGTCAGAGCAGAGAGGTGAGCAAGTGGAGGCAGGTGATGGGAGTGGCCTGAAAACGTTGACAGTAAAATGAGGAGCCATACTATAGAAAGAAACAGGGAGGCTTATGGGAGGCTGAGGATACTGATGAACCTACTTACCTGGGAGAAAAGAGCTAGAAAGGGCTGAAGGAGCTAGCACTGGTCAGAGGGTCATGTCTTTAGGATTTTGCCTCCTCCTTTATCTAGAGTCTCTCCTTAACTTTTGGGTGGTGGGCGCAAAAGATCACAGTTCAAGGAGATCCAGGCTAGAGAGGAATGAACCCAGTGAAGATTGGCGAATGCTTCAAATTCAGACCCGTCCATGCAACTAATCTAAAATTATACCTTGAAGCAACTAGTCCATTATAAAATTTTGCCTCAAGATGTCCTGGTAGAGAAAAAATTTATTTTTTATTTTTAAAATAGCTGCAGCCTGAGACATTTATTTCAAATTTGTTCATGCCATCAGCAGCTTGGAGATTAAATTCAGATTGAGTACTTTATTTTTATTTATTTTTTGAAAGATTTATTTATGCGCACAAGAGCTGGGGTCTAGGCCAGAGATGCTGGGGGTGAGAGGATTCACCAGAGACGGACTGGGAAGCAGAACAGGCAGACTGGCGAAATACACTGCGGAGAGGAGCAGCGGGCAGGTCAGGAGAGGTCTGCTGCGCCACGTGGGGCTGGGGATGGAACTCACCCTGAAGTGGCTGCGGCTAGCTTGCAGTGCTGCGTCCTAACCCATTGTGCCACCAGGAAGGGCCTCTTCTTTTAACCCTGCCAGTCAATCTCGTACAGTGTGTGCAATCTCACTGGGAGATGATTCAGTGTCTATATTTGAGGACCTTGGGGCTGGGACCGTGTTCCCAACCACTGTCCCCAGCGGGGCATGTGGAGACACTCAGCCCTTGAGCTATGCCCTCCACTTGGGCCACACTGCCCATGGACATCACCTTGGCTCTCTCCATCCACCTCTTTCACATCTTTGTTCAAATATTACCTTTTTGGGGTGACCTGTCCTGGCCATTCAATTAAAAGTTCTAATACTCCCCCTATTCCTCCCATCCCCAACCTTCTTCTTAGCTTCATTTTTCCCCACGGCACTTGCCTTCAGCCAGTGTTCCATATACCTTGCTCTTTATTTGTTGCCTGTTGTCCCTTTCTTGGGCTGTGAGCTCATGAAGGTACACAGCAATGACCCAAGAAGGCTCTTGGTTCATAGTTGGTGCTTATATTAGTTTCCTGGGACTCAGAGGGACCCAGAGGAGCCAGTGGTGGGGTGGGGGTGGGGGGCAGGTGGAGACAGCAGAGAATTCTATAAGGAGATTTGAAGTGAGAGGGGACGACTGGAGAGAGAAGGCAGGTTCTGGACCAGAGTCCCTGGTTTACACAACAGAAATCTATTGTCTCAGTACTGGAGGTATAGTTCCAAAGTCAAGGTGTCGGCAGGGCTAGTTCCTGTGAGGGAGACTCTGCTCCAGACCTGTCTCCTGGCTTCTGGTAGCTCCAGCTATCCCTTGGCTGGTAGACAGCATTGTCCCTGTCTTTGAGCCAATCTCTGTAGGGACTGTATTCAATGTTCCCCTTTTTATAAGGACACCAGTCATATTGGTCTGCCCTGATGACCTCATTTTGTTGTATCATCTCCAATGACTCCTTTTCCAAATAAGGTCTCATTCACAGGTACTGGGGTGGGAGGGTTTAGGTCTTCAACATCTTTCTGGTGAACACAATTCAACCCATTATAGTACTCAACAAATGTTAGCTGAATAAATCAATGTGGTCACTCTTCTACTTAGGAAGAAACTGGGTCATATGAGGAGGGAAAACCAATCTTGATATATAGTGGTAGCCATTTACAGAAAAAGAGGGGGAAACAGGGAGTACCTGGAGTTGGTCTCCCCAAAGCTGGTGTGACTGAGACTGCTGAGTGTGAGAAGCAGGTGTGGGGTGCCCCTGTACTCAGCAAAGCAGAGACCAGGACAAGGCTTGGGACACCCATAGGGGTCCAGTTGCAGAAGAGAATTCTATAAGGAGGTTTGCAGCCAGAGGGGATGACTGAAGAGAGGCACACAGATGGAGATCAAGTAGGGAGGTTCTAGAAGGATCTGAGAATCCCACCAAGCTTGGCACAAGAGAGGGTCTGACCTATTGAGCTAGAAGGATGAGTGGCTCATTTGAATGTCCTGTCGGGTCACTGGTGAGCCAAGGCTCAGTGCCCCGGGTGTGGTCTTGCGTGGGGTGAAGACAGGCCACATGACCTCATCTGCTTTCATGCTTCAATATATTATTTTCTTTTCCCTTGACTTCTTTCTTCCCTTGGCAAAAATTACTTGCATATTCCAACTCTTTCTTGACTAGGGGGAAAGAGAGTTGCTAATGGAATGGTCAGCTGGGGAGGGGAGGTCCCAGGCCTTACTTGGCCAGTACCAGCCCAGCTGGCGAAGAGAAGGACCTGTGATGGAGATGGTGATGGAGCAGCCGGGGCCTGCGTGCCGGTGTACCGGACTCACACTGAAGAGTTTCCTTTGAAGCCTGAGTTCCCAGGACACAAAAGTGTGCTCACTCCTTGGCCTGCAGATATAATGTCACTGGCCCAACAAAGGAAGCTACGCATGTCCACCCAGAGGGGGCTTGATTCAGCATGAAGGGCAATTATTGGTCTCCAGCCAGCAGAGACTGGCCCCGGGTTGCAGAGATAAGCTGGCAGCCGAGTTGTGCAGGTGGCATGCGGACAGAGCTGAGCACAATAGGGACACATGGAATGAAGCACAGGCGGCCCTGGCTAGTTAGTTTCTGAAGGTTGTCGTGAATTACATGCCACAAGCTCAGAGGCTTAAAGCAACAGGCTTTGGTTGTCCCAGGATTCTGGAGGCCACAGTTTGAAATCAAGCTGTCTGCAGGCCGCGCTCACTCTGCTGGCTCTAGAGGAGGATCTTATCCTGCTTCTAGCTTCTGGGGTTCATCTGCGATCTTTGGTGTGCCTTGTCATGGAGACATGCCACTCTGCATGCTGCTGTCTTCTCCCATCTGTCCTGTTCCTGCATCTCTTTTTCAGAGCGGCGCCTGTCACCCTGGATTAGGGACCATCCCACCGACATTGTTTTGACTTATTATCTGCAGAGATCCTATTTCCAAAGAAGGGATGTTCTGAATACCAGGAATCAGGACATCAAGCTATCTTTTGGGAGAAGGGCAAATCCATTTACAACATGGCCCAGGGAGTGAGTGGCTACCTCAGAGTGTGCACGGGGTAGAGGGCTAGGAAGGATTTCCTGGGGGGACGAATGCAGAAGTGAAGGCATCATGGGCAGGTTGAATAACACAGACAAGAAGTGTGGCCATAGAGATTCGGGACCCAGGGAGGAAGGAACCGATGCCTCTTGGGTTGGCTCTGATACCCTATCAGGTGTGGTATGGGTGCCATCCTTTTGTGAATCCACACCACATGGCCATTCTCCCCCATCTGACAAATGACAGCTGATGTGTCTGGACAGCTGGACAGCATGACCAAGCAGTGACTGGACATGGGTCAGCCCCCAGGGTGATGTCCCCATGGAGACAAGAGCTCACACCTTGTAGTGAACATGCAATGACTCTTCTAAACCATGGCATACAGCCAGAGGGAGCTCTGAGCTGTGACGCACAGGTAGAAGAGTGTTTGGGGGCAGGCTCTGTTGTCTCGGGCTGTCTTGTTGCATGTTGTTGGGAGCCTGTTCCACTGAGGAAGGGCTCCTGGGGGAGACATCACAAAAAGGCCTCGGGCTGACCTCTGATCTCCAGGGAGACCAGCTGACCTCCTGGAGGCTGATGGATCCAAGCAACGGTCACGGAGACCGGGCTGAGTCATCACACCCATCGCAGAAGTTGGCTTAGTCTACATCCTTGCTAGGATGAGTCCTGCTCCCGGTGAGAAACGGGCTACCCGTTTCCTGTGTGTCCAACACGAAGCAACCAAGAGGCCCTGTTGTGCTTTGCCCAGGCATCCACTCCTATCGGTGCTCCAACGTTCTCATAAATATTTAGTGACTTTCGCTGACCCACATTAGCTCTCCACAGCTATGGGGGAGATTTGCCTCTGGAGGTGAAATGCTGCATTTGAAATTGGGTCCTGCCATTTACTATGTGATAGTGACTGGGGTGGGACTGACCCTCAATTTCTGCATCTAGACATTGGCATTATAGTTTCTAACTCACAGAGTTCTGGTGAGCATTGAATAAGACCCCAGAGCATGAAAATGCTGTCTGTACCACTTATTAACTAGAGTTAATATAGTTGGGATTCTTTTGAGAGCTAAACCAGACAATTTCCCCTTGTAATTTCATTCTCTCTCAACAGGGCTACCTAAAATAGGGATTTGTGATGTAGGATCCAGTTGCCAAATAGTTCTGCTGGCCCCTGTCCTTGTAACACTCATGAACTGAGACTAAATTTTTCATTTTTAAGTGACTGGAAAAAAATCCAAAGAGCAATATTTCGTGATATGAAAATTTATGAAACTCGAATTTCTGTGTCCATAAATAAGCTTTACCAGACTGTGACATGCCCTCTGTTTATGCCTGTGGTCGCTTTCCTGCTACAGCCTCAGAGGTGAGCAGCTGTGACAGCGATTCTGTGGCCTGCAAAACCCAAAATATTTACCATCTGGTCCTTTCCATAAACAGTTTGCTGACCCCTGCTTTAGAATAACAAAACCAAGCAAATAAAACCTCTGAGCTTACTCCCCATTTTTCAGCTTTCAAGTAAGCTGTGTCCACAGTCCTCAAATCTCTGGGTCTGGGAGACCTGTTCCTACAGACCTGACTTTCCAGCCTCTGAGAATGTCAGTCTGAATGGCCCGCAGGCTGGGGCCCGGCTGACAGAGCACCACCCCTGCCTCCCTGCCCCCCAGGGAGTCCTCAGGCTCCCCAGGCTCTGAGGGACTGAGGAGGCAGGCTGCAGCTGCCGGGGTCCCTCACACAAATCCCATCCTGCCCTCCTCACTTTGGGCATTGAAGTTGCCTGGACGTCAGCTGGTGGAGTGCTTTGCCTGGTGACAGGTCTGCCATTTAGACATAATCACCTTTTTATAACCATGTAGCTCCCTGAATGACTCTCCCCACCCAGTGCTTTCCCTGATGATTGAAAAGAGCTAAACCAACAAATGGCATTATCTCTTCTGAATGGCCTCAGTTTATCACCTGGACAAGCCCAGAAACTTCAACCCTGAGCTAGTCTTTGTTGTAGCAACAGGTGCTCAGGAAGCAGCTGGGTGAGTGAGAGGGAGGATGAGTTTAAACCTCTGAACACCAGAGCAGAGCCAGGCAAGAGGAGGAAGGCCATGGAATGTTCTTTGGGAGAAAACTTTAGACACAGGATCAGCTTCACTTCTCCACATGAGGCTGGGACAGGTCCTTGAGGCCTCAGGTGGCAGCTGATCTAGTATCCATCCAGGTTCTGGGAGAGGGCTGCATGCTAGCTGACTTAGAGTTAGGAGTCCTAAAGATGCTTCCTGAAGAATTGTAAGGGGAGAAGAGATTCCAAGAGACGTTCTTTCCCTTTTTTAGATGTATAAATGCCTGTGTGTCTGAAGCCAGTGTAGAAATCACAGTCTACCTACCTGACAGGAAACCAGGTGGGTTCCACATACCTCCAGTGTCAATATTTTTCTTGAAATATTAGAATGTTTAAACATGAGAAACACTAGAGAGTCTGGAACTAAATTCCAAGGGAGGTAGTAATTTTTGTGAAAAGAGCTACATGGTAAATGGTACAGACTTGTGGCCTCTGTTGCTACTACTCAGCCCTGCTGTTGCCATGTCACATGGACAATGTGGAGGGGATGATCAGGGCTGTGTGTCAATAAAGCTTTATTTATAAAAACAGGTAGTGAGTCAGGCGGGACCAAGGACTGTGGTGTGCTGATCCCTGCCCTGGAGTTTTAGCTTGCTGCTTGCCTTTATCAAACTCTGAAAAACGTCAATTTATGGGGTGATAGGTTCGAAAGAGCCTAACGAGTGTTCAGCTTGTAAGTGTGCAGAAACCTAGAGAAGATGGGCAAGATATTCACAGTTCAGTCATGAGGTTAGCTAGTAACAGAAGGAAAAAGCAGAGCTAGGCAGGGCAGAGCCCGCCACATAGCTGTTGAGATGAGGTGGGGGAGGGGTGAGACTCCTTGTGCTGCGAGGACACTAAACAAGCTAACTCTTTTTTTTTTTTTTAACGATTTATTTATTTATGCATAAAGAACTGGGGTACAGGCCAGAGGTGCAGGGGCGGTAACCGAGTGGAGACCAGAACAGACCGACTGACGACATCCACTGCTGAGGGGAGCAGCGGGCGGGTCAGGAGAGGTCTGCCACGCCAATTGGGTCATCTCCAGGGCAGGATTCAAGCTCAGGCTGAAGTGGCTTTAGCTTCTTAGTGCTGTGCTTTAACCCACTGCACCACCAGGGAGGGCCCACAACCCTACTCTTTCAGGGTCCTCAAGACAAACTTCTATGATGGTTTTGGCTCTTTTTGGTTATTCCCTGTCTTGAGATTTCTGTCTCCTTTGTCCCTTCTTGTAAACTCCCAGTCTCTCTGCTTTTGCAAAATAGTACTGCCTCTGTGATCCCCACACTCCGTATTCAGAACAAGTGGACCCTCTTCTGTGTTTCACAGGGCCTGGCGTACACCTCCAGCAGGTATATATTCTACCATAGTGCAAGTTACATTTCTGGCTTCCTCATTGCTGGATTGAGAACTCCTCACGTGTATGTTTTACTGCTCTTTAGCTTTTCAGTGGTTAGTTGGGAAAAAATGAATGTCAAAGACAGAAACAAATTGGTACAGGGAGCAGTCAATTCAGAACTCCTGGGTCTAGTGCTATCTGGCATGGCTTTCTGACTGCTTCATGATTTCATCTTTCCCAAGAAGTGATGCTGTTTTCAAAGGAGGGTCAGGGTTGTAGCATACAACCTACAATTGCATTCATTGGATTTCCATAATCAGTCTAGAGTAGAAGGGGGATTCACTGGTTCCTGTAACCGTGGCAGGGAGGACAGACTGCAGCGGACCTCAGGGACAGTTGGGAACAAAGGGACAGGGATCGCTGTTTCTCCTTATGGTTTCTTCCAGGTGCCATTTTCACACCTGCCATCTCTAGCCCAAGGAGGAGCTGCTTTTCCTTTTCCCTAATCAAATAGTTTCAAAAGCAACATGAGCTTCTGGGACCATGTGCGCAGTCTGTGGTCAGGGAGGCAGATTCCCATAATTGGCAGGAGAATATGACTGACGCGGGATGAGAGGATGATACCCCCAAAGGAAGAGGGGGTCATTTCTTAGAAGTGAGGAGCAGGCCCCTCCCTGGTGGTGCAGTGGGTTGGAGCGCTGCACTGGGAAGCTAAGCCAAGCCACGGCTGCTGCAGTGCGAGTTCTATCCCCGGCCCCGGAGGTGATCCACGTGGCATGGCAGACCTCTCCTGTCTGCCGGCTGCTCCCTCAGCAGTGCAATTCATCGATCTGCCAGTTCTGCTCCACACTCTGACTCTGGTGCTTCCTCTTGCTGCCCCTGCTCCTCTGGCCTGTGCTCCATTTCTGTACACATAAAGAAACAAAATCTTTGAAAAAAAAAAGAGAGAAGTGAGGAGCAGGCATGCCAAGCAGACAGAAAGAAGAGACACCCCCTTCTGTGTTTTTCCTTCATCAGCGCTTGGGCCTGAGCTGGGTGGAAACACATGTGCACTCACTAACGGGGGCCATTTTCCTTCCAAGGTGCCACCTCTCATCCCTTGTTCAAAATTTATTTCCAGCCTGAACTTGCCAACAACCTTGTCCAGAGTAAATGCATTCCCTCATCCTGATGGATGAAGAACTTGCCGCTCTCAAGGAGAGAAACTACCATCCACTTGGCTTTTCCTCTCCAGCTTTTTAACATTCAGCAGAGTCCCAACTCTCCATCATTCATCTAACAAACATTTGTCCAACAAATCCTTTGTGTTGTTGTTGGCTACTTTCAAAGAGCAGGAGATTCTGAGGCAGGTGGGACTGATGCTTTAATGGTAGATTTATTAAATGGATAAACTTAATTTTTTTTTTACAGCAATGTGAGTTCATAGCAAAATTGGAAAAAAGGGCCATTCCATATCCAGAGCTTATTTTCAGAAGCTATTGTGTAAGCAGCTTTTATTGACATTCTCTCGTTCTATTCAACGACTCTGTGAGGTAGGGAGACACGCTCATCTGTTCTTTTCAGATAAGGAAACTGAATCCTGGAAAGGTAAAGGGGTTTGATGGTGACCTCTCAGCTTTCTGGGGGCCATGATAGGGCATTACTGTGTGCTTTTATTGGATACTTTCAAAGAGCAGAATGTTCCGAGGCAGGCAGACCTGGTGCTTCAGTGGTAGAATTCTCCACCCTCATCTGAGATGCTGGCAGTACTAGTCTATAGGTTTTAAAAAACATTCAAAAACCCCGACCTCAGTGAAGAGAGCAGATCTGTTTGCTCAAAGTTGCAACCTCAAGTCCCCACTTGTCTCTGGGGGCAAGTTTGGTAATTTGGTTAAGTAGGGGGTCTCCGGTGTGACCTCCCTCCCCTACGTGGATGCTGCCACTCTGACTCCTCAAGGTCCATCTCACTGCCACCAAGTGGCAAAGGCCCTGGAGCTGAGGGTGCTGGGCATGGCTGGCAGGCTCTCCAGACGCTGCCAGTCTCTCCCTCCCTGGACCAGTTCCCAGGCCTCAAGGAGCTTTGTGGCTCAGTCTGTGAGGCCCCAGGGCTACGCTTCCAGTTTCTTCTTTCTTTGGCTTCAATACTTCTCAGCTCTGGTCTCTTGGGGTTAGGGTGTATGTGGCTGGGGAGCAGAGAAGGGTCACAGGAAGGGGAGTGAAGTGGAGTGGGTAGCTGGTAATATTTTCCAGTTCATTCTAAAGTGTCTGCTTTTCTTAATGACTACGGAAGTGAGCCTGCTGACTCGCTCCCGCTGCTTACATCATGGGGCGGCCAGCCTGGGACCGGGTGGGGGAGGTGGGTGAGAAACTGAACGGGGATTAATCCAACCCAGAGTGAATTGATAGACAAAAGCAGTGGTGATCAAGTAACCTTTTTCCCAAGCACAGGCCTTGGGCAGGTGGAGAGGAGCCAGGTATTTCCATCAGTGCATGCTTGGCCTGCTTCGCGCTGCTCCGCCCTTGACCAACATTTTCATTTCATTCTATTCCATTCTGCCCTGCTCCATTCTACCAGCTTTGGTGGAGAATCTGGAATGTTCCAGGCATATACTGGTGGAGGGGTGCCATGGAAAGCTGGGTGGTCAGTAGCATTCTTGGGCACTGCCCTTACCAGCGAGGAGCGGAGAAGTGCCTCATCTCACTTTTGCTGCATGATAACCCCCCAAAGTGAATGATTTACGACACCCTTTCTTAGTGCTGCTTCTGAGCCTGCAGAGCAGCTGGGTACTTCTGCCGAACTGGACCATCTCTGTGGGTCACCGCTGGGTTGGCTCATGTATCTGTGGCAAGCTGGTGAGTCAGCGGGCTGCTCCGTGATGGCCCGGACAACTGGAGCCGCTGGCCACATGCTCTCTCATCCTCGCCCAGGCTAAGTTGGGATTATTCATGCGCAGTGGCAGGTTTCCAAGAAAGTGAGGGGCGGCACGCAAAGCTTCCTGAGGCCCAGACTGGGATCACAGGTAAAGTCACTTCTGGCCATGTTATTAGCCAGGCAAGGGAGTAAGCCAGACGGGATGGAAGGAGGGGGCTCTTCATGGAGGCAGACACTCTGCTCCCTAGCTAAGTCATGGGTACCCTTATTTTGCAGAGAAGACTGGCAGTGCTGTATCTGGGTTCTTATCACAACCCCCTAAGCAGTCTGGAGGGGAGTGTACAGTCGTCAGGGGTGGCATGGTGGGAAGGGGTTTGGACACAACTTCCCAGGAGAGGTAGCCTGGAAAGACAAATAGTGTCCCGGTGGCAGCAGAAACGCTCTGTTTTCTGGCTGGTTCCTTTTGCCAAAACCTAGCCCTGGCTTACTTGCTACCACCTGCACTGTTTACAAGAATTCTGTCAGTGAGCCAGAGGGGCTTCTCTCTGCCTCCTTCCTGCATCTGGAGGCAAGAAAAGCCCCAGCCTATGCTTCTGGTGCTTAGAAAAAGGGAGGTTCCTTGCCCCAGGTTTTGGCCAAATTGTGGTGTTTTTTTCTCCCCTCAGACTCCACCCTTGTACCTTTCTGGCACAATGGTTTCTCCCGGCATGGCTTACTGGATGCCAGAAAGATCCTGGTCAGCTTGTCATTCCTTTGCCTATGGAAAATAACTCTTTTTGTTGTGGGGTCATGCAGACTCTGCCTTCCTATCATATGTTTTCTCCTTCAAGCCCTTATCCCGGAGTAGGGGGTTGAGTGGGGGTGATCTGTAAATGGGGTGGTGTAGTGGCAGTCACTTCTGTAGCTATTGTACCCAGGAGTCCTTGGACATTGTGACCTTCCTGATCTCTATGACCTTGGTAGGATTTTCTGGCAGGCTTTAGTAGTCTGATCATTAAAAGCAAACCAGTATACAGCTTTCTGTTTTAGCACATGCCTGGGGAGCTCGCATGCCTACAGACAAAGAATCCCTGAAGGCCCTCAGTGTGGGGTTGGTCATCCTCAGGTGAAATCTGCCTTTGGAAAAATCCCAGGGCCTGAGACCCTGCTGTGGGAGGATGCGCTGACCCCACGGGCACATGAGCTGTGGAGTGCACGCCCCTGTCTGTGGCCTAGTGTACTCCTGCAAGGCCAGAGTGTGCCCTTCGTCCTGGTTTACCTGCCTGTGGAGTGTCCAGGGCCTGGCGCTTTTCCTGGGTACTGAAAGGGGGTGAGTTGAGGTCTTGGGTGAGTTCTGTCCAGCTTGTTCTGAATCTGGAAGATGGGGTCCCCAGTATGGGTGTGAGGGCACTATTTCCATTTGTGATGGATATCCGCTCTTTCTCCCTCTCTGCCTTTTATAGCAGAAACAGTGTCTAAATCTGATATCTTTGGCTTCAAGGATCAGAAATATAACTCCAATCAGTATGGACAAAGGAGATATTTACTCCAGAACTGAGTGGGAATCTCATTGACGCAAAGGAAGAACTACAGGAATCTGGACCCCCCCCCAGGAATCTCTGCTTCTTTCTGACCGTCGGTTCATTCTGAATTCTACCCAGCACTCTGGCCTACTGGTAGACACAAGGCCCAGTAAAGGCTCTGCTTAGCAACTGCTACAGAAAGAGGACGCTTCCTCCATGACCCCATGATGTTTAGCTTAACCCGACAGAAAGGTCCTCAGTTTCCCTCTTGGGTTATGAGCTGGCGCCTGAGCACGGACACTCAGCTTTGTTGCTTCTTGGGCCTGTGCCCATCTTTCCGAGTGGGACTTTAGATTCCATAGGATGAGAAGTTGGTCAAACTGGCTGCAATCTTGATGTGTGCTCTGGCAGGCGCAAGCCTTTGACAATACACCCTCTTTTTATCTTTGGAGGGACCCACCCATGCTTCCTCCCTGCTCTTCCTCATTGTAACCTAATCTCTGCTGCTTCCGTTCCCACGGTGGTCATTGGTTTAGGCACAAGCATATGCCGTAGTCTGGCCAATGTGATAGAAGGAGACATGAGCTGACGGTTTCGGAGAAAGAGTCTCCATTCTTATGAAGGTTCATCTCTTTTACTGGCCTCCCTCTGGCATTCAGGGGGTGCCTGGAGTTGCGGGACCAGCTGACCCCGCAATTTGTTGAGGGGTGGTGAGGACTCAGTCAAGGATAAGACTGTGTTGCCAACGATGATGGAGCTGGGGCCTTCACTACCAGTGAGTGAACCAATCCTGGAGTCACCCTCCCCAGAAGTTTTCATTTATGAAGAGTACAAGGTTCTTATTGTGTCCTTATTTCCACATTGTCGAAGCCATCTGTTTTCAAAGCATGATTGTGGACTAGGGACATGGGCTACCAGAACATCCTTTGGGAACTTGCTAGAAATGAAAATTCTTGAGTCTCACCCAGATCTCTGGAATCACACACTCTGGGATGGGGCCCAACCACTTGGGTTTTAAGGTGTGGTCCAGGTGGTTCTGATCAAGCCAACATTTGAGAACCACCATTTAAACTATTTGAGGTAGGATTAGAGGGGATTTGGTTCTGTTTACTTGTCACCCAAATATTCTAGTTGGGATCTGCACTAAAGGAAGGGTCTGGGAAGGACCTAGAATCATTCTAGAAGCACCCTGTTATTTCACAGCGGTCACTGAGTTGGAAGAGGTGTCATGCCAGGCATGTAGCCTTTCTGCCGTGATGTGTCCCTTAAAATCTGGGTCCTTCCTCCCTTGGAGTCCTTGTTCTCATTTTTTGTATTGTCAACATCAGAAATTTCCCTTGCTTTGGGAGCTGTATAGGGTGAGCCACGCAGACTCTTGCTCAGCCTCTTTCAGCTCAAGGTGTCTGCATCAGTCAGGGTTTGGGCAGGAAATAGCACATGCGAGCCAGGCAGTTAGGTGAGGGGTTGCTTAAGAGACAGGCACAGGTGTGGGAAACATAAAACAACTCCCACTAGGAAGAGTGCAAGGCCCCAGGGCTAGAAGTAGCATGACTCCCCCTAGGCCTGTAATAGTAAGGAGAGAGAGCAACTAGGTGGTGCAGAATGGGTAGCTCCAGGAGGTAGGCCTCCGCCTTCATCTCTGGTACCTGTGAACATTTAAAAAGAGTTTATAAAAAAAGTCTTTACAAGTCTAATTAAAGACTTTGAGACGAGGAGACTACACCAGATAGTCTTCTTGGGCCCTAAATATGGCTCATATCCTTATTAATATGGCTCATATCCTTATTAATATGGCTCATATCCTTATTAAGGAAAGGGAAAAGATTTGAGACAGTCAGAAGAGAAGACGGCGAAAAGGTGTGACCACAATGGCGGTGAATGGAGTGATGGGGCCCCAAGCCAGGCCTGCCTGTGGCCACCAGCAGGAGGAAGAAGCAGCAGAGAACGGACTTGCCTGTGGAGCCCAGATGTAGCCTGCTCCCGCTGACATGTCGACTCTGGGCTTCTGACTTCTGGGACGGTGAGCAAATTCCTTTTGTCTTAAGTCACCAAGTTTGTGGTAATTTGTGCTGTCACCACAGGGCCATGGTTGTGTAGAGAAAACGGTGAGGCATCTATTGCAGAGGGGCTGCCAGCCCCCCCCCCCCCGACTGCACCACCCAGAGGAATATTCCTCAGGCTTCACTGCATTCTCTTTGCCCTCCAGAGGGTGCCGGCCGGCCCGTGGTTGAATCCAGATGAAAGCCATCAGACAGGGAGCCCTTGATGTGGCCCTCCAGGGCCTCCTGAGACACAGAGCCAGGAGACAAGGCTGGACAGAGGACCAGGAGGGGCAGAGACAGCCATGAAGCACTCACCCCTTGCAGGAAAAGCACAACAGGAGGGTCACCATTGAACAGACATGGGCTCATAGAATCCAAGTGTGTGTGACAGGGATGTGACAAGAATCTGTGCTGTGTGATATCACGTTCAGGGACAAGCAGCAGCAGCAGCAATAACAATGATGCCATTTTTCTGGAAAAACTGTCCAGAAGAAGTGGAAATTCAAGTGATGCTCAAGAGACGGCTTGAGCCTTTGTATGGATCCATGCTTGGAAGACTCCGAGATGACAGTGGGGTAAGCATATGAAGGGTATGGACTGCTGATGCTGAGGCAAGTGGGGAAAGAGGCTGAGGAGAGGGGAGAACTGGGCTCCATTAAGTCACCTAATGTGGGACTCTGACAGTTTTGCAGTCTCCTGACATGGTGGTGTGATCTACGATGCTCTCTGGTGCTGGGCCCTGAGCACCCTCACTACCTTCAGGTGAGGACACCCCCAAGACTAGCCTCAAAGCTTGGGGAGTTCTGCTATTCAAGGTGGAGGCAAAGGGGCAGAGGGTCAGTTCTGTGCCATTTGGATGTGGAGGGGCACAGAGCTCTGAGGACAGACATGGGGCTGGGCAGTGAGGGGTCACAGCCTGTCCTCAGGTCATCGTCCCGGAGTGGGCTGCAGGGTAGTGTCTGGGGCCAGGTTGGTTTCAGGTCCATCCAGCCCCTGCCCTCTGTGTCCCAGGCAACCTATTCTGTCTTCTCCGTGTCCCTCTTGGGACAATGGGAAGGAGGAGACTTTGACAAGAACAAATGATGGTAAATAAACCAAGGGAAAATAAGTAATAGCACAGAGGTCCTAAGTCTAAGAAATAAGTCCAAGTAAATACCACCCAGTCATCTATGAAATTGCACAGAACCATCTGATTGCAAAACATGGAAGAGAGAAGACCAAGCCAGAGAGGCGGAAGGTCCAGAAAGCCAGTGTGGCCTGTAGTGAACTCCCTAGTCAATGGCGTCTGCAGAGAGAATGGAAGCACACAGGGTGCTGATCAAAATCAAAGAGGCATGAAAGGAATTGGAGTCGTTAGCAGAGGCGCCTACATGATCCTGTCCTCCCGCCTCGCAGGGGAGGCACACCCTTATGGCTCTTTCACTCTGACTGGTGAGGATTTGGCCTGAAGAATTGTTTGCAAGTGTGCAAATTTCTGGGCAGCTTCTAGTCCTCCCGTGGCCACCAACAAACCAAGGGACCCATTGCTTGCCAAATTCTCCTGACCCAGAGCAGGGGTGCGACCTCCTGGAGAGAGCCTGAGCTCCAAGGATCAATGCTTGTGTGTCATTGACCAGGAGCAGAGGTGACTGTTTAAATACACAGAGGACCAGTGTGTTCAGAGCAGTTTGACCGCTTGCATGCATGCATGTGTGAATGTATGTGTGTGTGTGTGTGTGCGCGCGTGTGCGTTCACCTGCCTGCCATGCTAGGCTGTTGTCTCCATGCACAAGGCAGGCAGGGGACGTATGTGTGAGTTGACCCAGAATCGAGGTCTGAGGCCTCTGTGGGCCTGTCGCCTGCAGGACTCATTACAGAAGAGACCAGGTGCTTGGAGTGTCCCCAAAGTCAAACAGAGTGCACTGTCACGAGTTTGAAAAATATTCCTGCAAGAGATATAAATAAAGACTGCAAGCCCAAAGCCAGGGTTTTAGAAAGCCACCCTTAAACACAGGATAATTTATAGCCACTGCTCTCCTGTCCTGCGGATGACTCAGCTCTCCTAGCCCAGGCAGGCCCAGCCTGCTCCAGTAACCTGTGGGTATGTCTGCAAGGATAGCGTTAAGCACTCCAAGGAACCCAGTGAGGACCTTCGGTGGGGCCCTCTCCCTCCCTTCTAAGCTGTGTCTGTGGCATGGAGGCTGTGGATTCTGCAGGCAGACTGAGAAGCAGGATGCTTGGCTATTCCCAGCCGCTGGATCTTGGCAGCCTGTTGAGCTGATTCCCACCTATCTCTGGTTGCTGGGGGGCTAGGGGAGGGAAGGGTCATCTGCTCACATGGTGCCCATCTCCAGCCCCGAGCTCACTGGGGGGCAGCACCTCAGAACTCAGAAGCACAGATAGACTTACAGCTAGAGAGTGCACCCAGGCTTAGAGACTTTTGAGCCCCATAGAAAAAACAGAAATGACTGTTTTTCCCTTTTATTAAAAAAAATATAACCTACCCAAGTTAGGTGCCCTAAAGGGCTGGAAGAGGCCAGGCAGTGATGTGCTTAAATGTTGGCCTAGATTTGGGGTGGGAGGCAGACAGGCGTGAACAGGGGCAGTGTTTTAATTCTTTTCCTCCCTCCCCTTTCAAGGTATTTTTAGCGAACTCCCTAGCCAATCGCGTCTGAAGACAGAATGGAAGTACACAGGGTGCTAATCAGAATCAAAGGCTATTTCTTTTTCTTCTTTTTTTCTACACTCCTTCCAGGAGTGTAGAAAGGACTGGAAGTCTTTTACCCACGAGTCTCATCCCAGCTGGGACACCAAGGACCTTTTTAAGTAAAGGCCCATGCGCCTGAGTGTTCAAATGTAGAAAAAAAAAATCATCATTCAGGGTTATTTTAAAAACAGTTTGGCTCTTTGGTTAAATTGCTAAACAACCCCTGAATCCAATTTTCTCTGCTCCAGAAGATGGATATGTGTAGTTAGCCTAATTTCAACACAGGACACAGAAGCTCAGAGATAGGCAATAATTTTTGATTAGCTGAACAAGTCCTTAAATCTGGAACACTATTTAATGTGCAGACATAAAGCCATTCTCTGTGTGTGTGTGCGTGTATGCATTCAATGGAGGTTGCTAAAGATCTAAGTGAGGACTGGAGACTGGAGTGGGTGCTGGGTGGTCAAGGGCCTGACCTCTGGGCAGGGCAGTGACCTTCATGGCCGCTGCTGCTCTGTGCAGGGCCCAGCACCCCTGGGTGTTTATTACTCAGAGTATGTGCCTGTGATATTTAAGGTTTTCTTTATTTTGTATATAATCGATAAACATGATTTAAAGAGAAGAAAATTTCTTCTGAAAAGGAAGTTTCAAGTCAGCCAAGTCCAAGCCTCCCCCTCCCCCTAGCATTGCACACATTGCCTTCATGAATGATGGAAAGCAGAGCACCTTGGGAGCTGCATAACTAAAACCACAGAATTCCGGCCTGGCCGGGTCTCGCTGGAGCTCACAGGGCCTACTGCAGAATCCGTAGCGCAGGCTTTTGAAGTCTGTTTTCTGTTCAGGCCGCCTCCTCTTTTTGATCTTTCCTTCCGGGAGTTGTTTTCCACCTTCCATCAGTTTCTGCAGCCCTGCTTTTCAAGTCATCTGTTTTTTCATATTATCAAAACAAGAAAGATTACTGTGGTTCATTTATACGCATGGACTGATTTGTGCATCTCGATCAATTAGACATATAGGTCGATCGGCTCCATATAGATCGCTCACACACGTGATCCGTGAGGCACCCACAGATTGATTAGACCCCTGCTTTTTGTGGGAAGGAAGCAGACTGGTGGAGATGCAGAGACTTCCAAGGTTACACAGCTATGAAATAGCAACCCCTTAGATGCTTAGGGTGATCGAGAATTAATCTGCAGTGATTGTTAAATAACAATTGATTTAAATTTTATAAGCCTGCAACCTAGGAGACTTGAGATAACAGTGAGGCTGAGGTAAGCCAGCCTCTTTCCTTTTTGTAGCTGATTGCTCTGCGTGGGTCAATGGCTTTCGAATTGACTCCCAGTGGCTTTCTCTACTTTATTTAGACTATACACTCTCTACCCAGAATCCACAGGCCTGGCTGGGCTCCGTGGAGTGCTCAGCCTCCAGGCAGAAGGGTCTCGGCCCAGCAGTCCTTGGTTTTGAGGATATGGGAGGGCCTTGGGGAAATAAAGCCACTTTAGATTTCTGGTTTCTCTTCCAGAGAGAGGGAAGCCACTTCTGTTAGGTCTGCAAAGTTAACCCCGAGAGCCCCTGCTGGGCATGCTCTTCCTGTTCACCCCAGATCTCAGTGGAACACTCCAACGATACAGGGCACCATTCTGGGTGCAACAGAAAACTCAGAGCCAAAAAGATACAAACCTTCAGTACACTGGTTAGGGCTGGAAGGAAGGTAAGTGCACGTGTTTGTGTGTGCACAGGGGACGGGGTGCCCTTTGGCCAAAATCACCACAGCTCTGACCTCATCGGCACTTGTCAGATGGCCCCCTCGCGTGCATTCCCGCCTACACTGAGGTTGGCGAGACTTGAGACTCACCCGGGAAGGAAGAGCAGTAGTCTCTGGTGGATTTCAGGGAAGTGCAGGAGAGTGGGGAAGGTAGAGAGCAGAGGGGGAACAGCTTACTTTGCAAGTCCCTTCTCTAGACCTCTCTTTCTTCTCCCCTCCAGGTGTTCCCACCCCCAAGTCAGAAGAACCAGGGCATGGGCCAGAGGAGCGCCAGCTGAGTCTGTGGGCTGTTTATACCCCGTAACCAGAGCCTCTTCTTGCTGAGGTGGCCTAACAGCTGCAGAGATGAGGGGACTGGCGGTGGCTCCCAAGATTGGGTGCCCGGTGCTGGCGCCTGTCACGGGCAGTTTCTCCAGGTTGTTTTCCCAAGCCAGGGTGGGAGTGGAGGGAGGTGCGGCTGGCTACCAGCCACTGCTTAGATGGTGGGGGAAATCTTCCCCAATCGGAGGTGAATCTTGGAGCCTACATGGAACTTACTCAAATGCACTGTCCAGACTCTCCATCTCCCAATGGATTGCTCCCTAAAGGGTTAAAAACGGTGAGCCCAGAGTACCACAGTTTTTAGACTTTGTTTTCCCTTTTCTCTGTCTTTGTTATCACAGACCCAGAAAGGAACGTGTGGTGAAGTTCATAGAGAATTCTAGATTCTGCTGCCAATTCCATCTTCTCTGGAAACTCTATCCCCTCAGCCCAGCCTGGACTCCCAGCAAGAAAGCTGGGGGTGGGGAGACCCTCTGCTCACCCTCCTGCTAGCAGCTGGAGATGCTGCAAGTTCTACCACGTAGGCTGAACCCACGGGCCTTCTGCTGAGCTGTGTCTCATTCCTGTCTCCAGTGGCGTAGCCTGCCCCTTGGGCAGACCCCATCTTCCTTTCTGCTCTCCCATGAAGTGCCCCTCATGGCCTTCGCTCTGCCCATGGCTGCCCCTGGTCCCACTTGCCCTTTGGAGAGGGCCCATGTGTGCATGTGGTGTTTTACTTCTCAGTGTTCACACTTCTCGAGCATGAGATCTGCAGGTGGCTAACATGCTCTTTTCTTTGGTCTCCTGTGCCCCTGCCACTCTGGTGAGGCAGCAGATTTAGCACACCCAGGAGCCCAGTGCTGGCATAGCCCAAGGCCCAGGACACCCAGGGCCGCTTGCCAGAGAGCTCTTCCCTCATCTGATGGCAACCTTGGCAGGGGCAGGGATGGAGCTCATGGGATTGGCTGAGTTTGTCCAACAACCACCTCACAAAGAAAAAGATATGGGTAAGGTCATTGAGCATGGAAAAAACCATGAAATATAAGGCCTAGGACTTTCCACTTAGAGAGATCAGAGTTGAAGTCCACAGATGGCCAGTGGCCCCTTGCCGGGCCTCTTGCTGTTTCTTTGTCATTTACAATGGGGAGGGTGACAGGTCACACTAGTTGGGGTGGATGTCAGGGTGAGAGGAGGTAATGGAGGGGATGCTTGGGAAACTGGTGGTTTCAGGGCCTGGTTCATAGTGGGGGATCATCAATATTTGTTGTGTGCATGAAGAAGAGAAAGAAGAAAGATAACACCAAACTACAAAATCTTTTCATGGCGCAAGAAGCAAATGACAAAATGAAAATGAAATCTGTGCGTCAGAGAAGGTATTTGCAAACTGTGCATCCTATGAAAGGTCCAAAATGTATAAAAATCTCATACTATTCAATAACAATAAACCCAAACTGTCTGAGTGAAAAATGGGCACTGGGACTGAGTAGAGATTTCTCCAAAGAAGACATCCAACGGCTAGCAGCTTCCTGAACAGATGCTCAACATCATTATCAATTGGGGAAGGTTAAATCAAAACCAGACTTTACACCTGTGAGAACAGCTGCATCAAGAACACAGAGATGAGTGTCAGCAGGATGTGGGGTCAGGGAGACTGTGCCCCATTGGTGGGGATGAAAACTGACGCAGCCGAAAAAACAGGAGGTGCCTCAAAACAATGGAATGTCCCAAGAATCTAACAATCCTGGTGCTGGTTATAGATCTGAAAGAAATAAAAGCAGGAGATTGAAAAAATACTTGCATCCCCATTTTTATTGCAACATTATTTACCATAGCCAAGACACGGCATGATCTAAGTGTCTATCGATAGACGAATAGATGGAAAAAAGATCAGCCACACACACACAGAGGAGTATTTTTCAGCCATGAGGAAGAAGGAAATCCTGCTATTTGTGACAACATAGATAGACCAGGAGAGCATCATGTTAGCTGAAATAAGCCAAGCAGCAAAAGACAAATACTGTAAGCGATGTATGACTTCTACGTGGAATTTAACAAAGCTGAATTCATAGCGCAGAGACTGCGTGTGAACATGGAGCTGTGGGAGAGAGCTGAGAAAGTCTGGGATGATAGTGGCCAGCACTATCAGTGATTACAGTCCCCAAGTTGCTAAGAAACTAGATCTGAGAAGCTCTCAGCACAAAAAAGAAATAATTATGTGAAGTGATAGAGGTGTGAGTTAATGCTGCGGGGGGTTTAATTTGGCAATATATAAATATCTCAAATCAACATGGCAATATGCAATAAATGAAAGACTGAAGGTAGGAAAGTGGGGTGGGCGGGAGGAAGGACCACAGGAAGGAAGGTGACAGGGACCCTTGCTTTTCCAGGTCTCCAAATCCTCAGCGACCTGGACACCAAGACCGCCCAGCTTGCAGATCTGGCCACAAGCTGGCCGTGTCTCAGCTTTGTAATTGGCAACTCCCTGACCAAGTTTTTCCTTTTTCTTCTTTGAACAGCATTTAAAGGAGAGAGGGAGGGACCAGTACAGCAACATTGACACATAGCGGTTGTTTAGCAACTGTTGCTTTGTGCTCCCCAGGATTTCCAACAGGGGAGGGACAGCTCACCCGCCCACCACAGCTTCCCGTCCCGTCCCCTCACCCCCTTGCTCAGTGACTCACCCCCATTCGTCTGCCCTTGATTCTCAGCCTTTCCCTCTGTGAGCCGTATTCCTCCTATGCCTGCAACACTCCTGGGTGCAGGACACTCCCAGGATCCGGCCACTTTCCAGCTGGTCATCCAACTAGTGTGTCATCCGTCTCCTTATCTGCAAAGAGGGGTGAGAAAGAGAGAACTCTGAGGGCAACTTGGTGGCATCAAAAAAAGAAGCACTTAACCCAGGCCTGGCCCAGGGCCTCTGGGGCGTAGCTTAGCCATTTCTCTCTCCGTTTTCAGTCCCCTTCCATTCTGTGCCCTGATGTGTGCCTCTCCCACGAAGACTGACTGTAGCTAATTTCCTCATGGCCACCAGAGATAAGCCCAGCCCCTTCCTGCCCTACCTCTCTGTATCTTTGCTTTACTAAATGTGAGAGAAGTTATAATAACGATTTTAGAACTTACTGAATCCTACAATCATATACCTGCATGATGACTTCCCTGATGGGATAGGAGCTAGAACCTCTATGGGGTGTTTGCTTGAATTTCCTTTTTTCCTCTTTAAGCAAAAACACATTTACTAACCAGAGGGTTGAGCAAAATCAAACCACACTTTGAAATAGTTACTTGTAAAAGGTTCGTGATCAAGATAATTGGATGCAGTCATGAAAAAAAAAAAAACAAAACTAGGAGATTTGATTTGAGCTTGTTTATTTTCACAGCTAAATGCTATTGAAAGTGATGATGAAATTTTTATTCCGCTTTTTCTTAGCTCTGAGTACAGGCGGCATTGTTCATCATGCCTGTCACCACGGATTCGCTCGCTCTCATTTGTCTTGTTATCATTGCTCTGCTCTTTCCCATCCCACCACACTGCTAGCGCTGAATCAGGACACGGTTTGTGAGATGGCAGGTCTGAGCTTTTCTGCCATTAGCTGTGGTTTCTTCAGCTTTCCTTTTGTATTTCTTTTGGAAACGGAATTTTCAAAGTGCGTTCAATTTTTTAAAATAAAGGTTATTCATTTATGTATATTTTACATCATTATTTATTTTTTAAAGATTTATTTATTTATGCATATAGAACTGGGGTACAGGCCAGAGGTCTGTGAGACAGTGAGAAGATTCACGAGAGACAGAGTGGGGAGCAGAACAGGCAGGTAGACAGATACAATGCTGAGGGGAGCCCTGGGGAGACAGCAGAGGTCTGCTGCGCCATATGGGTCACCTCCCTGGCTGGTGATGGAGTTTGCATTGAAGTGGCTATGATTACTCCATAGTGCTGAGACGTAACCCCTTGCGCCACCAGGGAGGCCCCATTACTCGTTTTTTGTGCAATGTTTGCTTTCCCCTCCCAGGTTCAGTCCCCGCAGAATTCCCAGCGCCAACTCTCTGTGCACCATCACCAGAGTCCCTTGTGTTCTTCCTCTCCTGTTTGAGTCCCTTCCCTTCCCCTGCAAAATGCCTCTGATTTATAGTTGCCTGATGATTTTGTTTTTAAATTTCCTAGCACACTTGCCATCGTAAAAGCTGCCACAGTCTTGCCTGGTCACGCACCCATGCTGCCTTTTCCACTCCGCCGGCCACCCAGGAGTCATCAAGGTCTGTGTGCTTGACCAGGCACCGCTTTCTCCCAGCTGCTGGTAGTGGTCATGGTGGGCATGGTGGCCTCTCAGAGGGGGCAGAGCAGGGTCTGCCCGGGGAGCAGACCCCAAATCATCGGTGGGTGGTGCATCCTCCTGTCTGAATTCATAATCACACAATTCATAAAACTGCAGGCCCCTATTTCTAACAACATCCAGCTCCTGTACTTTAGCAGAAGTGAGCAGTGATGCAATCAAGTAAGAACGATAGCAGGTGAGCTGTTCTCTGGAGAGCCGCCTCACCCTCTCTGGGACATGACCGGGGTAAGGGTGCAGAGTGAGAAGTTTCTTTAGCTGTGGTTTTCACACTTTAGTATGCAGAAAAGCACTGGGATACTTTCTAAAATGCGTCAAATGCTCATCCCCACCCTGCCTTTGGTTCTGATTCAATAGGTCTTGGGAGGGGCCTGGGAATGTATTGTTTGTCAAGCTCCTCGGGGGATCTGAGGCAGGTGGTCTTAGGGAGCCCCTCCTGTCCTGCAGTCCTGAACACCTGGAAATAAGTTCTGCTCATTCCAGTGGTGACCGGGTCCCTCGTGGGCTGTCTTCTCTGCCCCACTCAACCTGAGCCAGTCTGCCCAGCGTGACTCCCTGGTGCTTTTCAGTGGTGGTGGGAAGAGCCAAGGAAACTCGAGTTGGGTGAGATTAGCTGTTCCTTTTCATATCCGCCCAGTGTTCTAATTAAAAGCAAGTCTCAGGCCAGATCCATACCTCTGGTTATCAAGTAAGTATTCATGGCCAAACAGGAGTGACTGTACATCTGTTCTGTGACTTTACTTAAATCCCCCCCCTCTGTCCTTGGAGGTGCTCTGACCTCCCGAGGTAGGTCCTCCTAAGGCAGAAGCCACACAGCTCCAGAGGCGGGCTCCTGCTTTGCTGCTAATCAGCGTCAGGTCATGACAAGTCTTCTTGACCGATGATGGGACAGGGGCCCAGAGAAGCCAAGTCTCAGAAATCACCAATCAAGGTACAAGCCAGGGTCGCCTTGGGCTTTTATACTCATGGAGGGTGGGTTGTGTTTCTAAACTACATATTGTGCATATCTTTAACTCTCTAAAAGAAGTTTCCATCATTCTTCATGCTCATAAACAGCTCATTGATTGCAACAGCAAAAACCCAGTTTTGACCAGCAGATTCACAAGGCTTAGACCTATCATGAAGATCTTGAGGCTCGAAGGACCTGAGCTGACAGACTCTGGGGTCAGAACTTATCCTCGTGTGTCTTTGGCAGGCACCATGGGGGATCTTTCTCTGAGCCCAAACCCTTGCTTGGCTTCTGGCTTCCCTCCCTGGTCTCCCATTCCTTATCTGCCTTTTATGGGGTGCTCTTATGCCAACCTTCTATGGGGTGCACTTCTGTAACAAATGGCTGTGTAAAAAGCTTCCTCTTGGGGTCTGCCTCTGGGGAACCTGATCTAAGATGACCTCTATGCCTTTCAGTAGGTGGGTGGTTCTGGATTTGAGCGCACATCTCAATCAGTAGAAGAACTTGAATGCTGATATCAAAGCCACATCCCGAGAGGGTGGTCCAGAAGGGCAGGTCCCAGGAAGCTGCAGGTGTGTGAGCTCTCCGGGGGGCTCCTGCCATCTTGTCTCTCGTGCCTCATTTTGAGAACGAGGCTCGTGGCCCCCCTGAAAGCTCTGGTTGCTTCAGCCACGGGTGGACTGCTACCGTGGGCCTGAAGCCTTGCCCTGTCCCGACCTCTGCTGATCCCACGACTCCAAGTGGCTTGGCCTCAACCAGGAACAAATTGCTGCTGCCTGTGGTCCAGCTGGCACTGCCCTGAAGTCAGGCTGGTCCTCCAGGCTGGGTCACTTACACTGGGCACCAGTCCAGCCGGGGTGCTTTTCAGAGACCTACGTGGTTGGAGGTTTGATAACACGAGCCTTCTCCTCTCCCATACATCTACTCTTCTTTCTGGCACTTGCCCAAGCTTCTGTTTCCACCCTTCCCCCAACACATACATACATTCTTTATCTCAGATCTCAGGACACAGGATGGGATAACCCTGGAAACAGACATTTCTGGCAGCGACCTCCCTTTATCATACTCACACACTGTTGTCACACTTTCCAGGTTGCTTCTCGGCTCTATCACTTACCAGCAGTGTGACTTTGGGCAGGTTATTAAACCTCTGTGACAGTATCTTTTCACTAAAAGTATGGAAAATAAGAGTACTGCAGAGAGCTCGTGCATTGCTGAATACGACACCAGGCAGAGTGCTCAAGTAGCGTTAGCTAATTTGATTGTGTCAATCCCGGCCAGACACGTCACCTGGAGAAGATCCAGGGTGACTGTGCCTCAAGGGAGTGGGGTGTGTCCCTTGGGACTTTGCCTTATTTCTCTTAAGTTCTGTGTGTTTGCTGCAGGGGCGAAGCCAGTTGAACAAATGGTTGTAGATTTGCACGATATGCTTTGATTATAGATAACAGGCAGAAATTTTGACCCTAAGGATGATTAAGGAGACAGGAAATGGCAGGATTTACCCTGGAAGGTTGCCACGCTGCATTTACAATCACCCAATGGCTTGCAAAATCTTATAACTTAGATCACGGACAAACACTCACACACATATCCTTAGACTCGTGTACACGCTCACATAGACTCACATGAACACACAAGCCCTCATGTGATTCTTACACACATGCTCACATGCACATTCTCATACATTCCTGTCACACTCACATGTACTCCCACACAAGCTCACAACCCCCTCATGCATCCTTTCTCTCACACATGCGCACACACTCGCATTCTCACACTTACTTGCTCTCAAATATCTCACACATTCAAATAGCACACAGATATCACACATACCTGTGCACCCTCACACACATACGTTCAGACACACAAAACTGTGGAGTAGAATTGAGAGTCTTTTACTGAGAGGTCGGAGCTGGCGGAAGCTAAGGGGAAAGGAAGAGGCATGCTACAAACTTCACGGGACCTAGTGTATTGTTGGTTTGGGGTGGGGGGTGGTGATCAGCCAGACTCGATTCCTATAGCGTCTAAATGAGGCTGCCATGGCAAAAGCCATCCTGTTATAAAACCAAGGAATGACACTCCAAGCTAGAAAGCCAGGTAACGGAATACTACTCAGCTATGAAAAATGAAGTCTTGACCTTTGCAAAACATGGCTAGAACCAGAGGGGTTTATGCTAAGCCAAATCAGTCAAAAGTAGAAGGGAAAATATTAGATAATTTCACTCGTGTGTGGCATACAGAGAAACAAACAAGACTAAACCAAAAGGAATCCTAGAAATCTGACCATAAGATTGGGGAGGTGGGGAGCCAAGGGGGAGGCAGTCTGGATGAAACATACTGGAGGCCACACCACCCCCTGTGATGAGAACAATGACCAGCCAGGTGCCATCTCCCTGTAGTTCATCAAATGTCCCGTCCGACGTGCTCGATGCAGGGAGCGTGACAGCTCACCCCAGGGTGCACATAAGAACCCGAGGCGGCATAAGCTCACTGTCTTTCTCTAGGGCTCCTATGTGTGGGAGTCAGGGTGGCTGCAGGCAGCCTGGAAGGATGGCAGCCTGCTTCCTAAGTCACTCAGAGGGGGTGAGGTTTGAGCTGAGGTTTGCAATCCCACGTGTGGCCTGAGGACCGGGGGGGAGGGGGGGGATGTGCAGGAGAGGAGGGTGACAGGTATGTCCCCTGGGAAGCATGGCCTGGGAGGGGCTGGAGCAGTTGTTTGGGAAGCAGGGCTTTTGTTTTCCCCTGGAGGCAATGCAGGAAAGCAGAAGTCTGGAGGATGAGCACAATATGCATGCTGAGGAAGATGATTTGAACAGGGTGGGTAGAGAGAGGCAGCGATTAGGGATGAAGCCTGGAAGGCAAACTACTGCAGCAGCGTGATCAAGGGGGGGGGGGCAGAAGCGGTGGGGGGGGGACTCTAACCCCAGGGGAGTCGGTCAGGACCACTGCAGGGTCCAGGGGCTGGGCTTGTGGCAGCTGGGGGAGAGGGGAGAGAGGGCCAGGAGGGCCAGAGATGCTTCTAGCACAGAAGCTGAGAGGACAGCAGGGGTAGGCTAGTAGAAGAGGACGTTGGCATCAGAGGCAGCTGGGAGTATGAATATGGCCTGGATGCACTTGTTTGGAAGGGGACTTGGGGAGCAGCCATAGAAGTCTTGTGTCGGGCAGGCACGTGGGGCAGTGGCCTGAAGAGAATGCCTGTGGGAGGCTGAGGGAGCCGCCAGTGTTGGCTGCCAGAGAGGTCAGCTGAGCTGAGAATATTCCATCGGGAAAGAATGGCCAGTGTGTGTGTGGAGTTGGGGATTGTCCTTCATATGCTCGTTCCTAGGAGCCCACCCTGCCCTGTCTTACACCTCCCAAGACTGACTTTCTCAAACTGACCTGTTCCCTGTGGCCACTGACAAATTCCAAGCTTCTGCTTGCAACATGGGCTTCTCTCCATGTCTTGGGAAGTAACTGGGAAGTCACCAGGAACCCATGGGGAAACATCCTGTAAGGACAAACAGCTAGGAACAAGCCAGACCCGGACACTGCTGTGGTGGGAAGGGAGTGTGAAGGAGAGAGAAGATCCGGAGCTTGGACCCTAACCAGGGTGTCCACTCTGTCCAGGCTGGGCAGAGCCCCGGGGGTACAAAGATGGATCAGATCCAGTCTCCACCATCAAGGGCTCCAGAGAGCAGTGAAAAAGAGCTGGTGCAAGCACCCCGAGATAATCAGGGTGCAGGTATCACTGAGGCATGAAAGGAGGCTCTAGAGAAAGAGTCTGCATGATTTTTTTCTAGAGGGTATGAGCACTGCTCCAAAGAAGGACTATTTTGCACTGGGTCTGGAAAGCTGAGCTGATGTTTCAAGGCAAGGGAGGGTAGGGAGTCGCCCGGGTTAGGGAGGGCATGTCAGATTAGGGAGCCACACGGATCAACAGGGCAGCACTGGTCAGAGCCACCTGTGGTCTGGGTGGACTATAAGGGTAGGTGGTGGGTGGGTGGGCAGCAGATGACTCTGCCCAGGCAGATTATACTGGCAACACCCTCTGGCAGCACTGTCCTGCGGGATTTTCTGTGATGGTTATAAATGTTTTATTTCTGCTTGGTCCAAAATATCAATAGTTGCCCCTAAAAGCAGGTGGCTCTTGAGAGCTTGGACTATGACTTGAGTGGCATTTTTACTTCATTTTATGTGATTTATATTTATTTCTGCAGATATCGCCGCTGAGGCCAGTGACCACGGTGTGGGACCAGAGAGTACTCGGGTGTGGAGAGCGGTTTACACGGGGGATCCGGTGTAGGAGTGTGGTTGATGTGGTGACAACAGATAACCAGTAGCTGGTGTTGCAGCTCTGTCGGTTCGTTCATCCAGAAAAAAGTCAGAAATTTCCCGAACCAGCATTTCCACTACAATTATAACTTACACTACCCCTTTATGCATGGTCACATCTGGAAAATCATTTGCTCCTCACAATAATTCTATGAGTCAGGCAGAAATTACCTATCCATTTTTTTTAGGCTGCGGTTCCAGAAGATTGTGTGACCTGCCCCTAGTTATGTGAATATGAAAAGACAGAACTAGCTGTTCGTGGCTGTTCTTCGGGCAACACGGGCCCTGATCTGTCTTCTGCATCATGAAGAGTAAGTACCCACACTGGGCGTCCTGAAGACGGCCCCGTGGGCTATAGGGGAACCTGTTTTCATTGCAGCCAGGCTCAATGGAGTAATACTCCTAGGAGCTAGTGCAGTTAGAGAGAAGGGCAGGGGAGTGGGTTGAGGCTGGGGTTGGGCTAATGGAAGGAGCACTGGGCTCTTTTTTTTTTTTTTTTAAGATTTTATTTATTTATGCATACGGAACTGGGGTACAGGCCAGAGGTGCAGGGGCGGTGAGAGGATTCACCAGAGACAGATGGGGAGCAGAACAGGCAGAGAGACAAGTCCCCTTCCATCCATGGGGCTGAGCATATCGTTGATGGAATGAGGAAGCTGGGTAAGATGGAACTGATCCTTTGTACCTCACGCTTGGAAACAGACTCGGGCGATGCGCTGGAAACCTTATAGCCCAGACAGGGGCCGATCCGGGGCAAGGGGTATGAAGCATCTGCCTCCTACCCAGAGGCCCTGGCTGTGAGAATCAAGGTTCCAACATGGCAAATGCAGCTTCGAGATGATTTGGTTTCATTCTCACCAGGGTGAGGGGGGTGAAGTCTGCGTATTCAACTGGAGACGACACTCTGTAGCTTAAGGGTCCTGGCAGGAGGGAGCCCAAGCTTCTGCTGATACAGGAACTGTGGAGGTCTCATTAGTGGGCACCTATCAAAGTTCTGGAAATTTTGAAGGTGTGAGGAAAAACTGTGGGCTTTTATTTTTAATCACTTTAAGCATTTTTATTCCAAAACCCAAAATAAGAAACATCTGCTTTCGATGTATTTCTGAGTGTGCTATATGTGATCACATTGAGTGTATTTTGAGATGAGAAGTCTGCCTGAAAATAGCAAAGAGATTTATGGGGTCGAGCACAGGGACCCAGTGAGAAATGTTAGTGGAAATCTTTGTACTTCCATTTCTGCACAAGGAAGGCAATCAAATGTTTCCTTACTTAGAGCCCTATGGATCAACTCAACTCAAATCATTTATTTGCTCTCGACACATCTTGGTGCCAGTCACTGCTGAGGTGTGAAGAGTGTGCTGGATTAAAGTGACCAATCCTTGCTCCAGGGGGCAGGTGGGTCTGTGGATGAGAAAGACAGAACTCCTGAGGAGGGAGAGCTGGACCAAATTCATTACACCACCCTCTTGAGGTAAGTATTCCATAACCTTTATGAAAGTACCAGGGAGTTCCAGGGACAGGAGAAAAAAATGAATGATGGGAGAGAAGGAAGACGGTCCTTATATATGTTAAACGCTTTTCTTACGTTCTTGGGTTCAGTCTCAGAACAACCTCTCCTGATCTTGCCTCATGATATTGAAATCATGCCAGTTGGGCCTGTTAGCTGGAAATGACCTTCCTAAGGCACATGCATTCCAGATAATGGGAGATAAGGTCTACAAAGAGTCAAAGATCTACCACACTGAGTGTGTTTTCAGGGCCCAATGTTTATGGCTTGGAACATACTGCA
>NW_004567103.1:14118048-14130081 GCF_000260355.1 Condylura cristata | reverse complement strand
GGGGGTGGTGGTGGGGGCAAACAGGCTGAGGAAGATTCCTGGCATTTTGGAACTGTGAGCTAAGTTTAGTTGAGTTGTTTAATCTGTTTTCCTCCTCCCCACCCCCAACCCTGCCCACATGTGTAAGATGCTCCGTTAAGCATGCAGAATTCTGGCATTACAAAGTGGTCTTCTGTCAGACAAGAAGGGAAAGAGAAATTTTGGTAGGTGGATCACCCAGGGTTTTTGGAGTAGAAAAGAGAGGGTATATTCAGATGGGCATCATCAACGAGTTTAGCAGATGAACAATACAGTGTGGACAAGGTCGGAGAACATTCTGAAGGGGTGGTGAAGCAGCACTGGGAAGTTTCCATCTGCAGGTATGCTATTGTTACAAAGCTGGGAGCATTATCTCTCTGGCAGGTGCTGTGGCTTTTTAGTAGAACTTGGCCACATCAGTCTTAAGCCTGCAAGGAGGTCTCCCCTCCTACCTCCTGTCTCCTATTGATATCGCCACTCATTGAATGAGTCTCCCCTCCTACCTCCTGTCTCTCATTGATATCGCCACTCCAGAATCCACAGGACAAGGAGGTCTGCTTGGCCCCGTCCATACAGTTAGTGTCCTGGAGCACAGTACAGATTGCAAGAGGGTAGAAAATGGAGCTGGAGGGGCAAATGGAGCTGAAACAAGTTTCTTTCCTACTTAACATTAGTTAAATGTGTAACTATAGTAACATACACAGTTATCACGGACACATTTGTGAATCCAGCTGACTTGATAATCTCACAACTCAACTAATGGCAACAGAAGTACACTAGAGCTGAGATTGACCTTTGGCTGTGCCCTGTCTTGTGCCATGGGTTTTTTCTGGTTTGCTTCTTAATTGGAAGTGGAGGGCATTCATTGATTCTGGGAGTCAGTTAGAGAAGGTAGGTTAAGAACTCTCCTATTTTACCTCCTTCCCTTTCTGGACTTGGCCCCAGTAAAAAGCAGAGAGCGTCTATAAAATACAACTCTTCCTCTGTGCCTATTATTGAGAACGAGGTGCTATACGAGAAAATGAGGAAAGAATAATATATGGCTTCAAGCCTCCTAGAGTTTGCACTCTAGATAGAGAGATGAATATTCTAGATGGAACAGAATAGTAAGAAATAATAAGACTTGAAATGCCTAAGTATGGGATGCCGATGAGTCACAAGGAATTTGGCTAAAGAAGCACACATCCAAGCTTGTGATTTCTGCAGGGTGCTCAAGGGGCTCCCACCTGGGTGGGACTCACTTAAAACCCCGTGCTTGTGTTTGGAGACCCGTGTGTGCCTGATGGAAACTGGGCGACAAGACTAAAGAGAATGTATCATACTTGAACTTCCAAGTTCCTCCATTTTGGGGGGTGTCCTTTTGTCTCTCTTTGTCTTGACTGGGTCTGTTGCAAGATAAGTTTGAGTTTCTCAGGGTTCAGACTGATGAGGTGAAGAGGCTAAAAATGGCATTTGGGAATCCTTTGGTTTTTTTTTGCAGAGACTGCGCTTGTCCTGGGCAGAGTATAGCTGCTTGCAAGTCTGAGTGAGTGGTGTCCACCCCAGGGATGGTGGGGATGGATGAGAGGCGCCCTGTCCTCACCAACCTTGCCCTCTCTTTAGCTTGAAGGGGGAAGGGAAGCATTAAACTCATTCATTCTCCTTCAGGGATCGGAGAATTGTTGGTTTCACAAAGTGTGTTCTGTGGGACAGAAAGACCCAGGCAGTGGTTAAAAAAAAAAAAAAATCCATGAAAGAAAAGTATTTAGGAAACACTAGTTTAAATAGTAAAATAGAGATCCTACTGCAAGGTCTCTAATGGCAGGCATATCAGGGAAATCCCACAACATGCTCACTATGGCATGAAGTGATTCCTAAACTTAATTGAACAAAGAACCCTTTTTAAGTATTTATTTATTAAAGATTTATTTATTAATTCATACAGAACTGGGGTACAGGCCAGAGGCACAGGTGCGGTGAGAGGATTCACCAAAGACAGAGTGGGAAGCAGAACAGGCAGATCAACGAAGTACACTGCCGAGGGGAGCAGAGGGCGGGTCAGGAGAGGTCTGCTGCACCATGTGATCTCCTCCGGGGCAGGCGGGGATCAAACTCTTGATGAAGTGACTTCAGCTTCTTAGTGTTGCGCTGTAAGGGAGGGCCAGTATTTTTAATTTTTATTTCAAAGACTCCTTCTTGGGACACTAGTGTACTGAGGGATAGTTTTAGAAATGAATAATACAAGGGGATTTGGCTCTTTATTTGTTACTCATCTGTCAGTCATTTACATATCTATATGGCTCTGGGGGGTTGAGAGAGAGAACAATGTTTGAAAGTACAGAGTTCCTGCGAATAAAGAACAGTTCAGCTATCAGTGGGTAGTTGGAGGAATTCTCCCAGCATCCCTTACGCACCTTCCTCTATTGGGCTGACAAGTGGGTGAGGCTGAGGAAGGCTTTAGGTGAGGGGCATGTACTAGGGTGTAGTAGGGAGAGTTTTTGCTGATGGAACAAAAGCAGAGAAGCAGATTTTGGAATCTTTTTCATACAGGCCTGAAAGAACAAGAGCATTTAAAACATGAAAATTTCAAGAGGGTAGAACTTGGGAGATCTGGAGGTGATGCCCCTTGTCTTTAAAAAGGCTTTCGGTCTCATAGTCCCAAACTAGCTGTGTATAATTGATGATTTTTTTCTCTCCTGGGAGAAGGAGAGTGCTTGAAGAAGCAAGAATCTCTGCATCCAGAACATATGAACATATATTTCCATCAGGTTTCTAGCTGACACAACTGTCTGGCAATTGAAGCCACAAAGTGTTTGTCTCGAACCCTTTAGTATATAACAGTAGCAAATAGGTAAGAACAAGTGGCCTCAACTTAAAGAGAAGATTCAGCAGTCACAGAAGCTCCCAAGCCTGGGTCTCTGGAGTAAACGTATTGAGCTAAACCTTACAAAAGTGTTCTTTTTGCCTAGGTCAAGAATGGCTGCATATTGACAGTTTCATATGGGTCAGCCTATAGCTGGGAGATTCAGATGGGAGAAGAGTGTGTGTGTTTGTGTGTGTGTGTGTGTGTGTGTGTGTGGTGTAGGGAAGGGCATTGCTGGTGTTGCTGGAGAGCTAGTCTTATATGTTACAGAAATAGTCTCCCTGCTGATAAAAAGGTGGAAGAGGGAAGCTCTCTCAGGCATATTCCCAAGGGGTGAACAACAAGATTAGAAGTTTATTATGGGTCTGGACTCATGGAGATAAAATTGGAGGTTGTGGGGACTGGTTGTTAGGAACATGCAGGAAATACACAGGGCTTGAAATTGGCGTCTGGAGTGAGGCATTGGGACCTGGGTCTGAGTGTGAATTGTGTCACAGACAGGAAGTGACTTAGACATGAGAAAAGGTACGGCAGAAGAGTCAATAGTATTAGGAGAAGTGGGGCCCCATCTGTCGGTGACGGCTTCTTTCTTTCTCTTTACCCCGTCTCTTCATTGTTCCTCCCATTAGACGTGGGTGCTGGGTGGTGGGTGATAGGGAGGACTGGGGAGGGGTGAACTGCAGGACATAGTTAGCTCAGGGTGTGTTTTGCTTAGCTCCAGAGGATGACGATTGGATTATCCATCTGTACCACCACAGCTAATCTTTTTGGAGAACAAATTCAGCTGTAATAATAATGAAGCTTTCACTTTTCCATAATATTTAACAAAACATTCACAGATGTTATCTGGTTGATTCAGATTTTCAAACTGGTGATCAAAGTTTCTATTTGATCACCTACTATTTCTCTTTTCTAGATTAGGAGCTTGTGGCCCAGAACACAAATTTGTTGAGGATGGTAATTGCTAGAATCAGTTTCACATCTGACAAAAGATGAAAGTGTGAATTGGGCTTGGGGATTTTTTTGTGTCCTTGGGTTCCATGTGGGACGTGATGTTTTGTTTGATCTCATGGAGGGGAGCCATCCCCTAAGCAGGGGTTCCTAAGGGAAAAGCCATTGTTCAGTGACTGTTAGGGGCCGGGTAAGGAATGGGCGTGAGTGAAGTTGGATGGATTTAGGGATGGTGTGGATTGTGACTCAGTGTGGTAAATTCATGCCCTACCAAAGGGATAAATTACTGTTCAGCTCCAGGTGATTATGCCAGGAAGAAATGCTAGCCTGAGAGAAGATGGAATTTCAATTAAATAGAATTATTGAGTATCTACTCTATAGCAAGGGTAAGGCAGTGAGTAAAGTGGATACAAATCTCTAATTTATTACATGAACTTGTCCAGTTTTTAAGTGTTGGGAGCTAATAAAAAATTTAGAAGACATTATCCAAGCCAAACAAAGCACAACTGTGGGCTATATTTGGCTTGTCAGCTGCCAGCTTGCGACTTCAGATCAAAGGCTTTGGTGGAACAAGTGTGCTCCCCCAAAATGCTCTGTGCAGTCCATTAGGGCCAAGGAAGAAATGATTAGCACATTTATTCATTCTAGGTTTTTATCTTGTCCTTTACCAGTTTTTACTTCTTTGAAAGCTGCATCATATATATATATATACTGATTCTTCTATAGCAATACCTATATCCTTATAAACATTTTCATAGCTATTTTCTATGAAAATAACAACAGATATTATTTCAATATAGTAATAATATGTTAAAATATGTAGCAATTAACATATTGTTTCAAGGCATTATTTCAATAGATACACTATTTCAATATCTGTATTGGGGGTGTATGACGCAGGACTTTGATAAGTCCGTTGGGGATCAGGAAAGGTTCAAGACCATGGGATAGTTCTTAAAAAGTATATATTTGTGCACCCCTGCCCTGAAATTGTGCTAGCATTGTAATCTCCAGTTTGGTGCTCACAGGACTTTAGGGAAAGTAGGAGTAGGCAGAGAATCTCTAACAAGATTGATTCAACCCGAACCAGCCCTCTGTCCTGCCTGCCAGACACCCCGTCCTCCAAGAGAAAACCATAGGCCCTGCTGAGTGATGGCAGACACCGCTGAATGCCAGCCCAGTTCAGGGCTCACCCACATTTTCACTTCCTCGGCCAGGGCTATGAGGCTGCTGTGGTCATGCTTGCTTCTAATTCTCAGAAATGAGACATGCTTGTGAGATCACAGCTGTGCCAGACGTGAAAATGGAGGGGTAATTTAATATTCACCCTGACGCATCAAGGAGGTTTTAGGTGGCCAGGTGTTCTTCAACTTTCCCGAGGATAGGAACACGAAGAGGTGGCTGTGAACTGTTAATAGGGAGATTCAGGTTACAAGTGATGGTGAGCCTTTTCTGAGTCCTGTTCTTTTTTAAAAAGATTTATTTATTTATGCATTCAGAACTGGGGTACAGGGCAGAGGTGCAGGGGCGGTGAGAGGCTTCACCAGAGGCAGAGTGGGAAGCAGAACAGGCCAAATGACGAGGTACACTGCTGAGGGGAGCAGCAGGCGGGTCGGGAGAGGTCTGCCGCGCCATGTGGTCACCTCTGGGGCCGGGGATCGAACTCGCACTGAAGTGGCTGTGGCCAGCCTGTGTGCTGCACTTTAACCCGTTGTACCACCAGAGCAGACTCTGAGCCCTGTTCTAAAGATGCCTTGGGCCATCTGTAGAATGGCAGTGTGGTATCCTCAGGAGAACACTAGACAAGGAGTCTCACTCCTGCAGGACCCATTTGGTCTCCTGCCCTTAGGCGATGCCAGATCTGCCCTTGTTGGGATTTCATCTTCCTTCCTTAGATAAAGGATAAAGGCAGTGGCTGCCTTGTCTGAGCCTCTTCCATCTGCTTCCGCCACTAGTCTCATGCTAAGAGTTTCCTATGCCAGAGCAACTTGGCTCTAACCCAGGTCAATAGACTAACTGCTCTGGCAAACGACCCCTGAGATGTATAATGGCTCATATAGGGCAGGAGTTTATTTGCTATTCACAGAAAGCGTAACATGTTTTCCTGATTTGCAGGTCATTTTCCTCCAGGTGATAGAGGAATCCAGGACCTTTTCATCTGGCGGGTCTGCTATCTTTTATACATGGCTCCAAGGTAGCTAAGCTATGTTCATCTCTAGGAAGCAGACAAAAGACGGAAAGTGTGGATTGAGGTTGGGGATTTTTTTGTGGTCCAGAAGGGGACGGTAATGCATTGAGTTTGCTTAAAACCTATTGACTAGAGTTGTAATAAAATAAAAACTACATTCAACAAACAACTATAAACCAGAGATGGTCTCTGGGGATGGAGAGGGGAACAGGATCAAATACGGGGCAGGAAGAGCACACGGGACTATGGTGATGGCATATGGGTGAATTGGTGGTGGGAAGTCCATGGGGATTACAACCGAGATGAAAAAGCATATGTTGCACAAAAATGCACAGTGATGTAAAATAAATAATAATAATAAAAAAAAGTATTGACTAGGAAATGCTTAACTGGAAAATATAGGTAAGATGTGAACCAGGAAAAAGAGGACCTTTTTGGCAAACAGGAGCCAATCTATGTCACACAGAGAGGTCTAAACAAGGGAAATGCTGTACAGAGCGGAGGGAGCAAGATGGGTGTGATGTGAATTATCTTCCTGTTTTTAAAGCACACGGAGCGGTACTCTGCTGACATAAAATGGCAGGAAGAAGGTTCAGAAGAGTTCCTGTCCCACAGGGAAGAGCCCTGAGCTATTAAGCATCAAGACACCCAAGTTCTACTTTTGGCTCTCTTGACCTACTGTGGAACTGAATAGAATTTACTTGATCCTTATGCTTTGGTTTCCTTATACTTATACCCAAACTACTCTATCTAATTACTTGACATGATTTTCTCAAAACTCAGGTATAGCAACATCATACATGTTTTGCAAAAAAAAAAAAAAAAAAAAAAAAAAAAAGAATGATTTTACTAGAAAATGAGCTAAAACCATAGGTAGAAAATATTAGATTATAAAAGATGATAGTGGCATAGGAACAGTTTTTATATAATCTATACATTAAAAATTATGTCTATAATTTAAACTTATTTTTAAAATTAATGTCTCATTAGTTTATGTAACCAGTGAGTTTTGTGGGTGCAGCTTCACAGATGCACACACCCTTCATTTGCCCTCCACTCAAACTCCAGGGTCCGTGTCGCATCCCCTCGGCCCTCTTCCCACCTCCCCCTTTCGCTGATTATTATATATTTTGGAGAGTCTAAGAATAATTTTTTGCTGTGCTTGGCCAGTTTGAATGTGAAACAATTTAGAGAAGAGTGGAAAAGAGCTCATGCCAGGTGGGGGCATGAGACATAAATGCAACTGACTCTCAAATTATTTTGTTTTTGTCTCTCTCCAATACAATGTTAACTCTGTAAGTGCAGGATTTTCTTCTGTCTTTTGTACAACTGTACTCCACGTGGCATGCATAGTAAGCATTCAGGTGATATGAAGAGGTGACTCATTGAAGAGAAACTGACACAGGGTCTTTACAGAGACTGCTCAAAGACTGACCACAGAAGCTTTACTGCTCAGCGGTTAGCACTCTGGATCATAAGGAGAGCTGGGGAAAGGGCTCCTAGCCCCAATGTGGGTAGATATGTCCTTAAGCAAACAGGATGTCCAACAGGATAGCCAAGAATTTAACTTCATTCCACTTAATCCCAACACTATTTACCTGGAGATCACATGATTCCACAGGTTAAGGGCTCCGTCACCAGATCTCTGATAGTCTCCCATTCGTTCCCTAGATCACTGGTGATGACGAAAGGGTAGGTTTGAAAAGGAAGAGATGGAACACATTCCTTTTCAGAGGCCAGGCCGAGGCCATCACCTGTGCTTCCCACTGCTGGCCACATCGGGAATGCCCACCGCTTCCTCTCCTTTGACTTCAGGGGCTATTCTTGGCCTAGGTTGTTATCTATAGTTTTGACAGCCAGGCTGTATAAACCAGAGGTTCCCAGGCTGCTGGAGAGGCTCGCAGAACTCACACAACCCAGTCGCCCACAAGATCATTAATTGATTATGAAAGGATAGATTTCAGAAACAGCAGGTGGAACAGATGGACGAGGGAAGGTATGAGGAAAGGGCCTGGAGCCATCGAAGCCCTCCTGGAGAGTCACTTTTCCGGCCCTTCCATGTTACCCACATGGGAGCTCTCTGAACACAGTCCTCCTGGGTTTCTGTGGAGGACTTGTTGTTTAGACATGATTGATGAACTCACTGGCAGTTGAATCCAATCTCTGGCAGATCTGCGGCTGTGGCTGGAATTTCAAATTCTCTAATCATATGATTGGTTCTCTAGATAACCAGCTCCATCCTCAGCTATTTCCAAAAGTCACATCATTCACGTAACAAAAAACACTTTTATCATCCAGGAAATTCCAAAGGTTTGGGTGCTGGGAACCAGGAATTGGCTGAGCATCAAATATATGAGAGAGAGGTTTGTCCTTGGAATGACGTAGTAAACATTGCCTATAAATCATAACATCATAGCTGGTGTCTTGGTTTGACTGGGGTGGGCCTGGAGAGCCCAGGTTGATGGCCCTTGAACAGGACTTGGGGCTCCGGCCCTGGGACCAGCTGTCTCTACCTTATGACTTGGGCCCAGAGGCCTGAGCTGCCTCCTTTTTTCTTTTTAGGAGGCACTTGGCTGGCCTCCTGGGGTATATTTGGCTTCTTCTTCAGGCCACTTGTTCTGGCTGTTGAGAAATGACTAAGCAGATTCCCCATCTCCACGTGGCCAGCTGCCAACCTGGGAGAGTTAACACTGCCAGTTCAAACTGGTTTGGGAGGACATGTTTTCCTTTTGAAAGAGCCCCCTTAGAGAAAGCACAAAGCAGATTCCACCAAGGCTGCCTTCTTTGAGTGGCCTTTCTCGCCCCCTCTAAGTGGGACACGAGCCTGCTCCCCACAAGGGAGAAAAAGACACGGTTAGTGCAATTCCCCTCTCAGGGCTCCATGTGCAAGTCACGCTGGACACTGCCAAGTGTCAGGCAGGGAATGTTTTATGGTGGCAAAATAACAACACGGTTTTCTGCTGACTCATCGCTTGCTCTGCACCAGGTGTGACACTTCAGGTGTAATAGCACATTTGATTCTCACAGGGATCTTGGGAGGTAAGCGCTGTCATTTTCTAGAATGGAAACTGTAAGCCAAGAGACGTTAGGGAGCTTGCCCAGCATAACATGCAGGAACCGTAAAGCCCAGGGCCCTCTGTTTCCAAGTAAGGAGCTGGCTCTCCTCAGCTACAGTCCTACTTGCCTCTGCGCTCATGGTTCCCCAAGCTGAGGATAGTGGATGCAAGGGAAAATCTAAGACATGTTTTGAAATTTCTTTTTACTCACTCCAAGAAGACCCCTACGCAGTGGAGAGTGAACAGGCTTAATGAGGAAAATTGATTTAGAAGTGAACTATTGGTTGTAAATAAGTTAGAAAAAGCTGCAAGGTCATTGGTGTGTTGACATTTGTTACAAATTTTTAGGAAAGGGTGCTATTTTGCTGCCAGTCCCACATTTAATGGACCGTAGAATACTTTCTTACCTCAGGCACGTCTAGGAGATTTAAAGTTCTTGAGCTCTCACTGAAAATTGCCAAGCTATTAAGGGGCTTTGAGCCATGCTCCTTCCAGCTCCATTTTTCCCACCTAACCAGCTACTCACCAGCTACCCAACCGCTCATCCATCCATCTATCAATCCACCTTCCCATCCATCCATCTACCCACCCAATCATGCACCCATCCACCCATCCACTCACCCATCCATCCACCAATCCACCTTCTCATCCATCCATCTACCCACCCAATCATGCACCCATCCACCCATCCATTGAACACATTCTCCCACACTCTAGGTATCACATAAAGTATTTTCTCCAACACCATCCCATCCACCCTCACCACAATCCCATTTTATAGACAAAGAACAAGAGTAGCAAAGGCCAGAAACCTGAGCAGTGGGAGGGCTGACATTAAAACCCACACTTCCCCACTCGGATTTTCCACCTATCTTCAGGGTCTCTTCCTTTAGCTACTTATTCAAGTTCTGGGCATTGAACCCTGCTTCCTGCTTTCTGGGGAATAGCCAAGGAAAGGCAGCCTACTAGCTGCAGACCCAGCACCTGAAATATGCCACCCAGTAGGCCTTCAAGAAGCCACAGAGCCTCCCACAGCAAGGGCCAAACGCAGCTCAAGCTCCAGCTTCCCTTGACACAGCTTTGAGCACAGAATTCAGTGAAGGCTCCTTCTTCTTTTTGCTTAAAAAAAGATAGTTCTTGTCATTCTCATTTTCAAACTTTGGACTGGCAGGAACTGAAGGAGTTAGGAGGCAAAAACCTTTGGGGTGCGGCAGGAAGGGGGAAGCAGTGTTCCTGTGTTGATACCAAATGTGAATGAGCACGCTGAGCCACTGCCCAGGTGTTATCCCAGACATGCAGAGGCAGAATCCCCGGGGCAGGGCCTGGGACTGTGCATTTGCTTACATTCCCCAGGTGAGTCTATTCTGGTCCAAATTTACGACTTCCCAACCCAGGTTGGCACCTTCCACAACCTGGTCCACTTGATTCCCACATCTCCTTCCCAGCTCTCACTTGGTGCCTGACTTTTTCACCTGGGAAATTTAAATTCTAAATTGCCCTGGGCTGGGGGGCTTGTGGTAGGTGAGATCAAGCACTTAGTAGGGTTTCTGTTGTCTTTATATGTGGGGAATTCAACTTCTCCCTTCAAACAGTTTTGGAAGGTTCTGTTCTGTAAAGGATGTAAGTCGAGGGAGGATTTGGGTCTGAAGAATCTGGTTGCTTAAGAATCTGTCACCAAGGCCCTTGTGTCCAAGGCAATCTGTAAAAGTTAGAGGTCTCCAAGGTAACAGCAGCTTCCAGGAGACATGCTTTTGTATTCAAATGTCTTAAACCACCCTCACCAGCAGCTGGAAATACCTGTTGAAAGAGTTTCTTCTCCTATAATAAGAAATCGGAAAGTTACTTTCCCTGGCTTGGAAAAAGTCTGGGGTTTGTGTTGGGGTTAGAGGTGACTGTAGCTTTTTTCTCCTGCTGAAGGTAAATGGGGGAAACCTTCACAGCTGATTAGAAGTCTGGAGAGAAGAAGCAAACTAAGGCTATTCCTTCAGCAAGCTGAAATCCTGATAGGCAGACCTAAGGCTGAAAAGTCACAGAGTGGTGAGAGGCCCTGGGGGACCATTGGCATCAAGTTGAGCCCAACTCTGGGGGCTAAAGTTCTAGATGTATGTTCTCACCTGGGGAACACTTAATTCCATCACAGGGGCAGGTAATTCCACCTGGGGAGGGCGGGCGTGGCATCACCTTGATAGAGCGTTGGGCTCTCACTCCTTCCTGTATGGCAGGAAAGGAAGGGGGAGGCCTCTGTGTGTTGAGTACTTGGAAGATACATGGGCAGGTGAGTGCGCGCGGACAATTTCGACGGTTGTCTAGCGGAAGCGCGTCACCCGCGATGGCAAGGAGCTCTTGTGCCCTCTGCTGCTCCTTGGTTGTGCTGTTTCTGCCATGGGTGAGCCTGCTAGCTCCGTGGGGAAGGTGAGTGGCTACCACCGCCTCGGCTGCACAGGGGCCCTGGGTGAGACCCGTGGCCGGGCTCAGGGAAGACTTGCAGAGATAGCACTGTTCACACTGCCCGGGGAGGTGCCAGCGAGGCAAGCGGGGAGCTGCCTGGGAGAGGGCACTGCCGCTTCAAGGAGGCAAGGCGTCCTTATGTGACCTCGAAGTTTCTCTTTTGTAGCCTTCATTGAGCCCTAGTGACAGTGCTAGGGCTCAGCGATCATAAAGTGGAGCATGTTTCCCTTGGGGGTTCCCTTGTTTTGAATCCTTTACCCCCATCAGAAATTCCTTCCCTAGGTCCCCTTTGTCTTTGAATGGATCTCTTTGTTTCAGGGAGAATGACTGTTAAGCAAACAAATTATAGCGCTAAAGGAAAATTAAAGCATGTCTAGAAAGGCTTCTATTTAAAATAGAGAACTGACAAGGGAAAGCTGGGGGGGAGAGGGAGAGAAGAGAGAGGGAGGGGAGAGAGAAAGAGAGGGAGAAGAGAGAGGGGGAAAGAGAGGGAGAGAAGAGAGAGAGGGAGTGGAAAGAGAGAGAGGGAG
>NW_004567103.1:14062862-14117948 GCF_000260355.1 Condylura cristata | reverse complement strand
GAGAGAGAGAGAGGGAGGGGAGAGAGAGAGGGAGAGAGAGAATGAGAGAGAGAGAGTTAACCCAAAACAACAAATGCTAGAGAGTCAGACATTTACCTAACTGGGGGTGCCTTTAGGCTGGGCATTGACAAAGTTTCTGTTCGGATCCAGGTAGTGTTTTCAGCTGGGTAGGTCGTGGGGTCTGCTGTGTCCCAGCCCCAGACCCTACCAGCCAGGGAATAGGGCTGGCTGTGCTCCAATAAGCTTTTTTTTCCTTTTCACGGACATTGAATTCTGAATTTCATCTAAGTGTCACACATAATAAAGCAGGATTTGCCCTTGCATGTTTTTCAACCGTTTGAAATTGTAAAAGAAATTTACAGCTCACGGTCTGGCCACAGGCAAGGTTTGACCCGTGTGGGCCACCGTCGCTCCCCCACCCCCCCTCCATGGATGCCCAGTGTCTGGTAAGGTCCCTCTGTCTGGGATATTCGTGTTTATGGGCTGACAGTTCACCCATTCGTGCAGTCAGATCCTTACTGAGGGGACTGCCTCGGGCGTGAGGCAGGCGAGGCGGCTGCCCCCGGGTAGCTGGCATCTGTCAGGCTCGAGGCTCACAGGCAGGGATTTGGGTTTCAGGGTCTGTCTGTCCTTGCTTGCTTGGGCCTTTTTCGGTCCCAGTCTAGGGGCTGAGCAAGGAGCCTGAGCCCAGGACCTCTGGTGATCAGCCGCAAGGGAGCCGTGTGGCATGCTTGGAACTAACGCCCTTGGAGAGCTGTAGTGTTCTGAATTAATTTCCAAGTGAGAAAGTCCAGCCAAAAACTAAAGATGAATAAAATAGCATAAAACGCAAGACCTTCTGGGCTCAGTGTACTCTGGCAGAGCATTCCAGTGGGATTCTGGGATGGTGTTCAAGAGCCGTGGCTTCTCGCGGACTTTCCCATGGTTGAGTCCAAGACAACCACTGCTCTGCAGATGCTCCCCATGGCCGGGCCGTGGCAAAGGGCCGTTGCAACAGCCACTGCCACTGTGGCTGGGCTGAAGGTCAGTGCTCCTGTGGGCTGTGGCAGCGGGACTGCCCTGGTCCCCGGCTCCTCCACCCCCTTCCAAGGCAGGTGATTGAGAAACCCTGTGAATTTCTCCTCTAAGACCAAGATGTCCCTTTTCTGTTGTGTGTGTGTGTGGGGGGGGGGGGGAGGGCAGAGATGGCTGTGTTAAGACAGAAGCAGTCCATAAAGTGAGCAGCCCCTGTGCCCGCATCCATCACCACTGTGTCCCTTGAAGGGGGAGAGGGGGCGGGGCAGGGCCATGAAGGGGTGGCTGGGAGCCTCAGGGAAGACCAGAAAGATAAGGCCCTGGGAAGGTCCCTGTGAGAAATTGCAAATTCCTGATAGCCTGTTTAGGTGGGAATTTACATGAAATAGGGAATCCCAGGCTGCAAAGCCTTTGCTCTTAAAACCCACAATGGCCAAATCACCAATAAGCCATGTGACCTTGCTGTCCCCTCCCTCCCTGGGACCCCAAATTCCTCGTATAGACAAAGAATGACTTTTACATGGTTCCATGATTGACTTTAGTCTAAAGTTTGAAACGTCTTTTCTTCCTTCCCTGTACTCATCCATCCCATTTCTTTTTGCGCTCTCTGCTTTTTCTATGCCTCAAAGATATTCAGAAATTTCCCAAAGATTATTTTTTTATTTTTTTTATCATTTAAAAAAATTTTAAAGATTTATTTATTTATTCTTACAGAACTGGGGTACAGGCCAGAGATGCAGAGGGTGAGAGGATTCACCAGAAACAGAGTGGGGAGCAGAACAGGCAGATCGACGAAGTACACTGCTGAGGGGAGCAGCGGGCGGGTCAGGAGAGGTCTGCTGCGCCATGTGGGTCACCTCCAGGGCAGGCGGGGATCGAACTCATGCGGAAATGGCCATGTGGGTCACCTCCAGGGCAAGCTTCTTTGTGCTGTGCTTTAACCTGCTGCGCCACCAGGGAGGGCCTTTCAAAGATTATTTGTAATGCCAACCCAGACCAGCCTCCCAGGAAACCAGGGCAAGGGGTGTGGAAATGAGGAGTGAGAGAGTCTTTCCCCTCCCGGCCCCGCCTCCCCCATCCACTAGGCTTCCTCTACCTACTCCCTTGCCTCCAGTTTGATTTCTTTTAGCAACTCTGAATATGGATGGGAAGTTATGTTCATGGCTTGGTCATATCTATCACACAGTCGTTGTTTAGCAATTATTTATTAAGTGCCTGCTACACACTAAGTAAAATATAAGGAATAGAAGCATAGGTGAAGCTGACCAGGATACCAGTCCTAGATACCACTGTAGATTTCTACTCTAGAAAGTCATCTGCTCTCACTGCCTCACTTTGTGACTGAAGATTTTAGGTTCAGAATAGAAAAATGACTTGTTAAGGTGACACAGTGAGGCAGAGGATGGCAGCAGGCCAGGAACACTGGACCTCGTGACATCAGACATCATCACAACTAGGCAGCAGAAATTACCTTTCTGTACATTTGCAATATCCAAAGTACATCTGATCTTTGTCTCCAGTGTGAGAGGAGAAGGCTTAAAAAATATTATTATTTTTCATGTGACTATGAGTGGCCTCCACATGGTTTTTCATTTCTCAGATGTGAATAAGCTGAGGCTTGGGAAATGCTTGAGAAAAGGTTGAGCAGCTAGAAGAACCAGAGCTGGGAGGAAAACCTGGGTCTTCTGATTCCCAGTCACCAGTAGCACAAACATTCCAACCTGCTCCAGTCACTTACCTTCTCTCCTCTGTGATCGCGCCTGTCACCTGTGGCCAAAAAGAGAAATAAAAAGAGATAAAATGTGCTCTTAGTGGTATGTGGCAGTTCTGTCAGAATGCAAGAAAGTGACAGGGACTCACAGGCCACTAGGTCATGGTCAAAGAAAATGTAAGCACAACTGGAAGTGAGAGAAATGAGGTGCTCCAGCAAGATGCGGAGGGGTCAATTTGGGGAGAATGGGTCTTGTCAATAAATTGGACCCCCTCCAACATAAATGATATATTCTGCATAGAGAAAAATAGGTGTCATGGGGTTGGTTTGATGAGCTACAGTGTGGCAGGAGCCATGGATAAGCCTGGAGGTTACGGATCCTGTCTGCAATTTGGTTACCGGAGCTCTGGATTCAAGAATGCTGTGCTACTGAACTTCACTCTCAAGTTCCATCATTTCCCCCTCACAAGTCCTCTCCAAGAAATAGTGCATGTGTAGCAAAGGACAAAACCCTCAAGCTCCTTCAACTGCCCTTTAAGTGACCACTCCCCAACATTTGGAGATAGTTGTGGCATGAGTTCCAGAACAGACTCTACTAGCAACCCATTCATTAAATCATCAGTTTTTAAATCCAAATTTCTATCAAGTAGTCAGCGATGATGTATGTACTGAGGAGCTTCCATGCGGCCATCAGATACTTTGGGGATTATGAAAGAACATACTTCTAAGAACATACTTTTCAACTAACTCTGAGCCCTTTGGATCAGGACTATGTGGAATTATTCATTTACTTGCTGGGGAGATTATGGGGACTTGGAAATTCATCCCCCATCAGACATCATACTGTTAGAGATCATGTGCTGTTTAGAGATGTTGAGATTTACCTGGGTATTTAGATATTTATTAAACATATACTACGTGCCAGATAAGGGGACAAAGGAGAGCTTAAGTGGATTCTGACTTCAGAGAACCTATGTTCAGTGAAGGAGAAATTAACAGCCAAGAACAAAATAACCCAATTATGGGAAATGCTGGGAAGGAAGACAGAGGGTGTGAGAGAAAATGTCAGTTGCCACGGTGGTGTGGGACTTAGGCAATTTAACAGGGTGAAGTGAGGGTGAGGCCTGAAGTTTGACAGTGGTCAACTATGAGGGGCAGGGGATGTGGGTGGAGAAGAAAGAACATTCCAGAGAAAGGCAATGTGTCCTTCGGTTGGTTACCTGTTGCTATATAACCAACCACTCTAAAACTTAGTGACTTAAAGTAGCACTTAAAATCATCTCTCATAGTTTTGTGGGTTTATTGGTTGTGCTTGTGGCCGGTTCTCACTGAGGGTCTTTTGCAAGTCCCCATCAGATAGCAGTTGGGACTGGAATATGAGAAGTCTCAGTGGGCAGGATATTGATGATTTCCTCCATTATGTCTGATGTGCTTACGTTGGCTGGAACTGTTGGGTCCTGGTTAGCAGTACTCTTTCCACGTGGCTTATTGAAGTCTGGCTATGGCTTCCTCATAACATGGACAGCCTGGGATCGTAGGTCTTCTTATGTTTAGGCTGTTTCTTTCCTGAGTGAAGAGAAAGAAGGAAACTGATCATCTTGTTAAAGAAGGTCTAGTGTCATTCTTTAGTATCCCATGGATCAAAGCAGTGACAGGCCAGCCTTGATTCTAGGATGTAAATGATTAAGTCAAAGGAGGATGGCAGGTACTCAAGGAGGGAGGGGATTGGGTGTGGCCATCTTGGAGATGAGCCAAAGTTTTCTGTGTCAGTGGACCAGGAAGACAGTAGCACTGCAGGTGGGCAGTGCAGGTGCATGGAGGTGGCTGGAGTTGTGGGCAGAGTGGAGGGTGTGGATTAGCTCTGGTAAGGGAGTTAGGTTTTTTAAGATGTCGTGGTAGCCTGAAGTGTATTGCCTTGCAAGCGTTAATAATCAGAATCCCCTTTCTTCTTCCCGACAGCACTTCCCTACTTATTACCAAGTCTAGTGAAGTCTAGTATTGGTGCCATGCTTCTGTGGATCTCACATTTTCAGGGATCTCTATCACCTCCTAAACCTGGCACTGATTTTCCAGCTTGGCTGCTGGGGTTTTCTCCCATGTTGTACATTTTGCATACTTGCATATTTTCCTTGTATTTTTGCCCAACTGTCATGTCTCCTTGCCTCCTCCCCTGACCACATCAGTGACTTTTTGTTCAGAATGACTTCCCATCTCTAGCTGTCAAATTCCTATCCTTCCTTGAAAGCTAACCTCTCAACTGAGAGGACCCTCTCACTTCTAGAACTTGCTAGTTTTGCTGATTGGAAGGTGCAGCTGTATCTCTACTTGTCCAACTCTCATAGGCCCGCCCCTGTTGACTTTAGGTCTTCAAAGGTAGAACATTCGAGCTCTTTGCTTCTTTTGCTCCATGATTCCATCCTGTGTACACATTCAATAGATACCTGCCAAATTAAAGAGCAGTTTCTCTGGGTCATTAGCCTCCAGTTGGTTCTTCATTTCCCATGACAAATTTCAGGATTCAGCTCCCAGAACCCCTGGTCCATAGTCCTACAAAGTTCCTTGGCTGATCTTTTCCATAGGACCATGAAGTTGCTACTCCTAGACAGTCTAACCTGCACAGCCCAGAGCCAACTTCCAAGTAATGGAGAGCTCCTGGTTCTACAAGGCCTCTATTCCAGATGCACTTGTTTTCCTTGGCAGGAGGAAGCCGTTAGTCACTGCTTCATCATCCATTTATAGGTATATATGTCTCTTTGTTATTCTTTTCAGAAAATGACAGTACTCTGAGCTTAGACAGGGAGAGAGTTGAGGTCTGTGCAAGGAAAGAATGTATGTGATATCAAGACTTCTGTAACAATTCTGTCCATACTGGTGAATGGAGACACCCCTCATACCTCTATTGGTCTTTCATCCATGCCTGTGGGTTTATTGATGGGCTGCTATAGATGAAATGAAGGACAGAGTGTGGGCAGTAAATATGCCAAAGATTCTTGCCCTCTAGACAAGAAAAATGGGCTTGGTGCCCACGTGTGGCCCCTGTCTGGTTGATTCTTAGTCCTTTTTCTGAAGGAGAAGGTCTGAGATGGATAGTCAAGCCCTGTGGCTTCTGGGTTTGTCCCCATCAAATTACACCTGTATGCAAAAAGTTGTAACAGCAAACACTATATGTCCTGTTTCTTCTAAACCAGCTACTGTTTTAAGACATTTTAAAAATAGTATTATGGATGAAAACCTCTCAAGAACCCTATATAATATATTATTATTATTGTCCTCATTTTACAGATGAGGGAATGGAGGCAAAGAGAGGTTATGCTGCTTAACCTAAGGTTACAAAGATAGTCAGTGGCCCAATTAGGATCCGAGTCCAGGAAAGCTGGCTCCAGACTCTATCTTTAATGACTCACAGGGCTGCTTTAATTGCTCATCAAATTAAGATGTTTAAATAACCTTAAAAGATCACTTATCCCTTCTTACATCCCCAAGTGTATTGGAAGCAGTAATGTGTCTGAGGATTGTGGGAAAGTACCTGGGCAAGTCTGAACTAGTTTCCAGAATAGGTAATTCAATTTGGTTCATATTCAGACTTTCCCACAGATTTGTGATTCTCAGTGTGTTGTTTCACCTATTTGGAAGTTTAAATTAGCAAAAGAATTTTCTCTTGTATTTAAGAACAACCACCTTTTCTTGACTTAGACTCCTGGCCTGGAAATTCGTTAAGTAACCAATCAATTCTTTTCTTTTTTCTTACATTTATCGATCAAATTTCAACCCCATGCCTGTGTGTGTAGGATACCATGTGGTTATGAGAAGGGAAATGGGAAAAAAAGAAAGCTAAATGAAACAGACAAAGTTCTTGCCTTCATGCTCTGGATTTGTGTCACCTGACTGCATTGATAAGTAAACCTGAGGACCTAATTGTATCTGTAAATGCTCTTTTGGGTCATCTCTTAGTACTTTCTGGAGTACTAAATGTGGAGACTTTCACAGTTTACCCTGAAGTCTAGAACGTCCTAAATAAACAAACTTTTATAAGAAAGTTCACTGGAGCATAGATGCTCTTATAGGCCAACGGGTCTCTAAGCTGTCCAAACTGGATGGAATAGTGAGTGAATGAGATACCAGGCCAGGCTGTGCCCGACACACTGTTCAGCAGAATCAGAGTGCAAACTATATTAGTTTCCTAAGGCTGTTGCACACATTACCATGAGCTTGGTGGTTTAAATGAGCAGAAATTTGTTCTACAGTTCTGGAGGCTAGGAGTATGAAATCAAGGTGTCAGCAGGGGACTGACCCTTATTGAAGGCTTTAATAGAGAACCTGTTTTATGACTCTCTCTTAGCTCCTAGTGACTACTGACAATCCTGGGTATTCTTGACTTGTATACAGGTCTCTTCACTCCAATCTCATCACAGAGAAGACAAGTTCACACTATCTCTGTGTCTCAATTATAGGTGTATCTGTCATCCTAATTCCAGGATAATATCATCCTGAGATCATTAACTTAGTTATATTTGCAAAGACCCTTTTGAGAATAAGGTTATATTCATAGGTTCTGGATATTGGAACAAGGATGTATCTTTTTGTGACCACTCTTCAGTCCATTACACAGGCTCAGAATCCTTTCAACTCAATGTCCCTGTTAGTTTTTATCAATTTATTAGTATGGTCATAGAAAGTGAAACCCAGTAATAACCCGAGGGTAGTGCCCACTTACATCTGTGTCCATCTGTCTACTACAACATATTAGGATAAGGAACTCTTAGTTTTTTTTTTTTTTTTTTTACTAAAAGGTATTTACAAAGTATGTGTGGTCTATATGAACCAAGTGTGTATATGTGATTAGTTGGAGTCCCTGAATCCAATTCAAATGATTCCAATGAAAACAAACAACCCCCCCCCCAAACAAAAAAGAACTACTTACAAAGTTGAAGGCTTAAGGAAACCAACAAAAAATTTTAGGCATCCAGAGACTAACAATAATGGAACCCCATTAACACATTCAGGACTTAGTTGGGGAGACGAAAGGTCAGTGTTACTAGAATTCTAGTGAGAACTGGAATATTATAGGAAGGTTTACCCTGGTCTTCAAGGGACAGATACATGACCAGAAATGTGGCCCAATTAAGGAGGAAGCAAGAAGGACACTCTGCCTTTCTCCTCCTACCTTCCAGTCTTCTGGCAATGACTTCTGTTGATCAAACCAAACCAGAACTCTTTGGAAAAGTACAGAGTCCATAGGATATAGTCCATAGAGTTTCAGTCCTGGTAGCATGCCCTGCAGGGTAGAGATGGCCTGCAGTGAAGTCTTCCTAGCATAACTTTGTACATGGATTAGAGTCTATTGGCACATCTGCTTTATGTACAGAGTCATAGAATCTTAGATGTGGACTAGCACTTAGAGATTATCTACTCTAAATTTTCACTTTCCAGATGACAAATTGAGGTCCAAAGAGATAACCATTTGCATGTGTGCATGGACAAAATTGCTTGGGTGGGATATGATTTTCCTTCATTATTCAGAAATTTAAGAAGGTAGTGTGGCTATTAAGCACTTTTAAGCCCTGAAACTGTCATGAGAAATTTAAAAGTGCTTTGAACTAATGAAAATACAACTTATTAAAATTTGTGGGCTACCATGAAAGCAGTGCTTAGAGCGAAATGTATAGTATTGGATACATGTGTTAGAAAAGAAGATAGGTCTAAAATCAATCATCTAAGTCTCTGATTTAGGAAACTCAAAAAGAACAAATTAAATTGAAGTAAGGAGAAGAAAAGATATAAGTGAGCAAAAATCCATGAAATAGAAAAGAACAAATCAATAGGGAAAAAAACAAAACAATGGAACTTAAAGCTGCTTCTTTGAAAGAATCAATGAAATTATTGATTCTGGACTACCTGGACTAATTGCAAAAAAAAAAAAAAAGGACACAAATTACTAATATCCTAAATGAACATTAAAAGAATAATAAAGAGACACTATGGCCAACTCTGTTCCCACAGATTGGATAACCTAGGTAAAAATCAACTACTTGTGGGGAAAGACACAGTTTACTAAGACTTGTACAAGAAGAGATAGACAATCTGAATAGGCTTATATCTACTAAAGAACTCTAATTTCAAAACAGAAAGCATCAGGTTTTGATGGGTCCAATGATTAATTCTGCCAGATATTTAAGGAAAAAGTTATACCAATTTCCTACAATTCAAAGGTGAGAAGTAAAGAAAATATTTTTGAAATATTTTCTGAGACCAGTATTATACACTGATACCAAAACCAGGAAAAGGCATTACAGGAAAATGATAGATCCAACATGTCTCACCAACATAGATGTAAAAATGTTCAAAAAAAAAAAAAAACCCAGCAAACTGAATTCAGCAATGTATAAAAAGATATATTTCACAAAAGAGAATTATTTTCCCCCAGATATTATACGTATAGTTGGCTCAACATTGAAAAATTAATTAATGTGTCAATCACATTAGCAAACTAAAGTAGGAAACAAGCACCACCATATCAATAAATGCAATAAAGCATTTAAGAAAATTCAGTACCCATTTATTGAAAAGAACTCTTCGTAAACAAGGTATAGAGTGGAACTGCTTCAACTCAAATATCTACAAAACCTCCTACAATCAATATTAGATTTAATGGTAAGAAACTTTCCCAATAAGATCAGGAACAAGGTAAGGATGTTCTCTTTCACTACGCCTTTCCCTAAAGTACTAATTAATGCAGTAAGAGAAGAAAATAAATTGTATACAGATTGGAAAGGCAGAAATAACACTGTCAAAACTGTCATTGTTCATAGACAATATGATTGTCTGTATACAAAAATCTGAAAGAACTGAACCAAAAACTTCTGAAACTACCAAGTAATCATAACAAGGCTGCCGGGCATAACACTAAAAAGATATGATCCACGGTAGATATAATTGATATCCATATTTCATTAAAATAACTTATGCTTTACAAAAGTGATGTGAATAGAATGAAAAGACAAGTTACAGACTGGGAGATGATATGTCATAAGACACACCTGATAAAGGACTATTATGGAAAATAACAAAGAATACTTAAAACTCAACAGTAACAAAATGAACAACCAGATTAAAAAATGTGAAGAACCTGGCCCTCTCTGGTGGCGCAGAGGGTTAGAGCACAGGACTAAGAAGCTAAAAGCCACTTCCGCATGAGTTCGGTTCCTGCCTGTCCAGGAGGTGACCACATGGCGGGCAGACCTCGCCTGACCCGCCCGCTGCTCCCCTCAGCAGTGTACTTTGTTGATCTGCCTGTTCTGCTCCTCACTCTGTCCCTGGTGAAGCCTCTTGCCACCCCTGAGCCTCTGGCCTGTACCCCAGTTCTGTATGTACAAATAAATCTTAAAAAAAAAAAAATGTGAAAAACCCTTAATAGGCAGCTCACCAAGACACACATGCACACACATACCGAAAATAAACATATGAAAATGTTCCACGTTATGTGTCATTATGGAAATATAAATTAAAGCAATGACCTACCAGTAAACATCTATTAGAATGGTCACTAAATGTTGGTAAGGATATGAATGAGAACTCTCATTCTTTGCTGATAGGAATGCAAAATGTTTAGAGCTACTTTGGTAGACAATTGAGAATTTCTTACAAAATTAAACATACTCTTATCATATGATGCAGGGACATGCCCAAAGTAATCGAAAACTTATGTCTACACAAAACCATACACATAGAAGTTTATAGACACTTTACTCATAATTCACAAAAGTTGGAAGTGGCTAAAATGTTCTTCAGTAGGTGAATGATAAATAAACTGGGATATTCAATCAACAGAACATTATTGAATAAAAAGAAAAGAGCTATCAAACCATGAAAAGATGCAGGGAAACCTTAAAGGCATATTATAAAGTGCAGATAACAATCTGGAAAGGCTATATACTATGTGATTCCAGTCATATGAAATTCTGGAAAAGACAAGATTATGGAACAGCAAAAGGGTCAGTGGTAACCAGAGGGTGGTGGTGGAGAGAGATAAATAGTTGATGCACAGAAGATTCCCCATTAAGAACAGAGAAAATATGCAGTATCATATGATGGATGTATATTACTGTACATTTGTCTTAATCATATAACGTACACACGAAAGGTGACCCTGAACACCTCGTGGGTGACGATGAGGTCTCCGGTAGGTTCATCAACTGTAACAAATGCATCACTTTGCTGAGGGCCATTGACAATGGGTGAGGTTCCTCAGGTGTGTGAGGACAGAATGTATATGGGCAATATGTGTGCTTTTCTTTGTGAACTTAGCTAGCACTGCCCTCAAAATAAGCCTTAAAAACCAATCAACCAACCAACCAACCAACCAACCAACCAACCAACCAACCAACCAACCAACCAACCAGCCAGCCAGCCAGCCAGCCAGGCTTGGGGCTCTGAATTTGAATAACTGTAGAGATACCAGTTGGTTTTCTCCCCAGCATGCATTTATCTTTGGGAATTCAAAAGATTAAGGGGAACGTGTTTTTGCTGTGGCTCAGCTGGAGCTTGGGCACCTAGGATATCCTACCACCTGCCTGGAATGATGACTCCTGGAGTGGGCTGTGGGTAAGCCAGTCAAATCTAAGTAAGGCTCAGGACCTTGGCCACGAATGCTAGGACAGAGATTCTCGTGCATTCCCTTTAGGTGTGAGTAGGAAGTTCATGACTGTGGGAGTTGCCCTCTTAAGAATACTGAGGGAGCCAGTGTTAAAATGAAGTTAGCACAGAGATATAAAAAGAGACTAGGTTCTAAGTGAAACTATTGATGTCAGTATACCTTTCATCTTTTTAATTAGGTGAACAATAAATTGCTTTTAAAGTTTAAGTTATTTGAGTCATTTTCTTTTACATGCACTCAAAAGAGACAGCGGATAAGTGCATTGCCTCTTCCTGCATGTGTTCTTCTGAACATGAATGAATCACATCACCTTTGATTACTTTCATGGACACAGGTGGACTGGAAAAGATATAAAACACATTTTCAAAAGTTCATTATTTTTCTGTCTCATTTTCTTTTTCCAGAGAACACAAATACCACCGCTGTGGTTGCTGGGAACTGTTGAGTATTATATTGGATTGCAGAGAAAAGTATCTTCAAAAGAATAGAGCAGAAATTAGTAGAGAGAGTGAGAGAGAGAGAGAGGGAGAGGGAGGGAGAGAGGGAGAGAGGGGCTGTAGTTAAATTTTGCTAGAAATTTTCTTTTCCCTGCTTATTGTCTGGAAGGAAACAGATTCTTTCTCCTTTCTCTTAGAGACTGAGATCCTTACAAATTTGGTGAGTAGGGAGGGGCTGAAGGGGAATATGTGAGAAGAAAGATGTGGAGTGTGGGTAGGTGGAAAACCTTTAATGAAAATACCAACAATGTGTTTGGAAAGGTAGAAATCTCTCAGGGATTTCTTCCTGTTTTACAGGAAGGTTGGCTAATGTTTTAGGTAGGATCCTGTTCACACCATCCAGACAATATGGCAGCATTACAAAGATCTGAACTGCAGAATCCAGTTCCCTACCGGCCCTTTCCCTCCAGATGACCTCTTTGCCTCCTAAGTCTTGTGAATTGCTTCCCCTGGAACCAAACCAGAATATCAGCATTCCAGATGGAAGGTCCTGGTCCCTTGAGATGCCGTTTGCTGGACTCACTGGGCTGGGCTGATTCTGGTCCCAGACAGGTAATAGGTGTCTTGGGCTCCTGGTGCTTCCTTCAGAGGTACTTGGAAGCACATGTGACATGGTCTCATGGAGCTGAAGAAAGGACTGAGGCTGACGTGTGGCGATGAGCAGAAGGCAGGAATTGTCTGAAAGGGGGGAATGAGTTTAGCAGCTTTGTCCCCTTGTGCTTTCAGCTGTTAGTTCCACCACAGGCCTGGACCCCGCTCCAGCTGTCGGGTTCTTTACCCCAATCAAGTTTTTCTCTTTCACTACAAGATTAAAAAGAACAGGATGACAGAGCCCTAGAGAAGATCTGAGGGGCCTAGAAGCAATGAGGTGTGATACAAGTGTAGGGAGATGGTAGGGGGTACATAGGAAAAGGCTTGTGAGGCGGTGCTAGAATAGTCATAGACTCAAAATTTGAGTGCTAGAAGGGAATTTTAGAGATTGTCCTTGCACACTCCTCACTTTGCAGGAGAGGAAACACTCACAAAGTACTTGCCAGAGGGGCTTATAAACTATGGGTGGGACTGAGACAAGCATCCAGCTCACTTTCCTACCAGACTGACTATATTAGTTATCTGTTACTGTGTAAGGAATTACCCAAAACCTTAGTGCTTAAAATCGTGAACACTTATTATTTCAGTTTCTGTGGGTGAGATAAATGGGATGTGTCTTAACTGAGTCTTCTGCTCAGTTCCTCACGGTGCTGCAATCAAGTGTTTGGTTGGGTTGCTTTCTCCTCTGAAGTCTTGATGGGGGGAGGCACCACTTCCAGGCTCACTCAAGTTTTGTTGCTAGGATTCTCTTCTCCCAGGCTGTTGGATCAAGGACTTCAGCTCCCCATCAACTAGTGGCCAGAAGTCTCCAAAAGTTCCTTGCCAGATTTCACTTTTTTCGTAATAAGATTTATTTCGTTGTGCATAAAAGAACAGGGGTACAGGCCAGAGGTGCAGGGAGGTGACAGGATTCACCAGAGACAAAGTGGGGAACAGGTCAAGTAGGCTGAAATGCACTGCTGAGGGGAGCAGCGGGTGGGTCAGCAGAAGTCTGCCACACCATGTGGGTCACCTCCCTGGCTGGAGATCAAACTTGTGCTGTAGAGACTGGAGAGAGCTTCATAGTGTTGTGCTTTAACCTGTTGCTCCACCAGAGAGGGCCCACCATATTTCACTTTTTATATGGTGGCTCAAAACGTAGCAATTGTCTTCCATCAGCATAAATAAGAAAACACAGGAGGTGAGACAATCAGAAGCTTTTTTCTAGCTTAAGTTTTGGAGTGACACATCCTCAATTTTGCTGTCTTTCATGGAAGCTAGTCTCTCTGTAGAGCCCATAATCTGGATCGTCAGGAGACAGCCATCCTTAAACACAGCCCTAGAGGCTGCCTCCCTTAGTGAATATTTTCACTATTGCTTGCTGCCGCCTTCAGCAATGTCGCAGAAAGGACTGGGAAAGGGAAAGCAGTAACTTAGGAGGTAGGCGTTCTGTTTTATAGCTGTTGTGTTCTGCTTTTGAGTTGGAGAAAATACCCTTCTTAAGGAAGGGAAAACAAAAGTCAGAGGCAGAAAGGATACCACTTTAAACTCTGGGAAGAAGCAATCATAGTACTAATACTTATTTTCCCCCTATTGTAAAATTTCCTTATTTTATTGGTGGTCAGTTGTTTAGTGCTATGATAGAAAAACAACAAGGAACTTAAATTTGAATCTGATAACCACAGACACGTCACTTAAGCTTGTGGAGCTCAATCTGTTCATCTCATCTCTGGAATATCAGTGCCCACTATCCAGGGTTAATTGAATCACTTGTAATACCCATCAAAGTCAACATGATCCTTTCATAGAGGGTGAGTGAACTAATAAAAGTGGACCTGTTATAGAGGTGGACTATCAATCTTCTCCTTGGTGCATCGCAAATTTTTTTTTTTTTTTAAAGATTTATTTATTTATTTGTACAGAGCTGGGGTACAGGCCAGAGATGCGGAGGGTGAGAGGATTCACCAGAGACAGAGCAGGGAGCAGAACAGGCAGATCGACGAAGTACACTGCTGAGGGGAGCAGCGGGCGGGTCAGCAGAGGTCTGCCACGCCATGTGGTCACCTCCCGGGCAGGCGGGGATCGAACTCATGCGGAAGTGGCTTTAGTTTCTCAGTGCAGTGCTTTAACCCGCTGCGCCACCAGGGAGGGCCCGGTGCATCGCAAATTTTAAAAGAACACATGTGGTGATCAATATGATAAGGGCAGGAGCACACATACATGGTAGATCTATGGGGAAGAAACAACAGAATTCATTCTGTTTTTTGATTGTATGATGGCGCATTAGTTTGTCGAGACTTACATAAAAAATCCCACAGATGGGCCCTCCCTGGTGGTGCATCAGGTTAGGATGCAGCATTGCAAGCAAGCAGCAGCCCCTTTGTTGCGAGTTCGGTCCCCGCCCTGGAGGTGACCCACAGGGCACAGCAGACCTCCCCTGACCTGCCCGCTGCTCCCCTCAGCAGTGTACTTTGTCGATCTGCCTATTCTGTTCCTTACTATCTCTGGCGAATCCTCACTGCCCCTGCATCTCTGGCCTGTACCCCAGTTCTGTATGCATAAACAAATCTTAAAAAAAAAAATCCCACAGATTGGGTCGCTTAAAAATCCAGGAATTTATATCCTCACAGATGTGCAGGTCAGAAATCCAAGAGCAGGTGTCAGCACATTTGGTTTCTTCTGATGCTTCTCTCCTTGTTGTATAGATGGTTACGCTCTTGTTGCCTCTTCAGTGTGTGTGTGTGTGTGTGTGTGTGTGTGTGTGTGTTTAGCGTCTCTGATATTTGCATCCAAATTTCCTCTTCTCACAAGGACACCAGTCAGATTGGAAAAAGGTCCACTGAAAAGGCCTTGTTTTAACTTAATCCCTTCATTAAAAGTCCTATCTCCGGGCCCTCCCTGGTGGCACAATGGGTTAAAGCACAGCCACTGCAACATGAGTTCAATCTCTGGCCAGGAGGTGACCACTTGGTGCACAGACCTCTCCTGTCTTGTCCCCTGCTCCCCTCAGCAGAGTATGTCAGTCCATCTGCCTGTTCTGCTCCCCACTCTGTCTCTGGTGAATCCTCTCACTACCCCTGCACCTCTGGCCTATACTCCAGTTCTGTATGCATAAATAAATAAATCTTTTTTTAAAAAGTACTATCTCCAAGTAGAGTCACATTTTAAAGTGCTGGGGATAAGGGCTTTGCCATATGCATTTGGGGGAGAAACATATTCAGTCCATAATTGATGACATATCTACAAAATTCAAGAGAATGAACAAAAATATCTGATCAAAAAGTATCTGATCAGTAACGTAATCAGATACAAAATAAATATATGCAATTCTAGAGCTTTATTATGTGTAGGTAATGACTTAATGGGAAAGAAATCATACTTATCTCCTATCTTCAACCCAGGAGCGTTTCCACGTGGGGCAGAGAGGAAGGGTATGGTGTGACACAGGGCTACATTTTGTCACGTGGGCATAGAAAGAGCACCGCTTGCAGCCAGAAATTATGAAAGATCTTATAAAAAGATTCCAACTCCCTGGTCCTCAAGCTTCTGACCACAGAATCTCAGACCCAGAGTGCGGTGTTGCTACTAGGAGAATTAATGTCCCCTCCCCCCCAGGCTCTTACTCCTTTCTCAGCTAGGACACATGTTCTCACAAGTCTCCTGGTCCAATCAGCTCTACTCCAACATGGGGACATGTTGCCACAAGAAATATTAACCCCCCAAGAAACTTTTCCTCCTGGGAACCACATCTCAAGCTCAGAAGTCAGTCTTTACTTTCCAGTTATATCATTAAAACCCTCACTCGGGCGATTTTCTCAGAACAAAGAGCCTCTCTATACTAAAGGACTGTTGATGTTTCCATTTCATGCCAGATAGAAATTGCTTGCAGCTTGAAGAAATTAAAAAAAAAAAAGTTAATTACAGAAGTAATGTGAAATAAAATTCAAGCAATATAGACAAATCAAAGTCTTTGTTCAGCACTTAATTTCTTCTTCCCAGAGATGACCACTGTCAACAGCTTGGTGCAAGTAGAAAAATCATGTATAGCGTTAGGTATATGTGTGTTGTTTGTACACGCGTCTATCCATATGTATATATACTTATCTTTGTGTGTTCATACACACATACACCTTATTTTTTATTACATATACAAGACTTTATCCTCTTAAATTTTAAGGTCATACTATCTTGGCACTTTCTTCTTCCACACCTTCCCCAGCAACCCCTCTCTCTCCACTTACAATATGTGTTGGAGACCTTTCTATGTCAGCACATACCTATGTGCTCATACACACTTATACACACATTTTCCCCCTTTCATTTATTTTTTGTATATCTCTTTAAATTATTGTTCATTTTATAACAATGTTTACACCCCCCTCTCTTTGTCACCACCATAGCCCCCCACACCCTCCCCTCCTGATCCCTCTCTGTTCCCCACCCTAGTAGGGTCGCTCTGGTTTATACTTGTCTGTTTGTTTTGTATTATAATAAAAGTACACTCCCACCCCTACCCCCATCTTATCTGGTTCTCTTAAATTCCTCCTGTAAGTAAAATCATTCGATATTTTTCTTTTTCCTTCTGACTTATTTCATTGAACATAATCCCTTCCAGCTCCATTCATGTTGCTTTGAATGACATGAGCTTTATCTTTTTTGATTGCTGAATAGTATTCCATTGTGTGTGTGTGTGTGTGTGTGTGTGTATGCTCCATCTTCTTCATCCAATCATCTAGTTTTGGGCATTTGGGTTGTTCCCAGGATTTACCTATTGGAAGCAGTGCGATAAACATAGGGGTGCATAAATCTTTTTGAATTAGTGTTTTTGTGTCCTTTGGGTAGATCCCTAGGAGTGGAATTGCTGTGTCGTATGGTAGCTCCATTTTTAGTAGTCTGAGGAATCTCCATACAGCTTTCCAGAGTGGTTGGAACAGTTTGCATTACCACCAGCAATGTGGGAGAATTCTTTTTCCACCACATCTTCGCCAACATTTGTTGTTAGTTTTTTTGATATGTTCCATTCTCACTGGTGTGAGGCAGTATCTCATTGTGGTTTTGATTTGCATTTCCCTGATTATGGGGATGTTGAACAGTTTTTCATATGCCTGTTAGCCATTTGTAATCCCTCTTTGGACAGTTATCTTTTAAGTTCTTCTGCCCATTTCTTGACTGGGTTGTTTGCTTTGTTTTTGTTGGTTTCTATATCTCTTATCATTTGTATGGAATGCAAAGATTTTTTTTCCTCAGTGAGGAGGGTGTCTGTTTATCTTGGTTAATGTCTCTTGCTGTGCAGAAGCTTTTCAGTTTGATGTAGTCCCATGTGTTTATCTTTTCCTTCATTTTCTTTGCTTTGGATGAAGAGTCTTTAAATATGTCGTTAAGATGTATGACTTGTAGTGTTTTACCTATATTTTCTTCTATATATTTTATGGTTTCAGGCCTTATGGTCAAATCTTTTATCCATTTTGAGTTGATTTTTGTGCATGGTGTGAGGTAGTTTCTTCTTCTTCTTTTTTTTTTTTTGTTTATGTTAGTCCAGTTTTCCCAGCACCATTTGTTAAACAAACTGTCCTTGTTCCAGTGCATATTCTTTGCTTCTTTGTCAAGATCATTTGTCCATATAGGTGTGGGTTTATTTCTGGGCTTTCTATTTGGTTCCATTGAGTGTCTGTTTTTGTTTCTGTACAACACTGTTTTAATTATTATGGCTTTGTAGTATAGAGTGAAGTTTAGAAGTGTGATACCTCTATTTTCCTTTGTTTCATCAATAGAGCTTTGGCTATTCTTAGTTTTCTGTAGTTCTATATGAATTTCATCACTGTTGCTTCTATTTCTTTGAAAAATGCCATTAATATTCTTATTGGAATAGTGTTGAATCTAGTTTGATGCCTTTATGATCCAAGAAGATAGTTGATATGCTTTTGATCTTAGTGTATCTGTTGATACTTGTTTTTTGGCCTAATATGTGGTTGATTTTGGAGAATGATCTGTGTGCATTTCAGAAAAATGTGTACTCGGATTTTTTGGGTGCAGTGTCCTATAGATGTCTGTTAGGCCCATGAGGGTTATGCCTTTATTTAGGGCTCTAGTGTCTTTGTTTATTTGTTGTCTCATTGATCTGTCCATTGTTGAAAGTGTTGAAATCTCCTAATATTTATTTATTTTCTTTAATGTCACTTTTTAAAGCTGATAATAATTGTCTAGTATATTTTGGTGCTCCTTCATTTGGTGAATATGAGTATATGTTGATGAGTGCTATATCATCTTGATGTGTTCTCCCACTAATCATAATGTAGTGACCATAGTTGTCTCTTTTTACCTTTTTCAGTTTGAAGTCTTTCATCTGATATAAGTATAGTTGTTCCTGCCTTCTTTTTGGGTCTGTTTGCTTGTAGGATTGTTTTCCGTTTATTTTTATTTATTTTTTTTTTAAAGATTTATTTATTTTACACAGAACTGGGGTACAGGCCAGAGATGCGGAGGGTGAGAGGATTCACCAGGGACAGAGTGGGGAGCAGAACAGGCAGATCGACGAAGAACACTGCTGAGGGGAGCAGCGGGCGGGTCAGGAGAGGTCTGCCGCGCCATGTGGTCACCTCCGGGGCAGGCGGGAATCGAACTCATGAGGAAGTGGCTTTAGCTTCTCAGTGCAGTGCTTTAACCCGCTGCGCCACCAGGGAGGGCCCCAACCGTTTATTTTTTTAATCTTTTGTAGTTAGATGTGTTTCTTGTAGACAGCAAAAGGTTGGATTTTGTTTTTTAATCCAACCTGCTACTCCGTGTCTTTTTATTGCTGGTTAAGATCATTTAAGGTCAAGACATTTAGGGTTAATATTGATATATTGGCTGCTGTTTGCCATTTGTTTCTATTTTGTGGATTATTCCTTACCTTGATCTGCTCTTCTTTTTCATTCATTTCTTTGTTCTAGTTTTAGGCTTCAGATAGTATTTTTGGATTGGGAGTTTAGTCATAACAAGTTTCTTGAGTTTCCATTTGTCTGAGAAGGTCCTTATTTTTTCTTTATAGAGGAAGGAGATCTTTGCAGGATAAAGTATCCTTGGTTGACATTTGTTGTCTTGGAGTTTGTTGAGTATATCCCTCCACTTCTTCTTCCTTGTAGTGTTTCTTTGGAGAAGCTTTGATGCCAGTCTGATTGTTTTTCCTCTCTATGTTATCTGTTTCTACCGTCTTGTCAGCTTCATTATTTTTTCTTGGTCTTGGATTCTTGAGAACTTTACTATTATGTGTCTTGCTGTATTTTTCCTTTCATCATAAAAGTTAGGTCTTGTTTTTTTTTAAATGTCTATTTTCATCTCGTGCATCATGTTTGGGAAATTCTCTTTAACTATCTCCTCAAATGTTTTCTCTGTCTCTATTTATGTCTGATCCTTCAGGTATTCCTATAATTCATTTATTTCCTTTCCTCATGGAGTTACACATTTCTTGCATTGTTTGTTCATTTTTTTTTTTTTTCTGAGCACTTCTCTTTCCTTTTCTATTTTGGTTCTTTTTATTTCTGTACCTTCAAGAGCACTGATTCATTCTTCTATTTCATCTATTCTGTTTTCATTGCTTTTCCCAGAATTCTTTAGCTCCTCCATTGATCTTTAATTTCTTGCATTTCTTCCATTTCCCTTCTTTAGGGACTCAATTTCATTCTTTTGATCTTTATTTTCTTTATATCATTTTTTTTCCCTTTATGACTTCTTTCAGATCATGGTAGTTTTAAATTCTTTCTCAGAGAGGTTGTGTAGATCCTCCATGTCATTGTTGTTGGGTCTTGGTGGTTGGTTTTCCCTTTGTAGTGAGTCCCTCTGGGAACTTGTTTGCATTTCTCCCTCTCCCTGAGAGGTTTGCCTTCTGATTTGTGCTATGGGCTGCTACACTATAGTGCTGCTATTGCCGGGTGTTCCTTTTGATTTTCCTGGAACTGGTGGTCAGGCCAGTTGTGCCAAACCTCCACAAGGGTGCTGAGGTTGTGGCTACATTGATGGTGCTGACATTGAGATTCACTCGCTCTGTATCTACTTAGATTGAGAAGGGGCTCATGAGGTCCCTATGTTTATTTTTGGAGTGCGCCTTTTCTCAGATCAAGGGAGCCTTGGGGACCCTGATTTCCAATAATAGGTAGTAGTTGGTTTTGTTCTATGTGCTATGTGATGCCAGGGACCTCTTCTTGTGAACTTTCAGAAACTGTACCATTCCCATTGTTTCTCTGAAAAGCAGATGGCATGGGAGGGGAGCCTCCATGCCAGAGCTCATGGTCAGTGCTGTGCCAATCCTGAAGCAGTGTCTGGTGTTTAAAGTCCTAACATTGGTATCTTCCTGAGATAGAGTCTTGTCACCACTGTGGGTACAGAGCTCCTCTCTCAAACTCTATGCCACATGTCCAAGATGGTGTTTTCTTGATATTGGCTGCACACACTTTTCAGCTCACATTTGTTGGGGGATTTACCTTTTCTCTACTCCCTAGAAGCCCCAGGGTGTCCACGTGCATGCAGCATTCCCAAACAATCATGGCATCTGGAGTGCACTGGCTGGCTCTTGCAGTCTTCTTGGACTGAAGCTGCAGTGAAGGATGGGTCTGAAACCTCAGTTGGGGGCTGGGCTTACCTGTGCACTTCTCTGCTTGTCTGTGTGTGTGTGGGTTTACTTTATCTCCACTTCCCCCGGGGTTCCTGGAGACCCTGGAGGTTCTCTCTCCCTCTGGGCTGTGGTGCACTCATGTCCCCTGCGCTGCTGCTGTAGTAGTTGGTGGTCTTCACTCTACACACATCTTTTTAATTGCTGTAAATATGTCATGGTGTCTTTGTAGCTTACTTGATCTGACTAGTCCCCTGGGGTGTACATAAGAGGAAAGACGGCATGAGGCTTTACAGTAGGCCCATTTTTGTTGGTTGAACCCTTTTACATGAAAGCCTTTAACTTTAAATGCTGTTGTGACTATTATTGCTAATTTCTTGTATTGAGTTGTAAAGACTTCTCTAGAACAGGTATCTGGAAGTGAAATACTTACGTCCGAAACTTTGCTCACTATTTTTTTTTTAATAAATCAACTTTTAAATTCTTATTTTATGTCGTTTAACTCTTGGCTTTAACTTCTTCAAGATTTCAAAACTCATGAAGACAGTTTCTGTGGACAACCTAAACTCATCTGCGGGTTCCCTTTACAACTGAGGGGGCTTCCAAGCTCTACTGATGACATGGTTTAGTTGGTCACAAGTCCTGTTCCTCTGACTTGAGCCAGGCCATGCTTTTCGCTTGTCTTCACAATCTGGAGTCTCTTTGGTGATGAGCCAGCCTCTTGGCCCAACTCTCAGCTCTCTGATTAGAGCTTCATGTCCCAGTACCCAGTTTATATTTTGGGGGATGATTTCATACAACTTAGCACAGATCAGGATTTTAATAGTCAGGCTTATGTTTCATGCTGACTGGTTTTGCCTCGTCTCTTTGCTCTGGTGTTCTAAGTTCAAACTTTACTTCTAGCTGCTACTTAACCACTGGGAGTTGGTCATTTTGCTCTCAATTCCACTGGTATTCTCTTCTGCATTCCTGTCTTCCCCAGGTTTACACCCTGGAGCAAGATCCTCAAGGTTGTCCTCTTAGCTCAGCTTAGTATAAGTCTGAGGTTTCAGAGGCACCCCTATATAGTCCAGTATATACTTTTCTTTAAGCAGAATATCTTTAATTTTGGGGTTCCACCAGCTCTCTAAATCAGAACTCAACCTTCTTCTGTTTTTTGTTTTTTAAATTATTGTTTGTTGAAATAACACTGGCTTATAACATATATGTTTCAGGTGTATCATGTTATAAATCAACATCTACATATACTACATTATGTTTACTACCAAAAATCTAGTTTTTATCTGTTTCCTGGTCTAGAAGAAATGTTAAATCCCTTTTCTTATTTCTCTTTCTCCTCTTCATGGGAGCCATATGTGGTCCCAGCATTACATTCATTTGTCCATTCAACACATGTTTGTTGAGCAACTATTTTGTGCAGGTACCATACCAGACGCCATGTTGCCTGCCCCTCCCTCCTGGGCGTGTCAGGCCTCAGGCACCAGCTTGGAGTAGTGGAGTCTTTCATTTCCCTCTCTAGCCAAATCCACAGGTTTAGAATTTAGGTGTTGGGGACTGAATAAAATAGGCAACTCCTGTTATGTATCTGCCCTGCCCTATTCACCTTGGGGGCATGTGTCCTAGTATTGAGGCTCTTCTTTTAACATAGGACCAACTGTCATACAGCAGAGCCATGGTAGCTGTCCTCCTTGGTGTGGGTAAGCATCGATAAAGAAGTTCTGGGTAGGGAGCAGACATTCAGCGATCCCCATCTACCCAGTGAATGGTATTGTCCTAACCTGCAGCAAGAAGTGTGGATGGTGGATCTGTATGCTCCATTTAGACTATAAGACCATACCCAGTGACTATAATATCAGTGTATCCAGTGGGGACTTTGAGAAGGGCAAATACAGTTAACTAGAAGTGGAGAGGAGATAAAGCCTCTTCATTTCTGGTTGGTTGATTAGGAAAAGATTCTTGGAACTGTGTTTTAAATATGGGAGGAATGTGTGAGAGAGAGGTGATGATGAGAAACAAAAGGGGTCTCTTTCCCTAGAGAAGCCTGAGTGTCTTTACCTCAGTCCCCCACTTGAGTGTCTTGTAGTAGACAAGGTTACATGTCAAGTAGGCCTAGAACTAGAAGTCGGTGCCCCTGGGCCCAGGGAGCCTGGGGTCTCACCTGCTTGCCTTCAGTCTGCTCAAGGGATGAGATGCAGTCTGCACTGCATGTGGGAAAATGGAGGAGATGGTCTGGGGGAGGCCTGTGACATTTTGAGTCTGTCTTTCAATAGAGTAAACAGAGGCCAACAGCTTTAAATAAATTTTAATTAGTTAACCAGCTAACAAGCTGAAAAATGAAGAGAGATACATCACTCTTTCTGAGTCTCTGCTCTTTGTCTACACCTGTCCCCACCTCACAGGGTGCTTGGACCCTTGCAACACCCTATGCTGGCAGCAGGCCAGCCTTTCTTAGATGAAATCCAGGCTGCCAGCTCACCCTGCCCACCAGCGTTCCCCCATCCCAGACCCACCCACCCTCTCCTGGGAGACACAAAGGGCTTCTGTGACTCCAGTGGGAGCTCACAATCCTCCTCTTTCTTTCTAGCAATACAGTGAAATTGCGGCACATCTCCTGGCAGCAGGGCTGAGCTGACTTGCTATGCTGCAAACAGTATTCAGGTTTCCGCTTCTGGGTCTCTGGGGCAAACTTTCTAGACTACAGGCTGATTTTATTCCAGTAGAGATGCTTTTATGAAGAAGATTCTAGGGCTTCCTCTTCAGTTCTAGCTGACGCTGAAGTCTGGGTCAGGGTGGAGAGGATCTTATATTTATAATGTACTCCCAGGATGTGGGCTGTTGGTACCCGGTGTTTCACACATGGATCCCATGCAGAGTCTCACAGTCATCCCCGAAGCACAGTTTCTTACTCAGTGCATTTCAAATACAGAGGCTCAGAAAAGTTGGATGACTCACTCAAAGCCATCAACTGTTAAATAATGGTGGCAAATTGACTTTTCCTGTTATTTGTTGCTCAGGGCTTGAATCTACTGACCGCCTATTCCCAGTCAAGAGAGATGAGACATGTCTGCTCTTGCTGCTTCCTGTCTCCCATCCCTAAGCATTCTAAATGGTTCCTATCAAAATCCCCCTATAACTTTGGCACTGATGTGCCTGGTTTTGGGGAGATAAGGGCAATATGGGAGAATACAGAGGACAGAGGACTAGTCCTGACTTTCTTACTAGTGGGACCATCCTAAGTGTACCTTTTCTAGGTTATAAGCCTCAGTTTCTTCAGTTAGAAAACAAGGCCACAGTTTGGTTCAAAGAAAAGAAAAGACAGTTTGGTTCAAATCCCAGCTCTGCCACTCATCAGTCCTGTGATAGTTGGGCAAATCGCTAATCTTTCTGTTTCTCAAACAGCTCATAATAGTATATATTGCATGGGATTATGGTGAGGGTGAAAGAGGTTGTAAATTCTTAGGAGTGTACTATCTGGCATATGTGACCCACAAGTGTTGCTGTTAGTATTATTACTCCCAGATATGCACATTTCTGAAAGAACAGCATGAATTTAAAATGTCACCATCTTCAATTCTTCTGTACTTTTTGCCTGTGTGTGTGTATGTGTGTGTGCGTATGTGATATTCAGTGTTGGGAATGATGAAGGTGAGCTTTATTCTTCTCTGCAGGGCTGAGGCTGGCTGAGTAGATACAGTCTAAGTAATAAGAGCACAGAGTGTAGGGGAGGTGGAGTGACACTTCCACAAATCACATTCGTGTTTTCAGTTTTCTAATAACTACATTTTAAAAAGCATATAAGTGGCCCTCCCTGGTGGCGCAGCGGGTTAAAGCACAGCATTAAGAAGCTAAAGCCACTTCCGCATGAGTTCGATTCCCGCCTGCCCCAGAGGAGACCACATGGCGTGGCAGACCTTTCCTGACCCGCCCGCTGCTCCCCTCAGCAGTGTACTTCATCGATCTGCCTGTTCTGCTCCCCACTCTGTCTCTGGTGAAGCCTCTCACCGCCCCTGAGCTTCTGGCCTGTACCCCAGCTCTGTATGCACAAATAAATAAATCTTAAAAAAAGAAAAGCATATAAGCAACATGCAAAGTTATATATATTTGTTCACTTAATCTTGTATGTCAAAAATAATACTTCAGTGTATCATCAATATACAAAACCACTAATGACATCTTGCCTCCTGTTATTCTGAGTCTCTGGAAGCCAGGGTGTATGTAAACAGCAGGTGCTCATTCCATTTGAACTGGCTTAGTAGCTTTGTGTGTTTAGTGGCTTCTCTATTTGATAACATAGACATAAACCCTCAGAAACTTTTGCTACATCAGCCAGGACATGCCTTGTTTTCTGGATGCGCTAACCTGGAGGAGTAATAAAGGACAATCATTCTAAATAGGAGTCAGGCTCCTCTGATGTCAGAGCTTCCTACGCCCACTCCAGGCTTGAACCACTATTACTTTTCATGGCGACCACAGTGTCCTCTTGACTCTGCTAGAATCTAGGACTCCCAGGCATGTTCTCTTTCTGAGACATTGTTACAGGGTAGCCCAGAGTGGGACTTGGGCTGCCTGTCTGTGGGGCCTCACCCACACGCTCAAAATGTAATTTTCAGCAGGCACACATAAAAAGGGTAATGGGTTTATTTACAAAAGGGAAAGGAAAAGGAACCAACCCAGGGAAAGAGAGGGGGATACAAAGTAACTGGAATATTTTACCAGCTCTGCTAACTCCGAGCTCTAGTCCCCAACTAACACTGCGATCTCGTCACATAATCTGAGCAGTTGCTCCAGAGAAAGAGAACCGTTACCTCTCCAGGGCCACAGAAAACTGCTCCCTATTTATCACCCCAAATCCCAGACTGCTGCTTAGCTCTGCCTTTAGGTCCTCGCAGTTCTCTCCTTGGTGCTGCTGGGAGTTGTAGTTTTCTAGTCACTGGAATAGGGGGTGGAATCTAGGAAGCTGAGTAGGGGTGGAGTGCACCAGACTCTGCGGTTCTTTTTTTTTTTTAAACATATATAATAGTTTACTTTTACATCATTTTGTGCATTTTTTCATCTCAGTTGCAATCCCCATGGGCTTGCATCAAATCACCCATGTGCCATCACCATAGTCCAGTGCATTTCCCTCCCCCCACCATTTTTGATCCCATTCCCCACTCCACCGCCATAAAATGTCTCTGGTATATAGCTGTTCATCATTATTATTTTCACCTCTGGTCCGTTATACTCCTGCTATGAGTGAAACCATCTTGTATTTTTCTTTTCTTTCTGGCTTATTTCTCTAAGCATGATCTTCTCCAGTTCCATCCATGTTGCTGCAAAAGACATGTGTTTTATTTATTTATTTTTGGTTGCTGAGTAATATTCCATTGTTTATATGTACCACATCTTTTAAATCCAATCATCCTCTAATGGGCATTTTGGCTATTTCCATGTCTTTCCAATTGTAAATAAAGCAGCAATAAACATGTATCTTTTTGAATCAGTGTTTTTGTGTCTTTTGGGTGGATACCTAGGAGTGGGATTGCTGGGTCGTAGGGAAGCTCCATGTTTAGCAGCTTGAGGAACCTCCAGACAGTTTTCCATAGTGGTTGTACTAGTTTGCATTCCCACCAGCAGTGCAGGAGTTCCTTTTTCTCCACATCCTCACCAACATTTGTTGTTGCTAGTTGTTTGAAGATGTGCCATTCTCACTGGGGTGAGGTGGTGTCTCATTGTGGTTTTAATTTGCATCTCCCTTATTACAAGTGATGTTGAACATTTTTTCATATGCTTGTTGGCCACTCTGCAGAGTTCTTTTAGGACACCCTTCCCCGTAACAACATGACCATACTAAAGTGTGCACAGCAGCAAGTGGACCTGGCCAGCCCCCAGCAGCAGCTCTGCGACAGGCTCCTTGCTGTCCTATTTGCTCTCTGAATGTGATGAAAACACTCTACATGGGGGAGGAAGTGGAGTTGAGAAGGAAGCCAACTTTTGGTTCTGACTGTGATCTTTGTACTAAATAGCAGTGTTACAGGAAAAGCTGCCTGTTACGGGAGTGTTCACAGATTCAAGGAAGTGACTGGCGCTACGTGGGAATGCTAAGTTTTTACTCTACGTGGCGAAGCGAAGCCCAGCTTCTGTTTCTCATATGCTGCATCAGGCATCGCATGGCTGGTTGCCAGGTGCACATCTTCTCTTCAATGATAAATGCCCCTCAGTTTTCCTTTTAGAACTGTTACAGGGCTGGGAGAGAGGGGCACTCCTGAGCCCCCAAACCTGCCTGCTCCAAATAGGTTCTGCCATCCGCCGCATCAAGACAAAAATATAGACTTTAATACAGTGAGTTTACAATACAAAAGACAATATAATTTCTAAGTCAGACACCTGAAGTTACCCATCCCCTCGAGGGCAAAAGTCCACCCAAAAGGGGTTGGTTCAAAACGAGGCCTGAAAACCCGCCACAAGCCTAAAGCACCTGCCAGGACCCACAAAAAAGGGTCAGAAATGGCCAGAGAAGTGTGGGAGGAAAAGAGCACAATCAAGATAAAGATAAACACTGCCATAATCACCTCCCCACGGGTCTCTCACCCACATCACTTTCAACCAGTCCAGGGTCAACAAACAAGCACGGTTTCTTCACATGCTCCCTGCTCCATGTGGCTTCCTCAGGTCTCCTTCTGGCTCTCCATCCTGCTTCTTTCCTCCCTCAGATTCCTTCTCTTCTCTCCTTTTCCTCTCCTCAGCTCCACCCTACCTTCTGGGTGGGACAGGGAACCTGGAACTTCCCCTTTTCCTAGGGACCACCCTGTTACAGAACTACCCACCAGGCAGTACCGGCACAGACGACCATCATTTCCTCTTTCCTGGGACCCTGAGGCTTTGGGGCAGTGATGTAAGAATGGAAAACAGCCGGAGGCCTTCAGTGGGAGGAGGGCTCCCTGGGTGCCTGTCTGCTTCCTGCCTGAACCTGATTGGCTAACTTTTTCTTCTGTTCTCCACTTTTCCATAGGTGTAGCTGGACTGGGCTCAGGATTGGCAGCTGAAAGGAAGGGAAGGCAGAGGATTAAGGGTTCAAGCCACAGGCCGCCTTTCTAGTCTCCAGCCCTGGCCAGGGTGGGTGTGGTGTCAGTGTTTATAGAACTTTTTCTCATTTCTCTCACTTCTTTATGATCTTCCTGGAAGGTACCATTCCTGCATTTTCCAGCAATGTGGCCTGAAGTGTCGCAGGTGGCCCAGAAAGCCTTTATGCTCTTTGAGGCTACTTTCTGTTTCTAAGACATCAGAGCTGGCAGTTGCTGGGCTTCAAACTATAGGAGTTTTGTTTGTTTGTTTTTTAAGATTTATTTATTTATGCATACAGAACTGGGGTGCAGACAGAGGTGTGGAGGGTGAGAAGATTCACCAGGGACAGAGTGGGGAGCAGAACAGGCTGACTGATGAAGTACACTGCTGAGGGGAGCAGCAGGCAGGTCAGGAGAGGTCTGCTGTGGCATGTGGGTTCCCTCCCAGCCGGGGATTGAACTGGTGCTGCAGTGGCTGCAGAGAGCTTCATAGTGCTGCGCTTTTACCCTTTGCACCATCAAGCAGGAGCTTTTCTTAAGGAGTTGCAGGTGATGAATCACTATGGGAGTCTGGGCTGACTCACTCCATGCCCCTCAGTACTCATGGTGGTTACTGGACTAGCAACCTCGGTAATGCCTGAGCATGACTCTCCACCACAGAGTTCGAATCTGCCTTTCATCAGGTTGATTGTAGGAGATTCGATGCATGTGAACACTTCAGAAGGATTTTTGTAGGCAGTCCTCACATCTTGACAGGTTCATGGAAATGGAAACTTTAAGCAAAGCCATGTAGAAAGGGAATAATTGTACCCTAGGCTAAATGATATCAGCAAGAGTTAAGTTCCTATAGAACATTTTGTTACAGGGCAGGGAGAGGGGCACCACTGAACCCCCAAACCTGCCTGATCCAAGTGGGTTCTGCCATCTACTGCATCAAGCAAACCATATAAGACTTTAATGAAATGGAACTTTAATACAGTGAGTATATAATATAGAAGACAAAGAATATAATGTCTAAATCAAACACCTGAAGTCACCCATCCCCTCGTGAGCAAAAGTCCACCCAAAAGGGATTGGCCCAAAGCAAGGCCTGAAATCTGCCACAAGGCTAAAGCACCTTCTGGCCGGGACCCATGGAAAAGGGTCAGAAATGGCCAGACAAATCTGAGAACAAAAGAGCAACATCAAAATCAATATAAACACTGCCACAGTCACCTCGCTACGGGTCTCTCACCCACATCTGCCTTAACCAGTCCAGAGTCAGGAAACAAGCGCGGTTTCTTCCTCACATGCTCGCTGCTCTATGAGGCTTCCTCAGGGCTCCTTCTGGCTCTCCATCCCGCTGCCTTCTTCTTCAGATTCCTTCTCTTTTTTATTTTTCTCCTCAGCTCCACCCTACTTCTGGGTGGGGCAGGGAACCTGGAACTTCCCCTTTTCCTAGGGGACCACCCAGTTAGAATTTCTGGCCATAAAAACATCAAAAAATGCCATAAACGAAGCCCCCCAAACACCTCAAGTAATAAACGATCACCGTAGCCCAGGGACTCTCGGGGGACTGCTCCTGGCAGCTGAGGGACAAAGCAGGAACCAGCTGTGGACAGGCTGCCCTTCTATCACAGGACACGTGTACACGTGTGGACCTCACACATGTGTGTGTGCAATGTGCACACACACTCCGACTGGGATGACTAAGACATGAAAACCTGGAGGGAGCCACACAGACACGGAGAGACCATGTACATCCCACACAGTCTGGCCCTGTGGTGGGGAATTCACTGTCCTTCTCATGGCCATAATGAAGTCAGAAATAATAAATAAAAAAGACCACTAATGAAACATTCTTCAAGCACTGGAATCTTGTGTGCAGCTGACCGTCTGGATCCTGAAGGAAGCACAAGTGACCTCTGAGAAGTGAAGGTCCTGTGGAGAAGCTCTATTTTCTGGAAAGATGCGGTTCTGGGTTCTGAGGCACTTTTGAGGCTAATCCCTGCCCATTGTGCAATTCACATTCTTCTTGTCTTTTCAGACCACCTGGGCGTTAGACCTGAGACTTCGTAGCTAATTAATTACAGAGATACTTGCCATTTGTTAATGGAAAAAAAAAAATAAACGCGATCATAATCGGCGAGTTTATTAACGCACCTTGGTCCTTCTCACCCACGTCCACACTCAGATTTTGTTTTTCACAACAACCAGGGTTAAGAGGGAGACATGATCATCTGTTCCCCTGGCAACCAGGGCTGTTGGTGTGTCCTGATGTGATCCTTTCAGCCCAAGAGCTTCCAGCCCAGGAGAGAGATAAGATCACCCTGAGCTCCTACCTTTTATGGGAGAGCAGGGCGAGGGGGAGGGGCCGGAACTTGCTGACCCCAGGCCTGGCCTAGGCAAAGTCAGGAGAGCCTGAGGGACTCTAGGGCACAATAGGGGTCTGGGACCCGGCAGAGCAAGCAGCACCTGGGGGAAGCCTGTCCCGGCTGACACAAGGGTCTGGGAAGCGGGTCATGGTCCCCTAGTGAAACCTAGGAGCTGGCTGGAGTTAGGGAGGACAGGGCAGCGCCTTCTTCAGGGGCTACCATTGGCAGTGTTTTCTGTTCTTTCGAGCCTCCTGTGACATAGATACAATGACTGACATTTTCAGGTTAGGACGATGAAGTTCAGAGAGTCTTGAAAGTTCACTAGACTCTCATGCCGGGAGCCCACTCCCTTCTGCCTCTCCCCCTCCATGCAGGCTGCTCAGAGATGCTCTGTTTCCTTCTGCTGGGATCAGGCTTGGTCGCAGGGAGGGGGGAAGCAGGGCTGCAGGGAGAGCACCACAGCTGCGGGGGGGTGGAGGGGGTAGGGGGTGGGGGGGAGGAGGCGTGCAAGGTCCCCAATGAAGGACTAAAGCAGGCCTGGCAAACAGAGTCAAGGTCACAGAGCAGGAGTAGCTGGCTCTGATGGAAAACAGACGCTCGGGCTTTGGCTCTGCACCTTCCACCTTCGCCTGTGCTCTGCTGTGTGGAGAGGACTGTCATCTGCCTGCTCCCGGGACGCTGAGCTAAGGTGGCAGGAATGGCTGCAGGCTCAGATCAGGGGAGTCTCACGTTTGGGCTGATGAAAGGTTGGAGAGGGGGCGTTGGCGTGGGGGGACCACAGTGAGCAGAGGCTCATTCTGGAAGCATGCCAGCCTGCTTTCTCACTCACCAAATGGTGAGGTTAACAGCCTGGGACGGAGACGCTGCACTACTGAGGTCAGGGCTAGGACCTCACCTCATTAGCTTCCCTGTCCAGGGGGAGGCTGGCCAGAGCAAACCCAGATCTCAGCATGAGCCGGGCTGTGCTTTCTGGCTGCTCCTGGCCTCTCCACTCAAAGGGCAGCAACCGAGAGCCAGACTCAGCTGAGCCCCAGGTCGTATCTGACTTGCACTGTCCCTGTTCTCTGTTACCTAAAGAACCTCCCAGCTGCTGTTTCTGGGCCTTCGCCTCTTCAGCACAGCTCTGAACTTTTCTCCAGAGCTTCCTGCTTGCCTAGAGCAAGCAGTTCATCAGGGGTCATGCAGGCCCAGAGCAAGAGGTGGGATGAAGCCCCTCTGTGTTCTCTCTACCCACCCATGGGTCCTCTGTACCCCGAGACCATGCAGCAGCGGTCCTGTATCCACGTCAGCTTACAAGCAGGTCAAGGTGACCCAGAAGGACTAGTGGCCAAAATCCTTAACATTTTTTTGACTTTCCAAAAAAGCCAAGTCATGGATGACTTCAGGACACGGCGTTCCAGAGAAAACTGGAGAGAGGAACACAACCTGCCTTGGTCGGGGAGATGGAGAAAGAGGCTGAGGTCCCAGTCTGCTGAGGAGGGTCGCCGTGGTCAGGGCCGGCCTGTTTACCTCTGTGCGCCTGTCTGGTGGGCTCTGGGCCTGCAGGAGCTGTCAGCAGGCAGAATGAATGTCTCTGGAGGGCAGGGACTAAGTCAACACCAGCGCTGGGAAGTTTCCAGCTCATGGTCCTGGAAAATGTTCTTGCTGCAAAGCAGAGTTTTCCGGGCGGCTACCGTTCCTTCCACAAGCTGTTGAGGAGGGCAAAGTCTGAAGTCACCGGGCAAGGGTCGGGCTGCCCGGACCGGCCTGGGCTGCTCACCACACGCCCATCCCAGTAATTAATTAGATTGTTTCAGTGTTTAAAGAATTGTTGAAATATAACATCGCCTTAGAAGGTTTTAGTAGGGGGTGATGCTGTCCCTCAAAATGACGCAAACTGAGGGGTCAGGAGTTCTGAGCAACTTGTTTTGGGAACTCACCTGTCACTCCTAAAAGGGCTTTGGTCTATGACAACAAAAAACAAACAGGATGATAAAGCAGCTGGAATCTGTTAAGTCCAAGGGAAGGAGAAACTGTGTCACCACTGTGATGTCTCAAGAGGCTGGCCAGAGGCGCTGTATCACTGGGGTTCTTATCTGCGCCTTCCAATTAAGGACAACTAAGTTCCCCTTTCTACTTCTGAGACTTTGGCGATAGCCGCCGATCTACCTGATCCCCCCCGGCCCAGTCTTTGTGGAGCTTCATCTGCTCTCCCCAAACAGTGCTGGTTTTCATGGGTCCCCTGTGAAGTCTTTTTACTTGAACCCTAGAGAGAACTGCTTTCCTGGGGACCCTGGTGGATACAGGCTGACTTCCCAATTGTAACAAGTTTCTTTTTTTCTTATATTTGCATAGAAGAACTGGGGTGTAGGCCAGAACTGCCGGGGGTGAGTGGATTCACCACAGACAGGAGAGCAGAACAGCCAGATCTACTGAAATACACTGCTGAGGGGAGCAGCGGATGAGACAGGAGAGATCTGCTGCGCCATGTGGGTCAGCTCTCTGGCCGGGGATCGAATTCAGGCCATAGCCACGGAGATTTAACTCCTAGGCCACCAGGGAGGCTTCAAGGATGACTTTCATGAGGGAAGGGTATCTCTCTCTCTCATCTTTCTGGCTGTTGTGGTTTATCCCTGACTCTCCTCATGGGTGAGGTGGCCATGAAAGTTGGCATGGAAGAGCTGAGCAGCGATCTCAGGGTAGAGGGGTGAGTGTGCACAAAGGCGCTTAAGGACCCTGGCAGCAGAGGCAGCAGGGTGTGGCGGGGAGTGAGCTGTGCCCTGGGGAAGGCAGGAGGGTAGGGAGGGGCCCTGGGAAGGAATGCAGGATCCAGAAACAGACCTGCTACTTCAGACTACTTGCTACACATGTCTCCTCCTGGAGCAGCTCCCACAGGTGGGGACTCCGGCAATCCTTCTGGATGGCCCAGGCTTTGTGCGACAGCTCTGACAATCCCACACCCCCTATGAGTGCTGGTGTCTAGTATCTCTCACCCCAACCCCACACCGGTCAGTGCTAAGGACTCAATGTATGTTTGTAAGTTGAGAAGGATTAAGAGCCAGGGGGAAAAGTTGATATGAAAATGTGGGTTTTATGCATTGCAGCTGTCACAAGGCTCCCAGAAGTGCAGGAAAATGTGTGCTTCTGACTAGGGGTTCCAGTGATCCCTGAAGAGCTTTGTTCTGTCATGCCTCAGACAAACATTGGTAGAAAAATGGGATGTACTAAAGGAATATCTAGGAGGTGGGGCAGGTGTAACTGTGCACGATGAGGGGCTGCAAAGGGAGTTTGAAGGGGTGAGTTTTCATGAGACCTGAAAATGGCCGCAGCCTAAATTCTGATCCCATCCACGGGGACTCACAGAATGTCCTCTGCGATCTGCACACCTCTCTGGAGCTCCCCGAAACAAGGTGTGTCCTCCTCCCAAACCCCGTCACCTGATCGTCACCTGATCGTCACCTGGCCTTCTCACACCTCTCCCTCTTGGAAACTTCTGGGGAAGAAACGTGAAGTTTCCAAGTGGGTGGCTTGTTTCTGTGGGTGGCTTGGTAAAAATGAGTCTCAATTCTACCCTGTGCCTCCCTGGTTCTGTCTCTGAGGAAACAGGAAGAGCTCGTTAGAAAAAAACATTACCCTCTGAGTGGGTGGATGCTGAGAGGCCATGTCAGATCTCTGGCTGGAGACGTAAGGTCAAGGTAAAATGAGGTAGCTAAGAACGGCTCTCCCCTGCCCAGGATCAGTAAGGTCCCACCCAGGTTGAGGTAATTTCGACTTCCACACCTGATTAAGGTTCACTTATGTCAGAATCGTCGATACTGAATCTCCCAGGCAACCATCTCCAGTTTTGTCCATCTCAAACCCAGAAGACCCAAGTCTGAATTCTACCCCTACAGAAGAATTAGAAATGCCTTGAGTGTTCTCTTCCTCTGGCACAAGGTTTGCCTCTCCTTGTTTGCTATAAACCCCCTGACGAAATTAGCTTGGGTGCTATTTCTCCCCTTTTCCCTTTTTGTGTTGGGGAAGGAGAGTGAACTTAGTGATGGTGCATTATCATTGGGGCACATTGGAAGAGGCACACAGAATATTTGATATTTTCAAGTCATGTTCACACCAACCCATCATGATTCACACCAGCCACTCATGACTTCAGGCCCACCAGTTCTTCCCCAGTACGCCTAACTTGAACTCACTTTTCCAACAGATCAAAGGAAACTTTTCAGTTTTCAACATTTTATTGAGATGTTGGGGAGAAACAGCCAACGTATACATTCCTCATTTCCTCACGATTGGCATTTTAGGCTCTTCTCTGGGTTTGATCTAACTGCGTTTTCTTGGCAGTCCCCTTCTGTTCTCTGGATGCTGCCTGGTGCTGTTTGAAGTCCACCAGGGCAGAGCCCGCTAATGGGGTCACAAGTGGGAGCGGTAATTGCGATTGGCTGTGGGAGAAACACATGTTTGCAAGGGAGACATGAGTTAGAAGGGGCCAGCAACATGCTTCCTGAGCAGGTAGATGAAGAACTGAAAATAAAATTCTCAGACTGAGATTTCAAGTCCGAGAGAGAGTGCCCGGAGCAGCAAGTGTGTCTACTGGCACTGCTCTCCTGCCTGCCCCCCCCCACTCACCATCGTCAGACCGTTTTCTGCTCTTCAGGCTGCCCCTCCGGTATTTTCTTTTGCTGCCACCTCTCTTGACTCCCTTGTGGGGAGCTCGGTTCTTGCCCCTCCTCATGCCATGGCTCTTTAACTTGCGGCTGGTAGACATTGTAATTTCTGCCAAAATGAGGGGCTTTGCAAGGCCCGGGGGCTGCGGGCCTGGGTATTTAAGGCCTTAGTCATTGTGACTGTCAAGGGGTGTGGCTTAGCAGATGGGTGGGGTCTAGTGTGATGTCACTAGCCTTGTCATGCTCTGGTCCTATGTGTGAAGTAAGGTGTCTCATCAATGCAGCTCAAGGCCGCTCTCAATTTCCAGACTTTTCTTATGTTAAATGAGGTTTTATAGACAAGTGTTACTGAACAGCTAAGTTCCAGGTTCCAGTTTTGTGTCAGGCATGTAGGGATCTATAAAGTATGCCATCTCCTGACGATAGGTAATTTTGTGGGAGTTGAGTGTATGTATATTCCTGTTTGCCTGTCTCTCTTACAACATTGGAAGATAACAAGTGTATTTCTATAAGGACTTGACTAAGAATCCAATTCAAATATAATAAAAATAAAAGGCAATCCTTCCTTTTCTTTGAAATCAGCATTTCTCACCTTGGCTTTGCTGATACTATGGGCTGAGTAATTTGTAGGGCTATAGGATGTTTGGCAACATGCTGGCCTCTGATGGCCTCTTATCCATTAGATAGAGCCCCAGAGCTGCGACAAAATGTCTCCAATGTTGCCTTGGGAGGAGGAGAATAATCACCCCAGTTGAGAACCGTTAGCAGCAAAAATCGATGGATCACATAGACTATATCATGTACTTAAATGCTAAGCAAACAATAGTGGGTGCAGACATGGACTTGGTGTTCAGTCTCGTGAGAGAGGCCGCTCATTTTTTCGATACAAGTCAGGGAATAATTACTTCACAACATGGCGCATGAAGGTGTTGGAGAGAGAGACCACACCAGCCTCAGATACATGGGGAAGCTGAGGAAAAATGAAGAGAGGATTATGTGATGATACCAGGGGCTGATAGGTGGGGGTTGCCTTGATGGGGGAACAGGGTGACTAGTGAGAGGCTATTGCTCAGGAGAGAAATATTGATATGCCAAGACTGGGCCAAGGAAGTGTGTTGAGATTTGGTGATAGATTGGATCAGATTGGTGAGAGATATGCCAAGACTGGGCCAAGGAAGTGTGTTGAGATTTGGTGATAGATTGGATCAGATTGGTGAGAGCAGAAGCTATCAAAAGTCTGACCTTTCTGTCTATTGTGGCTTTCTAGAGGCTGGTGTCACCACTGGGATAAAGAGGGTCATTTGGTCAAAGAAATTTTTCAGGTTTGAGATACCTTTGAGCTTTCCAAATAGAAATCCGTCTGATTGTTGGGTGTTTGGGTCTGGAGCTCATAGTGGGAGTGTGAGCTGGAGATGGCTGGCTCCCCTGATCTCCCTGGCAACACAGCCCCTCTCTCCCTTTTCTTTCCCTCCTTTAGAAAGTATGTTGAGATTTTTTTGGGGAAAATACCTATCAAACTTGATAACTAGTTTTTCTTTCTGTCTCACCTTCTCTCTCCCTGTCGTCATTCTCATTCAAGTACCTTGCACATAGGAGGTTCTTAGCAAAAGTTGGTTGAATAGAAAACTGTAGCTCTCACCCCACTCCCTATAATCCTGATGTATATAGAGAAGATGATGAACCAGGTTTAAACACCCAGATTTCCTTGAAGAGCCATCTGAAGTGAGACTTTCACTTTGCAGTTGTGAGACTTTCTATTGGCCCAGACAGGGAGGAACTTATGAGACAGTCTGCCTCCTTGTGTCTTGGCAACTTTTCTGTCTATTCCCTCTGGTTGCTGCTCCTACAAGTAAACTCCACAGAAGCAGGAAGTTCAAACCTGTGTTCCCTGCTGTGTATCCCCTGGACAGTCCTGCCATGAGTGCGGCCCGTAAGGATTAGTAAAATATTCATTTCCAGGACCTTTTATTTTTTCCTGATTGTCCTGTTCCTCCCATTTTGTCCTAAATCTCCTAGAAAGACTTCCCTGACTTTTCATATGTTCACTGTTTTTTCAAAAATTGTCCCAAGTCCTTGGTCCTAGGGTGTTGTGTTCCAAGTCTGGAAAACTGGCCTTAGTTTAGTCTGTTTCCAGCAGGAGGCAGTGCTTCTTGGTCCTGGCCTGACTGTGCCATACACCTCACATTTCCGTACTTCAGAGCTCTTATTTCTCAAATCATCTGGTTATCTCTAAGACGACATGACTTTGGCAATAGCCTCTTTGTAGCTTGGGGCTGTTTTTTTTGACTGTTTCCTATATCTACTGAGATGCTCCATAGTAGGTGTTCAGTAACTACTTTGTCACCTTAGACACTGTGGTGTGGTGAGGACGGTGCAACACAGAGACTTTGAGACCAAGTGGGAGCCATTTTAGACAGATAAAGACTTTGTCCCCCTAACAAGCCCTCAGGGGCTCCCGGCTAGCCCCTCATGCCTGGACATACTGGCTGAAATGTTTGGGAGGAAATGGCCTCTTTTGGCCTGGAGCATGGATAATATTTCTGTCCTCAATCTTCCCTACCCCCAAATAGCTGATCTGCCAAAGAGAAGCTTAGGTAATTGGGGAGCAGACTGCCAGACTTGAGAATCCATGAAGAAACAAGCAAAAAGTCCCCTTTTGCATATGGTTAAGAAGTTCCTGTTTCAGACACCCATGCTGAGAAACTACAGCCACAGAGAGCCCAAGGTAGGGGCGGGCTGGAGTGGGGGTAATCCACAGGCCAGTGGGGGTGGATGGGGGTGTTTGGGTTGGCTTCTGTGGAAGACCTCTTGGGGTGAGGGCTGTGCCAGGGGCGGTGATGCCTGTTTCTCTTTCCATTGCTGCCCCAGTGTTCTGAAAGCCAACGGCAATTCGATAGAGCCAAGGAGTTCTCCTGACCCTGAGCAGGCCCGGGGCCCGCCTGCCCTGAGGAACCTCAGTCTGTTAATCATCTTTCTCTCCTACTCTGTCTCCCCCCCTTGGATGAAGTCAAGGAGGAGGCATAGCTGACAAATGCAACTTCAAGCAGCGCAGCATAGAAGTCAAGAGACCTGTTTTCTCCATACTTTGGCTTTCCCAGTGGGGCTTCGTTTTTGTTTCTCTTGATGAAAGGAAATAGGTGTTTTTTGGTACCCAATGAAGAAAACTGAAATCCTGGTCTTTTTTTTTTTTTTTTTTATTATTTTTTTTATTTTTTATTTTTTTAATTTATTTTTATTTTTTTTTAAAGATTTATTTATTTGTACATACAGAACTGGGGTACAGGCCAGAGGCTCAGGGGCGGTGAGAAGCTTCACCAGAGACAGAGCGGGGAGCAGAACAGGCAGATCGACGAAGCACACTGCTGAGGGGAGCAGCGGGCGGGTCAGGAGAGGTCTGCCTCGCCATGTGGTCTCCTCCGGGGCAGGCGGGATTTGAACTCATGCGGAAGTGGCTTTAGCTTCTCAGTGCAGTGCTTTAACCCGCTGTGCCACCAGGGAGGGCCCGAAATCCTGGTCTTTTAAAAAGAGGAACTATCAGCCCCTTCCATAGGGCTTGTGTGATACCTTGCAGAGACAGGTGGCTAGACAGAGGGGATCTTTAGTTCCTAGAAGAGGGCCAATGTGGCCCCACGCGGAGGTGGGGTGGGGCTCAGAGGCCCCATTCCCACTGGGGCCTCTCTTAGGTCAGGAAGGGCAGGCTTTGGGCATTGCTGTTTTGGAATTCACATCTCTAGTTGGGGCCCATCTCACCTCTTTAAGTTCACACCATTAATTTTTCTGGGGAGTCCAGTGAATGTCCTCTCAGGACTGGATCTTCCCAGCAGGCCAGAAATTGGGGCTCATTAAGAAGAAAAAAGCTGCTGACAGTTCATACATGTTGATGACTCAGTCTGAATCCCTCTCTGAAACCTAAGCCTCTCCAGATGTTGACCTCAGCTGGGACCATGCACACGCTGTCTTGTCTGGTTTTGCTGCTGGGGCTATTGCTAAGGCAGACAGAAGTGCTCGGGGCAGGTGGAGGCAGGTAAAATCTCCTGAGAACAGGGGTCTTACCAAGGGAAAGGGTCTCTGAATGCAGACTCATCTGGTGTCTCCAGTAGGGAATAAAGAGAAGCCAGATACTTTGGATAAGGGCTGATTTTGAGAGGAAGAAGGAAGGCAGGACCTCAGCTCCCTTTGCCTCTTCCCATGCAATTCTGGGAAGCAAAGGGGGCATCTTGGTTCTGAAGATGCTCTGGTTTCTGCCTGGAGGTTTGTTGGGGTTCTTTGCCACTTTTCCTCCAGGCTCCTCTCCCATCCTTTCTGATTGCGTCCCCCAAAACTACCTTTCCACAAATAATTCCTGTTTCCTGGGAATACAGAGGTTGGGCTGCTAAAAGATGTGATAAGCAAGGTGATTATAGGAGGTTCCTTACAAGCCATCTTGCCTGCCTCCTTTGAGAGGCCAAGAAGTTGTATAAGGATGGCACCAGGCAGTGCCAGAGCCAGGGAGGGGCAGCACTGTTGATGGCCAAGTCCAGACCAGCTGCCAGTCCACACTGAAGCTCCTACTTGACTTCACAATAGACCTGCTCTTGACTCTCTGGTCTATGTACCCTTTCTCCCCTTTCTCTGACATGTGTATTGCTGGGGTCACAGCAAAGGAATCTAATGATGAAGGGGTAGATAGAACAAGAAAAATGTAGCACATTCTTCATAAAGGCAGGGTGTGAATTTGCAGTTCTTTTGGATAAATTTAAAGTTCTCATTTGGAGAGATTTCAAGCTTTCACTTGTTTTCTTTGGACTTCTGAAAATTACACTATTTTCATTTCTTTCGTTACCATTAGCAATAGGCCACACGGCGCAATAATAGACAAAGAAAATCCAAATGATAGACTTCAGAAGGTTCCAAGTAAAATTTTTACTTTAACCACACCCCTGGTCCCACAGACCTTAATCCCGATCTATAGCCTAGTGAAGAAGAAGCTACCCCAGAATACACTGGAATATAGTTCCTTTCAGATGTAAGACAAAAATAGGACTGAATATTTGGGTTTTAGACAGGGTACCACAGTATAAAAACATCACACATATTAAATCACTTGGTCCATGTGGTCTTTGGAATGATTATCTAATTCATCTACTGACTAGAGTCAAGAACTGAGTTGGGAGGTTGCTAGAGAACGATTTCATAATAAATATGTCTGGGGGTAAAGACTAACTTGGCCACTCACAAATTGTAGTAAAGTTACATCTAATCCCAGATCTCCAAATGACCAGTCCAGGCTTCTTGTCACTGTGTCACGAGACAGCTGACGTCGTCATTTGTGTTTTTTCTGTTTTTCTCTCTCCCCTTTACATTCTGAGAGTCACATTGTTCTCTTGAAATCATTACATTGGTCAGGGGCCACAATATCCCTGGGTTGGGGATGCTTGGATTTGTTAAATGGTCAGAGTTTCCATCAAAAGTGGGGACAAGACCAGAGACATACCCAGGTGGCCGCACATAGAGGGCCATCATAACTGATGATTTCATTGCACTGTGACCAGCATTGGCCAGAGGAGACATTCAACATTTTCCAGAAGGACCAAAGAAAGACCAAGATTGAGTGTAGCATCGACCAGATTTTTATTAGTCAAGAAATTTCTGGGACTGGGCAAACTTATTTTTGTTCTAGGAGGAAATGGTAAGGATGGTGTCACCATCCAGAAGTGTGTGTTTGCCCAGTAGACTTCTGTCTTGTGATATGGTACTTTCTCCATGCTGTAAGGAAGCAAAGACAATATTGGTTAAACAGGACTGGGTAGCTGACTAGAGTTTCAGCATTTTTTCAGGTGGACACACAAGGCCAGTATGACATTTTCTAGGTTGTGCCTTTTTATTTGATTCCTTTATAGCTATGGTTATGTCTAATGTATCACTTCTTGTGATACCTGCTTTAGGTAAGTCCAGTTTCTCCAGAACCATCTACCTTATTGCGGGACCCAGTTCAAGCTGAATATACTGGTCTGTTGCTAACATAATATTAAGAATTTCAAGGTGGGGACAGTAGAACACAAATCAGGCTTTAGGCCCCTTGAGCAGAGGTCCCTGTGTGACAGCACAGTGCGTGTCTGTGCAGCACCTGGCTTCCCTGACTTTAGGGGCTTCCTATGCTGAAGACCCAAATAGGAATATTGAAATATCCTTTCTCATTCATCTGTAGAGTCCAGTATTACCGATGGGAGTTTTTTTTATAGTGGAGACTTGATGGATACTTGCAAATGACTTATTTGGTGCCGAGGCCCTGAGAGAGATAATGTAACCAAGTGAATACTGGCTCCATTACCTCCTCTCTCCCCTCTTCACACAAACCCTCCAACTTCTGCCTATACTCATCCATCCACAAGACCACACAATCAGTCACCAGTCACCACCTGCCTCTTCTCCTCCCTGTTCTGGATGTCAATGCTTGCTTTACTAACAATGGAGGAAGTCACGGCTACATCCTAGGGAGGTCGCACTCAGTTATGGCCGATGTTAGGGTTTCCAGTCACTTACCTGAAGATGATCTTCAGAGTCTGGAGATGGGGGGAGGGGTACCCCATTCTAGTGACCTAGACTGCCCCATCCTGAGATGTCACAAAGTCCATGTGAGTTCAGTGACCAAACCCTCAGGGGACAGAGCCAGGGGACTGGGGTGATTTCTTAACATTTAGTCAAACCAATTTTCCAGTCTAAGTGTTAACAACCTACTTAATTTGGACAAAGCATTTTATTCCTCCTGTCTTAACGATCTTTTATATGAAACCAGAAGGACATGGCCTTAATGGCAATTCTATTATTTTATTATTTAGAAAATTGCTCAAGGACACACAAATACCAAACAGCAGAGTTGGGTTTCAATCCATCTCTACCTAATTTTGGTATGTGTCAGCAGTGACTTCTGATGCCTCTGCTGCATGCTAGGGAGGGAGAGGGAGATGGTCAATTGCTTGGGTGTGGCTTTATTAATTTTTCCATGAAGAGATACAGGAGCAAAAGACTTGGATGTGAAGCCTACAGCAGACTAACTCAAGTAGCTAATGAGGATGAAGAAGAGGGATTTGGTTATAACATATTGAGGTGACAGGTGAGCCATGGGAGATTTTGAAGGAAATGTTTGAGTCCTGGACTTCTGCCCTGGATGATTGGCTGCTAGGTGGACATAGGACCAGGAGCTTTATTTGGAGAAATAGTTTTGCGCAGGTTGAGATGGCTACTGGACAGATCCAGGCTCTACTTAGATGTTCCATGAACAAATTTAATATGGCTAATGGTAGGTAGTTCAGGAGAGCAACTGGGGCTGTTGATATAGATTTGGGCATTGGTAGTATACTTTTTCCTTTTTTAAAGATTTATTCATTTATGCATACAGAACTGGCGTGCAGGCCAGAAACTTAAGAGTGGTGAGAGGATTCACCAGAGACAGAGTGGGGAGCAGAAAAGGCAGATCAATGAAGTACACTGCTGAGGGAGCAGCGGGCGGGTCAGGAGAGGTCTGCTGCACCATGTGGTTCACCTCTGGGGCTGGGGATTGAACTCACAGTTGTGGCTAGCTTGCAGTGCTGTGCTTTAATCTGCTGTGCCACCAGGGAGAGCCGAATGGTGATATAATTATATATAGTCCAATCTATAAGAGGTGATGAGGCTGTCTAGGGAGAGATTGCAGGATTAATCTGTTTTTGAATTTTTCAGATGAGAGAACTCGGGGAGGAAATTGAGCTAGCAGAAGAGGACTCAGGGTTTGCAGAGTGACAATTAAAAAAAGTGGGTTTGCAGAATGATAATAATGAGTCCAAAGATGGAAGCTGCCAAACTTGGGGTAGTAGTAATACTTACTGGGGATCTATTTAGTACTTGAGTACTTAAGGAGTCGCTCATATTTTTTAGTCTTTAGCTTTTTTGGATGACTTAGAAGATCTGACAGTTTGCTTTGTGCAGAGACAGAGTAGGGAGTTTGGTCAGGAGTTCATTGGGTAGAAGAGAGACAGCAGAGGAGGCAGAGGGGGTAGAGGTTGTTCTGAGTAGAGAAGGCAGACTCTTCTGCAGCAATCACCTCCTCCTCCCTTTGTAGGAACTTCTCAAAAGACAAAGCTTTATTCAACCGCTGTTGCTCTGCCATTAAAAAAAAAAAAAAAGTAGGACTTCTTGCCTTTGTTTCACCTTACCCATGTGTCCTTCATTCCTACCTGACCTCATCCTTCTCTGTCATCTGAAGGTCGGGATGGACATACAGTCTTGACTGACGCTCATTCTTCCATCCGTCTTCCTTCCTCAGGCACCTTGTCCCCTGGAGAACAGAGTCAAAAAAGAACCTATTCCTGCACTGGTGTCTGCTATGTGGTGAGGCCTCCAGTGCTGTCAGCCCACTTAACCCTTGCATCACCCCTATGAGCAGGCACAACGATCGCCGTATTGATCGCTGTGTTTCAGGCTCAGGGTAGTAAGTAGCTGGCCCAGAGGAGCTAGTAAGTAGAGGAGCTGAGGTTTTCTTGCTCGAGAAACTGAAATTGCCATGTAAGATATTTTTCTTACATATTTTATATCCTTTTTTTTTAAGTACTTAGCATAAAGATAGGTACACAAGAAGTTCTCAGTTAAACCTTGGTAGTTGAAAACAAAATTCTTTGATAAGGAGCTCATGTTCATAATGTGAGGATTTACTCAGGCTGCTGTTGTGTAGTGGGGCGGGGATCATTTTGACGTGGACCTGAGCTCCTGTGTTCTTACGTATATTGTAGTCAGAATTTGGGGTCCCATAGAAACCACTTCACCACTTCCTTTCACCTGTCCCTCACATGGACTGGTGCACCCACACCTCTGTGGAAGAGTGACGGAATGTAGAAGGCCAGATATGAGGTGAGAGAGAGCTGCAGTTTCTTAAAGCAAATTTGGTAAATAAATTGGTTACTCTATCAAGTCATGTCTAGTATATAACATCACTTTCATAGACTCCAGTACTTCCCTCCTTAAAGATATGCATGCTTTGGGTGTGGAAACAACTGGACTGTTAGCATATTTTGGCAAGGAAAAGGGAATACAGAATAACTTAAACTCATCTCTGGATATGCACACAGGTAATTTAGTCGACTTTGGCTGTCCTTTTCCCCCCCTCTCTTCTCAGCTTTTGTTATCCTCAGGATTCAAACTTCAGGTTATAATAAAAAGACAAGAAGAGAAAATCAAATTCCTTGCCTCTTAAGAAGGACGCAATTAGAGGATTCATCAAGCTGTGGCTTTTTAAAGAGGGTGAAAGTGGCAGTAAGTTAAAGGGACTGTCAGTGCTTGGGTCATCACCTCCTTCTCTCCCTGTGAGACTGACCCTCACACACCTTCATTCAGAAAGCACTTGCAACAGGGTCTTTTTTGTTTTGCTTTAATCTCGTTTGGTTTTCCTACCTTCCTCCTATAAGTGGTATCACCTGATATTTTCCTTCTGACTTATTTCACTAAGCATCATCCCTTCCAGCTCCATCCGTGTTGCTGTAAATGGCATGAGTTTATATTTTTGACGGTTGAGTAGTATTCCATTGTGTATATTGATCATATTAAACTTGCAGGCAACTATAAATCTGAGACTTAAAACAGGGGAGAGGGGCAAGGGATCAAAACAGGGATGGGAAGAGCACAAAGAATCATGGTGATAGATCAGAGGTGATGTGGTGGGAGAAATGAAAGCTATATAAAAATGAAGAGCAATATCAAAATGTTAATGAGAGGAAAGAAAGAGAAACAAGATCTTAAAAGCAGAGAGATGACCTGTTTCTGGGGTCTCACTGCCAGCCCCTCCCTTCTGCTGGCACCACCTCCCAGCCATCCAGATGAACTCTGACACTCTTCTCTCTCCTTTTTTGTCCTTGTTGACTCTTCCTTCAAAATATCTATATTTTCCATTACTTTAGGTAGCAGTTAGTGATCGATCTTTCTTACCTTTGGACTACACTGTTATAGAAGTTGCTTGAATCTCTTTTTTTCCATATAAACTTTTGTCCAATGAAACTTCATAAATCAAGACTAATGATACCACTCAATACTGGAAAATTCCTCACTGTCTATGTGTAGTTTACTTTCAATTTCATACCTTCCTCCCAACCCCAGCTTCATTTTTTAATCCTCATCTTTTATTCTTTCCCTCAGGCAGTCTGTACTGTTCTAGCCAATTGGGTTATTTAAAGAAATAGTACAGGTATTTCTGGGAAATTCAGTGTCTTACTTGTATTGATATTTTTTATTATCATTACCCATTAAATTCCTATATGTCTTTCAATTCCAAACCACTGCTCCAAATTCTATAATTACTTCTGTAATAAACACCCACTATCCATCTTTTGTATACATTTTATATAATTTTCCAGAACCTGTACAGATTTTTTTTTTCATACTTTAGGCACATCTCCTTTTCCAAGCCATTAAGTTCCTGGAGGTGGAAGGACGGAGCTTGCGGAGATCAAAATGAAGAGTTGGACTAGAGCTTTGAATTCCACATTGTTGGGGATTGGTGTGGGATGGGGTCAGATGAGAGAAAGAGGGTCACAAATAAACATGGAACAGATTAGGAGTGGAATCCACCCAGATCTTCATTTGTGATAATAGGTTCATGGGTCCGATATCAACAAACTGAATCACTTGTAATAAGTGAAATTTATTATATGCCAGTTATGCCTCAAAAATTTAGGTAGAGAATTTCACAGTATTCACATCCTTGTTAAGGCTCTCTTTCTAGAAGTAAGATGAACGAGGAATGCGTAATGAAAGTGCCAGCAAGGGTAGACTTTGCAGATGCTGGATGTGTGTGGGAAAAGCTGGAGAATTTTACTTGGTTTGTATCATTTAGGGTAGTTCCATGTGCTCTAATGGGGGGCAACCAACTCATTCTAGCAGTCCTGCCAAGTCTGTTCTTGATTTATCCAAGTATATCACTATCTCCTCATCTATCCAACCAAGCTCTGATGCTGATTTTCAACCATTGTGACAGTTGCAATCATCAGGTGCCTTTACCAGTAGGGCCCATGTCATGGTCTTTTGTCTCTCTATATAAAGGAAGTGATGAGTGGTTTGCTTTGGACAAATGGGCTGGGAGAGGGGACAAGATAGAGGCTGCTGTTTCAACAAAAACCTAGCTGCTTGAGGGAATATATGAAGATGGTGAACTACCACAGACGTCAGTGTTCAGCATGTCACCTGAAGGATTTACCACAGAAACACAAGACTAAGAAGTCTCAGCAGAAGCACAGGAAGACAAGGTATGAATAACTTTTCCGATCAGAGAAGGGGACTCCCTTACCTGAGGAATGGCCTGCCTAAGTTGGCAGGTTTTCCAATATGCCCTGCAGGTCTTCATCAAAGCATAGCTCTCCGCTTGCTTCCAAAGACTGTCTCCAGCTCTTCCTCGGCACTCCCCCTTCCCATAGTGCTCCCCAGAAAAGTTCCTCCCCCCCCACCAATCCTGAAGACCCAGTCTTTGTGATATATTGCTTGTTGCCTTTATACTTCAGATCTTCAGATCTTCAGATCTTCTCTCTACTTTCAGTAGAGAGACTGACATAACTCCTGGACATAGCTCTTTGAAGCTAGTGTTCTCAACTCTTTGAAAATATTATACCTGATGGAACCTCTGGAAAAGTGAAGTGGGGAGGTACTACTATGGATTTCCTGAGTACAAGTCCCCCATTTTTCTCATTCTTGTCTCCTTAGTCAGAAGCATATGCCAGCATTTTGGTGGAAGAAGCTGCTGAATTCCACATTTTTCAACATTCTGGCTTCTCCCAACCCTTGGTGCAGGCCTAGAACCACCATAATCATCTGGTTTCCTCACCAGCCCAGGGTCTCTAAATAAAATCTGTCTCCTCTCTGGGACATGTGTTTTTGTGTTTTGTGTAGCTGAGGGGCTCTCTATGGTAGTGAGGTACAGCTTTTTCTCCTGTGAGTGGATAATTGGGTGAGCTCAGTAGAGGGAAGCCAAGTTTATCTCCTGCTTAAGAGATTTGCTTATGAAATTTATGATGGGTTTTGGTTTGGGATAGGCTCCAACACGCTTTCTGATGTAGAGGAGTTCATTTGACTTGATAGGCCTTCTAATCTAGCTGGGCTGGGGGGTATGAGCACCAGAAAACCTGTTATGAGATCACTGGCAGTCGGTTCAGTCTTCCAGCTTCATTTGTTGGTGGTTAGTCCTGAAGATGCCCGTTTTTCTAGCAACAAGTCCAGGTCATGTCAACCCAAAGCCCAGGAATTTAAATGTGAGGAAAGTTAAAAGCATGTGTGTATATGGAGCATTCTAAAGGACACTCTCTTGAAGCTTCTTCCAACAATATACGCTGAATACAATGTGGCTTTGCTACTTCAGGATCAATAATTCTGAAACTGTGTGGAACCCTTGTGTAATTAACCTGGACCATGTGACTCCAACCTATTACCACTCAACTGCTAAATTCCACTCAGCACATCCTGCTTCTTCTGGGGGGTCATAATGTCACCTTGAAAAGTCATAGGTCAGCAAGACCAATCGGCTAGACTGATAACTCAAACTCAGTGTTCCTATGTCCCTTGGAACATAAAGGTACAGGGACTGGAAAGAGACAGGAGCTGCCTTTTATTGTTCAGGGGATTCAGTAGGCCCCGGGATGGTAACTCCTGGGTGTTGGTGAGCTTCTTATACCTGACATAATGTGGCAGACTTTAACCTGGCTTTTGCTCTTGAATGGGCATCCTTAGTCTTAGTGTAGGGCCCAGGCCAAGGGTATTGTGACGATATTATGGCAGGTGTTTCTGCCCCCAGGGTCAGAGGTATTTTGCAATGATATGTTCTAGGTCTCTCATTAAAGATTACTGTATCTAGTCCATGGTAGTAATGTCCCAGTTATGCCACTAGATGTGTGCCTTGAAGTAGTCCATTGTAAGTAGTCCATGGTAGTAGTGTGCTATAGTTACAATTAGATCAATTTATTTGTGTTAATACCTGCAGGAATACATTACAATATATGATGTTCATTATGGTGACAGAGTTACATCTTGTACTCATACTTCTATCACTAGATCTAAGTATATCTTGTGGTGGTACATTGTAGTGATATGTTACATGAAATCTTGTGACAGTATGATGTAGTTACATACTATATTTATATATATGTCTGGTAATGGTACATTACAGTAATGTTAAATTATATAATGTAGCATGCTGTAGTATTGTCATAGTGACATCACCAGATAAAAGTATATTTGTGGTGGTAAAATGTAATAAGGTTATACTCATACTCTGTGTCATGGTACGTCATGGTAGCATGTTGTAGCAATGGGCCATCGTCCTCTCATGAGAATGCTATGGTGAGTATATACTATATCTCCTGAGAGTACTTTCTAGTAACATGTACACGTGCAGTGGGGTAGCCTCAAGGAGAAGGCAAGAGCAAATTCAGTAACTTCCCTGATTCATTCTGGTGCCAACCCTATACCACCCTCCCGAATTTTGCAGTCTAAACAGAACCTGGCCCTGTTCACCAGGACGCACCCTCTAAGAGCTTATTGTTTAAGGTCAAAGTAACAGTGCAAGATCTACCAGATGTCCAAAGCTTGCAATGAAAACTTGTGTGAAAAACTTGGAATCTTAGCTTCTGATGCATTTAATATTTATTAAGGAAAATCTTTATGAAGTAAGAAATCGTGACCCAAGTTATACCTCACAACAGCTTTTGTGGGCTGTGCCAGTGACAGAATGGTCTGAGGGGGCCCTGGCACCATATTCATAGGCGACAACAACCACAGTGAGTGAATGGCTGTGGCCATGTTCCAATAAGATTTTTATGAAACAGTGTAAAGCTTATGCTAACCATTATTTCACTGATCTCAATTGTACCATCAGGGTAGCCATTATCCCAATTTTCCAATTGAGACAGGCTGAATGGCTAACTTGAAAAATCACAGAAAGATAAAGATAATAATGTGCTCTGTGCAGCATTATGCCTTCTTTGGACTTGTCTAAGGCACCACCTTAGACAAGCGATGAGGCTCACTCATGCTCTGTGGTATCTCGCTCTTGTGATCATGGGTCTTTGCCTCTTTTGATGTTTTTCTGCTGTGGGTCATCTTTCCACTTGTCAGTGGTAGTCTCAGGTTTCTTGTAGCAAGGTCACGTGGGGGTGTGGGGTGGAAATAGGGGAGTGGGAATGGGGCACAGATGCTTCTCAGGCAATTCAGCTGGTGACAGAAGAAAGATATCAAACTAGCTATTCATAAGGTCAGGCCTTGTGTGATGCAATGTGGTTGGGTTGCAACAGCTACCACGATCCTTTACACTTCACAGTAGGAGCTGAAACGGGCCCCAAATTAAAGTTCATGAGCTTGTGAATCCAGATTCAGTTCCTATTGCTCTTTTGCAACTCATGCCCCTTCCATTCTTTCTGCTTTTCAAAATGCTATAATTATTTGTCACTATGAATTTTTAACGCACCCTCTAATTCCAGTAGCTTATTTCACTCCTGTTTAATGTATGTCCAACTGATGGCCTAAGAGCCATGGGCCCACAAATGTGTTTTCTCTCAAATACTGTGCAGGCTGACAGGGGTGGACAGCAACTATTTGAAGTAGCTGTCATCATTGAAGAGTCAGCAGTTTTCATGTAAAATTTAGCTTTTTGACTTGTTCAAATTTTGTGTAGCAACACTAAATCTCAACTGAATGTGAAGTACCTTTACTTATGACCTCTACTTATTTTACTTGTATAACTTGCCTGGACTGTGAAGATGTTGACTTTATCATCGCTGTCCTAAAACTTCACATCTGCTGCTTCTAACCCTGTTGTTTCCTCTTGTCCCTTGCCCACCCACAGTTGGGTGTTCTACACAGGGGGCCAAAGATAAGAAGCTGGGAGGGTGGGCAGTGCAGACCTTTCTGATTCAGATGCCTGGAACTACACATTATCAGGGCTGTGTTACCCCTAGACTCTGAACAGCCTTCTTCCCGCCCCCCTTCCCCCCAGAAGTGTAGTTTGAGGTCCATGAGGAAAAAGGAGAAGAGAACCGACTTTCTGTCTAGCTGTGACTTGGGTTCTATACTGGGAATAAGAGACCAAAGAAATCACAGCCCTCTGCCCTGGCACTCAGCATTCTCTTTGGGTGGGCACACAACTGTGGCATCTGAAACATGGTCCCCTTCTAAATAGCTGGACCAGGAGGTAATTGTGTGAGGCAGAGGTGCTTCCTCAAACAAATCTGAGCCCCAAGAATCTCTCCAGCTCCAGAGGGGAAAAGGGAGCCTGTTTGACCAGTGTGTCTGTAGCATTTGACAATAATGGTGACAGTGATGACACTAATACTGTGACAGATAGTTTACTGAATTACTAGTTTGCGTGGATCCTTCTGCTTCCCCCTTCCTGAGGGAAGCAGGGAGTCACACTCAGGTGGGGGGTGAAACAGAAACTCTTTTTTTTTTTATAAAGATTTATTTATTTATGCACACAGAACTGGGGTACAGGCCAGAGGTGCAGGGGCAGTGAGAGGATTCACCAGAGACAGAGTGGGGAGCAGAACAGGCCGACTGATGATGTACACTGCTGAGAGGAGCAGTGGGTGGGTCAGGAGAGGTCTGCCGCGCCATGTGGGTCACCTCTGGGGCCGGGGATTGAACTCACACTGAAGTGGCTGCAGCCAGCTTGCTGTGCAGTGCTTTATCCTGCCGCACCATCAGGGACGGCTGAAACTAAAACTCTTTGAAGGTAAATTCCTCCCTAGAATTTGTTATATCTCAAAGTCTGAACTTAAGCAGACATTATCTTTGGGGGATGATTTAATTTTGCTCATCTTCCAATAGAGCCTGAGATAAGATTCTGAGTACAGGTTTTATATGGGGGATAGATGATAAGAAGCTGGAGAGGGAGGACAGAGAGAGAGAGACAGGGAGGAGAGGATGTGATGGGGTTGACTGCTCTTGGAATTATTGGCTTGCAGTTCCACTGGCATCCCCTAAGGAACTGTACAAAATGGACCTCAGAATTGGCTCTAGGTATGGGGAGGCCAAGACAACCCTCCCCGCCCCCCGGGTTTCTAGGCCCTTCTAGTTGAACATTTCCTTGAAGTGTGCTGACTGCTCCCTCCCAGGCAGTATATGTAAATATTGCTCCCTGTTATTTTGTCCAATGCTTGTTAGGGCTTCAGCCAAAATTGAGAAAATTTATCATTGTTAACACTGAACATTGTGTGTTTATGAGTTACACATCTTGCATATATCTGCATTACTATATTTGCATAATATTACATTTTTTGCATGTACATAAGCTATTTAACCAACATCCTATCTTTATTACATTTCTCGTTATTCTCTTTTATGTAAAAATGAATGCAGAGTATACATTTTTTATATAAAAATATATGCAGTATAATTGAAATAGCTGCTCTGTATTGTTAGTATTTTTTTTAGATGACCATTGCTAGCGTGAAATTACATGGGCAAAGAGCCTGGGGTCTGTAAGACCCTTAATACTTTTTTTTTCAAATTGGGTTTCAGAGAACTCTTGCTGATTCTCTGCCTTGTGTATTAAGGAAGCCAGTGGTTCCTCACAGAACCATCTGCAAGAAGCCGCACCAACAAACATGTCCACATACAGAGCACGTGTGTTCTTAGACAAGATTCTAAGAACAAGATTCTGACAACTGAGTTCCCATCTGGGGATGTTTAACGGGGCTTCTCATGGTTCTGAAGTTACCATTACTTGTTTACCTGTCTTCTGTTTATCCGTGTCATAAGTGGGTTCCCAAGTATTCATGGTCAGATGTTCATGACCCAGTCCCTTTGGGATTCTACTTCCTTATCTGCTAAGGGTGTAGTGGGTGGAAGTTGAAAGAGAAATCATCTTGACTAATTACTGGAGTCCTCTCTATTTGGGATATTTTGCAACATTCAATATTCAAAGAATTGTCTAGGTTAAGTATTGCAATTAGGGGCCTTTTAATTTTTTTAACTGTCTTCCAGAATAAACTACCCCATCTATTAAAGAGAAAGTTTTATCCTTGAGTAAAAATCAAAGGTAGGGTCCTGGTTGAATTAAAAGTGATCTTTATCAGTTTGGGCTTTGACATCTGTTAATTTCATTTATATATGCTGCAAGTAATGTGCTCCTGTGTACTGGAGATTTACACAGTAGGTTCCTCGCTGCCAGGTGCCCACCCACACAGCTCACCGGGCTCCCTTCTGTTTGCTCTCTGCTCCTCTAGAGGCTTCCTGCTCTCGTGAGCATGCTGCAGTAACTCTTTGTGCCTTAACACTTCCCGAAGCAGCTGATGGCCCAATTTGCAGGTTTTTAAAAACTTACAGGACCTGGTCCTCAGGCTGGCATCCCTTTCTTAGGAATCTGGGCTCTTCCTTCTGCCACAGCTCCTTTCAGAAAGCTTATCCGCTCTGTGGGCCTCTTCATCTAGTTTTAAAATTCGAATGATTCTAATACCCCTCTCTGATTCAAACATAGTTAACAACTTCTTGTAATTGCTGTTTCCTTGAGAGCCTGATGTTCATCTTGGTCTTTTCTATCTTTCGTATTGAATTAATAATTCTTTATACTAAGTTCTCTCTGTCAAAAGAACTGACATGGCTTCTGAGGCTAGGTCCTCACTGATGTATCCGCTGGATAGATGGCCCAGCTCATCTAGGTTGAGCCCATAAGCTCCCAGGATTGTTCAGCACCTTGCATAGAGGGGAAATGGCACCAGCAGAACCAGCTCAGTCCTCCAAGGACAGGGGCGTGCATGGGGCCCTGTCCTGTGTTTGGTGGATACTTTTGCAGGATGGACCCCTCAGATTTCCATGTCATGAGGGGGAGGCAAATAACCAACAGAAGGGCTGGAAGGGGCTCCATGCCCTGGGGCTTTCTGCTGTGTAGACATAGGAACAACCAGGTTATGATTCACAGAGATGCTGGAGTCAGTCAGGAGGGTGATTAGGTCCTTAATAGTCTAAGAGCCCAGGAAAGGGAAATGTCAGTCAGGTCATGGAGACTGGGAGACAGAGATGAAAGGGCTTTCCAGGTAAGAGCCAAGGCCAAGAATAGTCAAGCATATAGACTCTGCTTTCAGGACACACTTGGGTCTTTGCTTTGCTGCTGTGTGTTGGTTTCTCAGCACTGTCAACCTCAAAGTCAGACTCCTATGACTTGGCCACTATGAATACCATCAGTAGGTCCCAGAAACAAGTCAAGGTTGAAATGAAAATATATGCTTATTGATGGAAGGAACCACACCCCCCTGCACTAGCTTTCAATGGTCTGCCTAGCCACTGGCTCCTCCTGGAAAAGACACACACTTTATTTATTTATTTATTTTAAGATTTTATTTATTTGTGCATACAGAACTGGGGTGCCGACCAGAGGTGTAGGGACAGTGAGAGGATTCACCAGAGACAGAGTGGGGAGCAGAACAGGCTGACTGACGAATTATACTCCTGAGAGGTCAGGAGAGGTCTGCCGTGCCATGTGGTCACCTCCAGGGCAGGCAGGGATGGAAATCATGTGGAAGTGGCTTTAGCTTCTCAGTGCTGTGCTTTAACTCGCTGCACCACCATGGAGGGCCCATATTTTTTAGGTAAATGTGCAATTGATGATGGGATGTCAGACAGTAGGAGGAGTTTGCCGGATACTTTTGCAGAACGACCCCTCAAATTTCCATTTCATGCCGTGTTGATTTCCTTAGCTAAACGACTAAGCCACTGGACACCCCCGCTTGAGCTGCTTGTGTCAGTTCAGACCCTGCCAGAGGCGGTATATAGATAGGTAATCTCCATCCGGAACACATCTCCCAGGAGATCCCTGTGAAAAGAGTCGCTGAGGGAACACACCCACTTAATGTCCTGTACCCCGGGCACAGGTGTGGTCGGAGGCACTAGCAGGAAAGGCACAGGCTCCCCTGCAGAGGCCTGTGGCTCTGTGGGCGAAGGTGCCTGGTGCTTTCACAGACGGTGTATGAGCCTGTGAGCCGTCCTCGTATCCCTACTCCGCTCCGGTGGCAGAAGGGAAAGGGATGGGAAAAGGCAGATGAGGTGTGCATGCCGGAAGGGCAGTGCTTGGAGAAGCAGAGGCAGTCGGCTCCTGCAGGCGTCATGACTGGGCCAGCGGGCACTTTCCCTTAGGGGCAGGGCCCTCGAGAACCAGTCTCTGTCCTGCCATCACTTGCTCTAACTCCGGATTGCTTGTCTGCTTGGAGAAAGCCTTGGAGGCTGTGGGCCCACTTGCAAGCAGTGAGCGCCCATCACCTCACCCTCCATGGACAGGTAGTGGAGGAGAAGCTCCAGAGGGGGCCAGAAGGGGCAGAAAAAAAGGTGAGCAGAGGACGAAAGACAGGCTGAGAGGAGAGAGCTCACGGGGCTGGTGGGAACGCTGGAGGAAGGGCAGAGGGAAAGGCAGGAGGCCACACACGGGACTTTGTTCTCTGCCTCCCTGGGGCAAGGGAGCTGGGGTGCCAGCATCTTTGCCAGCCCTGGAAGAACTTAGCAACCCGAAGCTTTCTGGACTCTGAGAGGCAGGAAAGGGAGCCGTGGGCAGGGCAAGTGTGAGCTGGATGTCACTGGGAAGCAGGGGTGGCCCGTGCAGTCCAGGAATCACTCCCGCCTGCGCTGAGAGGGCTCCCTGGCCCCTCCGGCCTCTTCCACCTCTGGAGTACTAGCTGCCAGCCTGCCTTGCCCTGGGCACAGGCAGATCTCTCCTCCCACCGGGCACCCTCCCAAGCCAGTTTTCCATTTTTTTTCTTCTACTCTCACCCTCCCCTCCACCCCCCAATTCTCAGAACTCGCTCCCATTGGATTCCAGGAAATGGCTGGTGCAACTTTGTAACCAAATCCCCTAGAATCCTGTTGTATATGTTTATGCTGCCCTGTCCCTCTGTGCTGTCCTTCATGGCGGGGTCTAGTTACAGAGAATGACCGGCCAGGCCAGGCCAGGCCAGCAGCACTGGACTCTCCAGGGATCACTGAGTCTTAAGGAGCTCTCCTGGGTGACCAGCCCTCCTGAGGGAGTTGGAGAGTAGATGTGCCCTGCCTGCAA
>NW_004567103.1:14004870-14062324 GCF_000260355.1 Condylura cristata | reverse complement strand
CCCCCCACCTCACACACCCCCACCTCCCTCATACACCTACCTCACATACCCTCACCTCCCTCCCACTCAATTCACATATCCCACCTCCCTCACACCCACCTTACCCATCCACCTCCCTCTTGCCCACCCCCACTCCCATTCACCCACCGCTCACACCCCCACCCCCTTTCAGGCTAGTCCCTCTCCGATGATGGGCTGCTGGTCCTCATAGTCTCTGCCCTGCAGCTTGGCTCCCTGCCAGGTTCTCCTGGCTGTGCTTCCTTCTTCTAAGGGTTTTGGGCTCTGGAGTAGAGGTCAGAATACGCATTTCCATTGTGTTTAGAGAAGTCTTTGTCCAACCAGGCTGAGGTTGCAGTTTCCTTTCTCTGTGTCTTCATGATCTAGATGTAGGTCGTGGGGGAGGACACTTCTGACCACATCTTATACAAGAGATGGGGATGGACTAGGCCAGGGGTTGATACATTTATTTTAGGCTTTGTAAGGTCACAGATGGTTTCATTATATATTCCTTTCTGTCCCTCTCCTAATGGCCCCACCCTTAATTCTTTAAAAATATAAAGGGGAAAAATACTCGTAGCTCAAAAACTATACAAAAACAGGCTGTGCCCAGATTTGGCCAGATTGTCCATCTTGGATTGGTGCACTCTCAGATTATCTACTTAAATGTCTCAAAAATGAATCCTGGGCCTAGAGAGACAGAGCTGGGCTGATGTCTAATTCCAGATGGCACCTTGTGCCAGAATGGAGTGAGTTGGGGAACAGGTCCCATCCCACAGGGCTTCACGGAGCTTTTCCTCGGCGGTGGGCCCTGGCTGTCTCCCAAACTAGACTTGGAGTTTCCACTGCGTGTGTCTGTAGAACTGTCTTTAAGGAGAACTGCTGTGGCCTGGTGGACCATGAATACACTTGGAACAACACTTTTATAGAAGAATACTCTCCCTACTGTCTTTGAAGCTTCTACTTTCTTTTTGAATAAAACATTACTATTTACCATTTTTTTACAACTATATAAATTGGGAATGTGTATATGCTTCATTGGCTCTCACCATGAGACTTCTAGAACCTTCACACAATCCATGGGTCTCCTCTACCTTCTCCCCCTTTCCCTTTCCCCTCTGGTGGCCACCCTATTTTTCAGAATCTCTAAGTTATTTTTGTTGTGTTTTGCCAGGTGCTTGCTCTGGTAATTTATATTCCACAAATGAGAGAAACAATTTGGTAATTGTCTTTCACTCTCTCCCTTATTTCACTTAGCATGCTCCACTTGAGTTCCATCCTTACTGTCACAAAAGGCAAGATTTCACCTTTTTGATAGTAGAGTAGTATCCCACTGCAGGCCAATAGCACTACTTCTTTATCCCATCATCTGTCAGTGGACATTTGGCTTGATCCATGACTTGGCTACTGTGAATAATGGCACATATATCTTTTCAAATTAGTATTTCATGTCTGAAGAATCTAATTTTCCTCTGGAGTGTGGATCCTAACCCCAGTCACCCTAGCACAAGCGTTAGGAGGCCATACCTGCCTTTTGAGCAGCTTCTTATGCCCAGAAGAAGGGGCACTCAGGGAGCCCCAGGAAGACAGGTGGGACATTGTGAGCAGGAGGTGGGAAGGGGCCCAAGAGCCTGGGAAGGGGCAGCACGCGGGAGTATTGCTCCATGCCTCTCATGCATCGAGGAACTCAGGGTGTTTCCTCCTCCCCAATTGGGAGTCTTGGCGATCTCATTACACCCAGGAGAACACAAGGATTCCTTCCCACCTCTGCACCTCCCATGTGGACACAGGGGGTCCAATCTGAGTCAGGAAACATGCTCGAGGTCAGCTGCTGTGGGGGCAGGCTATGTTCAAGTCCAAGAGACCTGGGCTCCCTCTTGGCTGTACCAAACACAAGCTGAGCAGCCTCAAGCAAGTCTCCTTCTCTCAGAACATAGTCCTTTCTGCCCTGCAGCAGAAGGAGGGTGTGTTTGGGGGGCTTCGTGACTTGGTGAAGAGAGGAACACCACAGAGGAGAGCTCCTGTTTCTGACTCGTACCTGCAGGACCAAGGGCACATCACCGAGAACATTTGTGTGGAGACCTCCAGACGGGCGGGTGCTGGAGACCTCCAGACGGGGGGGAGGGGAGGGAGGGGGCGCTGGTCACCTGTGCCTGCTGGGACTGAATTTGTGGGACTGAAGCTTAGAATCATAACTCACATCTCTAAGTACCTTCCAGATTTCATGGAGGAGAGAAGAAGCAGCATGAAGAGTGGGGTGAGGAGAGAGAGAAGAGATGGAAAGAGAAAGGAAAGGAGCAGGTGGGGAGGGAAAGGAGAGAAAAGTAGAGAGGGGAGACTCTGGTTGGGTGAATGAAGGCGGGGGCTCTGCCTGGTGGCTGGCTTGAAGGCAGAGCAGGGGTACGGTGCAAATATCTTGCTCCTCAGGGAAATCTGTGGAGTTTTGTAGGCCTTGTTGTGAGAGCCAGAGATCTTGCCAGCAAATCAAGGGTAGGGATGGATCTCTGGCCAGGGTTCCCCTCATGATTCTGGTGGAGGTTGGGGCTGGGGCAGCCGGTTGCTTCTGGTACCATCTGGGAGCCTGGTAGTAGCTGGGTAGCCCTGGTCAGTTCTCTGGGGCCGATGACTGTGGACAGGGCTCTATTCTGAGAGGATCCAATGGTGGGACAGTGCTCCAGATGAGATATTATAAAGTGTGCTGAGGGGCCCTCCCTTGTAGAGCAGTGGGTTAAAGTGCAGCAATGCAAGCTGGCTAAAGCTGCCTCAGTGCAAGTTTAATCCCCAGCCAGGAGGTGACCCACATGGCGCGCAGACCTCTTCTGACCCGCCCGCTGCTCCCCTCAGCAGTGTACTTCGTCGATCTGCCTGTTCTGCTCTGCAATCTGTCTCTGGTGAATCTTCTCACCATCACCGCACCTCTGGCCTGCACCCCATTTCTGTATGCATAAATAAATAAATCTTTTAAAAAAAGTGTGCTGAACCTCTTTATCCTCAGAACAAACATTCTGCTCAAATCTCAAGTCCTGGAAAGTTGGCAAAAAGTTGGACAGTCAGTGGGGGGAAGCTGGGCACTAACAAAGCTTCAGAAAGTGCAGAGGGGTTGAAATACTGTTTGGCCTAAGAGTGTGGGGGCTGGTCCTGGCATTGTGACATTTCATGGGCTCAAGAAAGGGGTGCCTCCTCAGGTGGGGCAGAGGGGCAGGGAGGCAGGCCGAGCCTTTCCACCTTGACCAGAAACCAATGGAAACCTGACAGAACACGAGAAGTTTCTGGAGAGAGCTCTCTTTGTTCTTCCCTGCCCTCCCCACCAACCAGTGTTTCTAAGATCTCCTCCCCATTGGGCACATCCCACAGTCACCCCTCTGGGCTCACAGCCTTATCTGCAGGTCCCAGATAATGAGTGAATTGGCCTAATCAGTCCGACTGGACTGGCTGGCTCCAGGGAGGTCTGCTCAGGTGCCACCGCCAGAAATGGAGCAGCTCATGTGGCTGACCCCTGCCCGCCACCCTGTGGGCCCCCTGGCCACCACCTTCTCTCCCTCAGAAAACACCAGTCCTCAGTTAGACGCTCCCCTTCTCCAATCAGCCCCCAGCAGCTTTATTCTCAAGAGAGATAAGCTAAGGCATCTTTGAAAACCTGGTGGCACAAGCCTCTATGTCAAGGTCAGGCTGTCTATGGGTGACGGCTGGGGGAGAAAAGGAGGACTTTGACTGAAATGCTGTCAACCTGCTGCAGAACAATACTGTACCTCTCCACAGAATTGCAGGTAACTGACACTCAGAAGCACTGCTAATTCTTTGCCTTTATTGAGCACCCTGCCCATTGCTTAACCACTGCTTTGCTTATTATTAGGGTGCCTGGCGAGGTGACTTGGTGGAACAGGGTGTCCCTGCATTGCAAAGAGGGGGAGACAGACTCAGAGATGAATGTTGTCTTGCTGCAGGCATGCAGTCATGTCCTTGGCTGGCTCAGGGGCTCTGGGTCCCATTGACAGAATTGTGCCAAGACCAGGACTGATGCCTCTGAAGGCTCCATCTGCAGGGGAGGTTGGCTGAAGGGGGCCAGATGTGCCTCCCAGATGTTGCTCCCAAGTTCAGTCTGTGTGGCATGAAGGCTCAACTAAAGTTTTAATCCCGGGGAAAATGTCATTCAGGCTGGCTCAAGAATTGGCAAAGGACAACTTCGTGTGAGTGAGACAAGAGGTCCGGCCCAAAAGCAAAGACAGGGTGGTTTCCACACCACCCTGGGCAGCAGTCCCCGGGCTGAGGCAAGGCTGCCGTGGGGCGGGCTGTGGCACAGCCGTCACACTGCGGACGCCTGTCTCGTGTCCTCGCTCACACAGATGGAGCTTCCTTCTCCCGGAGGGTGGGAGTTTCTCCTCCCTCTGCCCCTCTGCTCTAGAACTGGGAGGTAGGTAGGCCCTGGAGTACGAGCATAGGTGTCCGTTCAACCTCCCAGGCCATGGTCAGGCAGGGGACCTCAAGCGTGGGAGCTGGTTGCTGGGGCGGAGTGGGCTGGAGGCCGGCACTGTAGTCTGGTGCATCCACTGTGCTTTTTCCCTTAAGACATCAGGTAAGTTTTCACACAGAGCCTCAGGGCTGCAGAGGGGTCCTCTGTGGCCTGAAGTCCCACCCCCTCAGCTTCCATTTCCTGTGGAGAGTTTGACAATGGAGAATCCAGGGAATGCCCGGCATGCAGTTTTAGAGACCCCCCCTCCCTGCTGCCTCCTTATTTCTTCAGTTTTTAGTCGGCCTGGTGGGGGTGGTGTGGTGGGGGGACACATTTTACAGGCTCCCATTCCCTGGGGGTCTGGTCAAGTATGGAGAGGCCATTTATTCGCTAGACCAGGCCGGCTTCCCTCCAGCCCAGGGCTGGACCTGCTACTGGAAAGACAGAGGAGGGATTCACCCAGGGCAGGTTCCCCCTGACCCAGCTCCTTGGGGACAGGGAGAGAGCACAAAGAGCAGAACAAATCCAAGAGCTCTGGAGTTGTCTTTGCCCTTTCTCTGGGTTTCTCTCCTTGCACCTCCGTGACCCAGATTTTGACATAGTACTCGCCCAACTGCTTCTCAGAAAATCTATCTGTGTCCTTCTCCAGAGTGAGAGGGCAGTGAGGGGGGTACCCCCAAGCCCCCAAACCTGCCCACTCTAAATTGGTTCTGTCATCATGCCACATCAAGACCAAACATGTGAGACCTTTAATGGAAAGGAACTGTCATGCAATGAGGTTGCAATACAGAAAAGACAAAGAATATGGTTTCTAAGTCAGACACTCGAAGTCATCTATCCCCTTGTGGGTAAAAGTCCACCCAAAAGGGATTGACCTAATGCAAGACCTGAAAGCCTGCCACAGTCTAAACCACCTCCAGGCAGGGACCCATAGATAAGTGTTAGAAATGGCCAGACATGTGTGGGAGGAAAAGAGCAAAGTTGAAATCAAGATAAACGTGGCTGTAGTGAACCTCCCCACGGGGCTCCCACCCACATCTGTTTCACCCAGTCCAGGGCCAAGGAACAAGAACCGCTTCTTCACAGGTCTCTGCTCCCTGTGCCTCCCTCAGGGCTCCTTCTGGCTCTCCAACCTGCTTTCTTTCTCCTCAGTCTTCTCTCCAGATTCCTCTCTTCCCTGCTCAGCTCCATCCTCCTTTGGGTGGGGCAGGGAACCTGGAACCTCCCCTTTCTTGGGAACCCCCCTGTTACACCAGGACCCTCACTCACTCTTTCTTTCACAAAGCCAGCTGGGCCAACACTGTAGCCTGTAATCCACTGTGGCTTTGAGCCTGACTCACAATGGACAAGGAAGAAACGAGGTTCTAAAAGTCCTGCAGGAAAGAAACTGCTTTGCAAATCATTCCTAAGTCTTCAGGAAAAACCTACCTGCAGAATACCCCTAAGGATTGGACCTCTGCTTACACAGAGGTCCGGTTAGTTTGTAATAACACCCTTCACAACTGGGCTTCTTTGCTGGGCGCTGGGTGTCTCCCTTTGCATAGGATTTATTTTTCACGAGTACAGGGACTTTGTTAGGCTAAGAACAGGGCTTCACACACAGCGGACAATTAGAATTCATTGAATGGAAGTCTTTGAGGTTCTGGTGCCAGGGAAGGCAGCTGTCTGTCCCGGGCCTTCACCTGTGTATCCTTCCCAGTGGAACCCCCTCCCTGTCCTGTGCTCCTGGAATCCTTGCCTGTCGCTTCTCTCAGTCCCCAACTTACCCATCTATGGAGCAGCCTTTGCTCCCCACCACCTGCCACCATCCGTGTCTGGCCATGGTCCCTTTGGACATCTGCTCCTGCTTTATCAGACTCTGCTGACTTGGCTTTCTTCTTTGGGTAAATTAAGGAGACCAGGTTCAATTCAGGGAGCGGCCTAAATGCTGAACTGTGATGAGGGTCTGGCCAGTCCGCGGTGGGTGCAGCAGACAGAGACAATCACCAGCCCTGCTCTGAGGAGCCCGCTGTCCGGAAGGCAGTCAGCTCCTACTGGGATCCAAGAGCCAATTGTTAAATTTTCAGGAATTTTCCAAGCTGATGGTCAAACACAGCACTCAGTTAAGTCATGGCTGATCTGCAGCCATGGGCTTGCTCCAGATACAAGAGATTGGCACCAATCTATGGAAGCCTTCTATGAGAGTCAATTGACCAGATGGAATTTACAATCATGAGTAGTGTGTATTTTATTATTATTTGTAAATTGTCTGCTTTGGACCAGCAAAAAATTTCTTATGTGTTTTTTCTTTTTTTCTGGAGAGCCACTTGTTAAGGCTTCGCCAGCCCCCTACTGCTCAGTACCTGGCTCTGGGGCCATTCTGAGTTCAAGTGTTTTATAAGAGGAGAGCCAAGATCTGTGATTGAGAGACAGGGGGGTTTGCTTGCTCCTTATGGGGACGGAAAGCATTTCCTTGAGCTGGCGAGCTAAGTCTCAGAGCAAGAAACGAAAGCAGAGGACAGGTCCCGAGCTTGCTTACAATCACAGATTTGGCCGCTGGAAAACAGGCCTGGAAGCCTGTTTCCTGGCAGCTGCCACATCCCTCGCCAGCCTCCTTCATGCTCTCCTGGCCCCGGGGATATCCCATTCTCTTTCCTGGTTCTCATGGGCTCTGCAGATGTTCTCGACTTCTCTTGGACCTTTCCCAGGAGGGGGAAGGGAGGCCAGGAGGGAAGGGGCGGGCCAAGTCCGAGGGCATTCTGAGGCAACATCTGCCACAGCTGGTCGCCGGGCTGGCCAGACACCCTTCAGTCACGCTCTGACAGATGCATCCAAATAAATCAGTTCACAGCAGGAAAGGGCTTGGAGAGTCCAAGTCTGGTGAAACCCGATCTGGTCTGGAGGGACAGAGAAGCCATGTCTGAGAGAGCCAAGCCATTGTACCTGGGTGCTGTTGCCCTGAAGGCCCCCCCGCCGGGAAGGGTGTCTTTCTGTCTTTGCCTGGGGATCCTTCTCATCCTCTCTTGGTCCAACTGGCTTTTGAACTACTGACTGAGTAGGTTCTGGTGGGTGAGCACGCAGCTCCCCAGGGCTGTGGAGGGTCCTAGGCCTGCTCCCCAAGTCTGTTGGGCAGCCACTGAGAGCTGTGGCATGCGATCCTGGCCTGCGTGTAGAAGGTCACGGGCCTGATGTGACTGTCCTGTTGATTGATCAAAGGACTGCAAGCCCTCTGAGTTCTCCCCAGTATTGGGCATAAGCTGTTGTGTTCCCAGGGTGCGTGTGGGTACTGAATACTCCGATCAGACCCGGGCTTGCTTTCCTCTCACAACACAGAGAAGCACGAAATTTCCTTTCTCGGGAACTTTTTTTTTGGAGGGTCATGTCACCCACTTGAGTGATGCTCTTCATCCTAGTCCATGCTTCCACACGAGGAGGGCAGCAGCAAGGTCCTTTCTGTTGTCACATTCATGCACAATACATGCAGCTGTGACCGTACCCCATTCTCTCTCACTAAGGCAAGAGAGAACTTGACCCAGAGTCACTTACTTCTGCTTATAAATCTTTTATATCTCAGATTCAGAGGGAAAGCTCAGTGTTAGTTCCCTACATCCTGGGGCCCTCACCTGTATTGGCAAGGGAGAGACAGCAGGGGAGAGCAATGTCTGGCTTCTCACACCAATCATTCGTTCTAATGGGGAGGCTGAGTCTTGGATCCGGAAGGCAGGGCCCAGAATCCAGGGCTCCAGGGGCCTAAGGAGGGGCAGAGAGGCAACAGAGGATGAGGTTGGGAGCGCTGGTGCCAGGGAGGAGCCGGCTCGTATTTGTCCTTATTGACGTATTGCATCTAGGCCACTACTTTCGAGTCAGCAGCCACGCGAAACACCCTCGTTACTTACACCCTCGCCAGCCCACTGGGAGCCGAGTGCCACCAGGGGCTGGCCGGAAGCCAGAAGGTGAATGGTGCCCCAGTGGAGGCTTACCTCACTCGCCTGGCATCAGAGCTGACTCAGAGGACAGGGATTTGGATTGTTGCTGTCTCCTGTGCTCTCCTCGGAGTGTCCCCTCGGAGGGTAGACCAGGCCCAGCTCTGTCGTACTTATATAGCAACTCTACTGCACCTGGTGTAGACATAGGCAAAGTTCAAAAATAAATGCTATTGATCTGTAGAGATTTGAAGGGCGATTTTGGGGGTTAAAGAAAGGAGGTCTGATGGCAGCAGGTATTGCTAATGCCAGAAAGGGCAAGAACTCTGCAAAGGCCATCTGAGGCCTTTCTGGCCTTGTCTAGCATCCCCACATCTCTGCCTCTCATCTCTATCCATCAGTGACAATACATCCCCCTTCCCATGGGCAGATGTGATTTTCTACCCGTGTCCCACAGAGAGCAGGGCTGAGGACCAGCTGAGAATGTGGGAGAAGCCTGGGGCTGGGGGGTTGTCATCTCTATTACACTACACTAAGAAACCAAGACACAGAAGCTCAAAGATGAAGAAAGCTTTTAAGTAGCAGAAGTAGTTTAGGACAGAATATCCTTCACTCCTCCACTACAGGGGGTGTCCGACCCCCACTCCCCAGTCTGTGTTCTATACCCATTGCTGAGGTTACTACCTGGTAGTCCTGATAAACCAACCCACAAAAAGGCTTAACTGGAAAGAGGAAATATGACCACCAGGAAGGAAATGGGTTGTATAGTGGCTTTAATGGTAAAGTTGCCAGAGTTAGCACACAAAACTATGGCTGTCTTGTTCATTTTGAATTCCACAGAGTGAATTTATTTTAGTGTAGGTATGCCTCAGATATTGCATAAGAAAGACATTTTTTTTAATTGCTATCCTTTTTTTTTTTTTAAGATTTATTTATTTGTACATACAGAAGTGGGGTACAGGCCAGAGGCTCAGGGGCGGTGAGAGGCTTCACCAGAGACAGAGTGGGGAGCAGAACAGGCAGATCAATGAAATACACTGCTGAGGAGAGCAGCGGGCGGGTCAGGAGAGGTGTGCCACGCCATGTGGTCACCTTCGGGGCAGGCGGGAATCGAACTCATGCGGAAGTGGCTTTAGCTTCTCAGTGCAGTGCTTTAACCCGCTGCGCCACCAGGGAGGGCCGAAAGACATTTTTTATACTAAAAATTAGAAGTAGAATTAAGTCTGTATTCTGTTTTCACTGGACACCCCTATTTCAATGGCCACTACATCATTTTCATTGCTACCAAGACTAAATTTATACTAGAATATTATTATTTTCTAGTCAAGGGGGTGTTTTCTTGGAAAAAGGCTGAGAACTAACTTTCTGGAAGGATTTGACGTTAATTCTGTGGCACTAAGTAGGAGATCACAGGACTCTGAAAATCTTCACACTCGCCCATTTATGAAAACATATTTCCAATCACTCGTTTTTATTGTGTCACAGTACTTAGATGGTGTGTTCTATTTTTATTTCATTTTGTTCTATGTTTCACTCTCTTCTACCATTGCATTTCAGTGTGCTGTATTTCCATCAACCTATCTTTAAGCCCACCCAGTCTTTCTTGACTGTGCCAAGGCTATGGATGAGCCAACCACTGGCTTTCCGCAAGTGGCCTGAGATATGTGGTTATAAAGAATCAGTGATAAGAAAGAACTTGTGTGCTAGAGGAAGTGAGGTCCTGGAGAGGGGTATGGGGGGGGGGTGTCTCTGAACTCCAAACACAGCTTTTGTGGTGCCCTGTGGGTAGGAAAATGAGGCACATCACAGGAGGGGTCCTTTCTAGTCATCTACTATGGTTTAGAAGTGAAGCAAGGTGATTACCTGCTGTTTTTCTGCAGTGTCAAGGCAGATGCCAGATGGAAACGAGGCAAATCCTTGAGCCCAATAGAAGGTAAGGATATTAGAGAGAAAATTGAGGGGAGAAGGCATCTACCCTTAAAGAGTCAGACATGAAGAGGGCTAGACCTGTGGGCTGGGACCTGTCAGCACATGGCTCTGTCTTATTCTAGTGCTGGGTCAGGGAGCCCTGCAAATGAAGACGGTGCTGTGTAGGGCCTCAAGAGAGCTGTCCATGTTTGGCCTGTTGGAGCCAAAGAGATAGGCTTTGCCTACATTTACTGATGGCTTATCCTTCTCCAGGTAATGGTTAGGCAGAATAGTTCAGTGGTTCTGCTTTAGATAAGACAGTCTCTACTTAATGGAGACTGTGATGTAGAAATAACCTGGATCTTCCCATTAATCATTTTTAAAAAATTGTTCAAGTTTTAGCTTAAATGACAGTGATGATGACAAGCCTGTCCTAAAAGTCTACCATAACCCTCTTCCCCCATCACTATACACCGTCCTGTTACAATTATCAAGACCAAGTGTTTCCCTGTTTATTTACTGACTTACTCACTCATTGAGTATTTTCCCTTCTAGAATGTGAGCACTAGTAATGATCAGAAGCAAGTTTCCTCCTTCTGTTCCCTGCTGTATTTTCCTTGCCTGGCAAATAATAGTTATTTAATAAATGAGTGAAGAAAAGGAAAAAGTCCTTTGGCTATAGTTTTGCTGCTCTACAGTGAACTAACATTTGACTTACAGAGAATTCCAGAGCTTTTTTTTAACATTCTGTTGTACTTTTGTTGAATTTCTTGTTTAACAATCTATTAAATATTTTGCAAAAACAGAAGGCAGGATGTAGTCTTAGGCTGCGAGCTCTTAACGGAACATGTCTGTGGAATTCTGGTTTTACGATGACTAATACAGCAGGGCTTAATGGCTGCTTTTCTGACTGATTGATTGATTAAGCTTGCGAAGGGTCTGACCCGTTGGGATATTCTTTTGTGAGCGGCCGTTCCTTACTTGTCCCTCCAATTGTTCTGAAGACCAATTCTGTGTGGTGGATGAGTGTTTATTGCTAGTAAAACTTAAAGAACAAAGAACATGAATTCACAAGATAAATCTCCACAGGAACATGTTTATCGGATTGAAAAAGCTACAACTCTACACTTAAATCAATTTATGGTAATGTTTCATGAAGCATCTCTCTTACAGGAAATAACTATGATGTTAGACACCCAAACAAATAATAAAATCTAGCGTGTCTGTCAGTTCTGGTAAGTCTCTCTCTGAGTGCCTAACATTGCTGTTGGTGAAAGCAAAGTCCTCAGCAGGTTTAAGGTCAAAGGTCCTGTGTCTACAGGTGTTAGGGTCACAACAGAATTTGACCTCAGCTCTTTCTAAGCTAAACAGAACTAATTCTTTGTCCAAAAGAAGCTGGAGGAAGGCGTGTGGTGGGGAAGACAGAGAACTGAGTAATGCATTAGATAGATCAGTTATTTATTCTACCACATTTATTAGACCCGTACAAAGGGCTAGACACATACCAAGCCTTTTAGGGCCTGGTAGGATGAACCAGGCAAGGCCTCTGGCCCTGCACAGGGTTACTTGCTGGGGAAAAGGACACAGGTATTGAACTGGTTTAGGAAGATGATAGACTTAGATTAAGAGATAATGATTTGGAGAGGCCGCAGGATGCTGGTGTGGAGGCGCCAGTCAGCTCATCACCTACAAACGAGACCTTTCTCTAGGCTCTGGACTCGAAACTCTAACTTTCAAGCTAGCGTGTCCTCTTGGATATGTAAAGTTCAGTGCACCCAGGGCTGAACATCAGCCCCACGTACTCCTCCTCAACCCCATTCTCTGTGAATGATTCTGCCAGTGACTGAAGCCTCAAACACAGGTGTCTCTCTCTTCCTCATTCTCCATCTCCCCCTCCTCCTACCTCATGTTCTGTTGACTTCACCTCCACAACATTTCCTGAATCTCTACCTTCCTGCTTCTCTCTGTTTTAAATCCTGCCACTTCCTGTCTGATCTCCTGACAGCCCCTCCTCTCACTGGTCTACCTGACCCAACTGTGACCCTCCCCCACTTCCTCCCTTCCCTCTGGGGTCAGAGTGACCTTTCAAAATGCCAGTCTGACCATGCTGATGCCCCCAGTGACCAGTGAGCATGCTTCTATGCCTTCCTCTGGCTCTCAGGATGAAGACCTAATTTCTAATGTAGCTTCCAAGCCAACCCGGATATGACCCTTCTGGTCTTGTCTTCTCTGCTTCTCCATTTTCTTCTTTTTGTCCATAGAGATCTTCTTGTGCTTCTTTGTCTTCTGTGGGACTTTTGCAGTCTGTGAAAGCTGAAATGATGATTTCCCCCCTCCCAAAGATGTCCATATCTTCATATCCAGACCCCCTGAGTACAGCACCTTCTGTGCAGATGGAATGGGGCTTGTTTGTGAGCTGGTCTTAACACGGGACTTCATCCCCGGTCACCTGAGACGATCCAGCATAAGTGCAAGAGCCCTTCACTTGTGTGGAAGTGGGGTGGGGGGGGCATAGAGTAGTTTGAAATGATTTGCTGGGAATATTCAGTCCTCAGTGCCAGCTTTGAAGATGAGAAGGAGCCCACAAGCCAGAAAATGCAGGCAGCTTCCAGAAGCCAAAAGATATGGGAGCCCTCAGGAAGGAATAATGCATTCGCACCAATACTGGATTTGACCACACTGAGACGACATCATGTCTCTAAGCCACAGAACAGAGTGGTAAAAAACATGCGTTTTCAGGTCACCATGTTGGTGGTGATTTGTTACAGGCACCTTCAGAAGCTGCACCCACTTGGAGTGTGCTTCTTTCCTTTGTTGTCAGGTTAACTCTTAAGAGCTTAGCTCAGGGCCAAAGCTCACCTTTGTCTTCCTTTATTACCCACTTGGAAATTGATAGGGAACCGTACTAAGTCACTACTCTCTATAACAGATGCTCTCTGTGATCATTTGTCATAACCCCAGCTGTGAGTGTATGTGTGAGGTAGATGGTGTGCAGGTGACAAGCCCAGATGGACTCTGAGCCCCATGATTTGGGTGTAGATCCTGAGTCCCCTTGTTGTGTCACCTGGCTGCATGTTCACGTGATCTCACCGATGGAACAGGAGGAGTGACAGCACACACCTCATGGGACTTGTGAAAGAGCTATGTCTGCCCTCCAGCCCTGCCTGCCAGTGCCTCTCTCCACTTGAAGCCCTCCCTGCAGGGTGCATCCTCAGCTCCTTCCACGGGGCTGGGGTACTGTCAAAGATGTCAATATCTCCATCTGCAATGAAGGGAATGGAGGGAAGACTAGCAAATATAAAGGAGGCATCAAAGGATTAAAACCTGACTTACAAGGAGGTGGGGGCAGAGGAGTTAGCATAGGCAGGGGCCCGGCGATAGAAACCAAGAGCCTTAGGTGCCAGTGCCTACATTGTATAGCACAAGACTCAAGAACGCAGCAAACTGCTATAGGGACTGTAGAATTTCTGGTCCCTTTCAAATTCTAATTATCCAAATTCAGCCAAAAACCAATGGCTCACAAGGAGTGAGCCCCTCCTGAAGAGAAGTCTACATGAGTGCAGTCTGTGCCTACCTGTCCTTCTGGCCACCTGTGACTATGCAGGTGCTTCTTTCTACCAACTCTCCCTTCGCAGGGCATCAGCCTCATGCCTACCTGTGACTTGTACCATATGGGGGCTTCCCTTCAGTGACCTCCCTCAGCAGAGGCCACTCTCTTCAGGGCTGCCAGCCTGCAACTCTCCTGTGGCTGCTCTCTGGAGGTCTCCAGGCTTCAGCAAACCTGCCCATTTCCTCCTATCCACTTGCGTCTATGCAAGTGTTTTTTTACTCTTCTGTCCTTTTCCTAATAAACCTGTTCTTGAAATATAACTAATGACTCTGTCTCGTGGAGAAACTTGCTGCATGCCACTGAAAGGGGAGTCTGGTGAAACCTTCCCCAGAATGTACCCAAGGACCCCACACTTGAAACCCATCAACTCCAAAAATGACACCAAAAGCATACATGCATTAAAAAGTGGAGCTTGGGAGAGTTTGGGCTTGAAAACACATGTCAGAAATGACTCCCAAATTGCTTACAATTTGGCAGGATTTCTCAGCTTGGGCACAGCTGACATCTTGAGCTCCACAACTCTTTGGCTTGCAGGTTGCCTTGCAGGGCAGTTGGGGATCAGTGCATTGTAGGAAGTCTAGCAGTAGCCAGAATCTCAGCCCATAGAAGCCAATAGCAACACTTCTTCATGCCGCTGGAATCACTATAACTGTTTCCAGATATTCCACCTGTTCCTTTTGGGAGAAATCATCCCCACTTGAGAACTGCAGCTTAAGGATGCAACCATCACACCCAACAGCAGTGTGAGCTTGGGCTGGCACAGAGGCATGCAGCTGTCTTTTGCCATGTTGGCCTGGCATAACCCTGGGGAGGTGCTTGCAGGGGACCCCCCAGCAGTTTATCTGAAACAGCTCAGCAGCTCAAGGTCTGTGAACCCCAGAGTATGATTTGGCATAAGAGGCAGAGTATGCTTGCCCGTCTTATAGTCACAACATAATCACTTTTCTGAAAGCAGGAAGGGCTTATCTCAAAGCAGACAGTTCTTGAACTTTTCAGAAGATAGATTTTCACAGTAATCTAAATGCCAAAACGATTTGAATAAGTGGGACAAAATGTTGGATAACAGCCGACCTTCACCTTTGGCTTCCTTTCTTATCAGCCTGAAAGTTAATAAGGAGTCCATTAGTTCCTTTCTCTCCTCCTCTTCCCCCATAAAGTAGTTCTTTAAATTCTGTTTATTCTCAGAAAAGGGTTACTTGGGTAAATCCTAGCACATGAATATATGACTTCCTGGTGGCGAGGGCAGCAGTGGGTTCCTGAGGGAGGTGGTGAGTCTTTCCTTAACAGGAGTTTTATGAAGGGATTTGAGCACCCCGTGCACTGCATTTGATAAAGGCAGAGGCAGGGGGAAGGTCAACTCCAGCAGGCTTCAATCATGGATTCTCCACTTGAGTGACTGTGGTTCAGCAGAAGAGGGCAATGGTCCATTGCAGGGGCGGGGTACCCCCTATTCTTGTCCATACCTTGCCTTATACTGTGATCTGCTGGCTTTTGCTCTGTAGAAAATAACCCCCCAAACAGTGCTTAATTTGGAAGCAAGATAATGCTGACCCCTCCTCTTAAAAAGGGATTTCGTTTAGTATCACTTGTAATAAGGGAAATGCACATCAAAGCCACCATGAGATACCACTTCATACCAGTGAGAATGACACTGTATTAAAAAAAACAAGCAACAATAAATGTTGGTGAGGGTGTGGAGAAGGAGCTGTCCTACACTGCTGGTGGGAATGCACTGTGGAAAGCTATATGGAGGTTTCTGAAACTGCTAAAAATAGAGCTTCCATCCGACCCAGAAATCCCGCTCCTAGGAATCTACCCAAAAGACACAAAAACAATAATTCAAAAGGACACCTACACCCCTATGTTTATTGCTGCCATATTTACAGTAGGGAGGGTGTAAAATCAGCCCAAATGTCCAAAAATAGATGACTGGATCAAGAAGATGTGGTATATATACACAATGGAATATTACTCAGCAATCAAAAAGATAAACCCATGCCATTTGCGGCAACATGGATGGAATGGAAAAATTCATGCTTAGTGAAATAAACTAGAAAGAAAAAGAAAAATACTGGATGGTTTCACAAGAGTGTAAGTGATCAGGGGAAACAAACAAAGAGTATATATAGTAATTATAATAAAGTGAAAAAACCATTAACAACTGTAAACCAGAGACATTCTAGGGGGGAGAAGAGGGGAACAAGATCAAAATGGGGGTAGGAAGAGCACATGGGGCTGTGGTGGTGCCACACGGATAAAGTGGTGGTGGGAAGTCACAACTGAGATGAAAAAATGTACAAAATGAAGAATGATGTAAAAAATGTATGTATATACATATATATATATATATGTATATACTATGTATATACACACATACATATGTATACATACACACATACACACACACACACACACACACACACACACACACACACACATATATATATATATGGGATTCTGAGGGGGGAATAAACCAAGAGCAATGTCAAAACTGTCCCAAAGAACCTCTGGAGTAACCAGTTTCTCTGCTTTTTGAGGCAGTTGAGTTGAAAGGATGGGGGTAGATAAGCTCCCTGGCAGCTTGGAAGAAAGGGAGTCCACAAATAGAACTGAGTCTATTTTTAAAATGGAGGTGGAGCCAAGTTCATTGACACTGCAGGTCTCTGCCCCCAGACAGGCATGGAGACACTGTCCCGGGCCTGTCACACAGGCTGCATTTCCCTCCCTCTGCCCTAGCAACCTCAAGGAGCTAACAATACCAGAAGTAATCTCACCCCCAGCTACTCAACTGTGTCTTCCAGGTACTTCCATATGAGAAATCCCAGTTACAGCTTCTCTGTCCATGGAAGTTGGTGCACTGAGATGGGAATGATAGAGGGAAAACTAGAAAGCCTAAAAAAGCCATCACATGATTAAAATCTGACTCACACAAGGAGGTGGGGCCGAGGGGGTTAACCTGACCATGAAACCAGCCTTAGAAGTCAAGACCCCTTAGGCTGCAGTGTCTTATCACAGGGCACAGGCCCCAGCAGGTATCAGAATGTGGTAGGGAGTGTCAGGAGCACAGACATTCTGACCCCAGGGAAGAGATGTGGAGATTGGGCGCACTGTGGAGTCTCCAGTCACTTTTGGATTCTTTGTAATTATCTCAAATCAGCAGAATCAGGCCACCCCACAAAGGAATGGGCCCCTCCCAAGGAGAAGACTAGATCAGCGCAGTCTCTGCCCTGGCCCAGGGCCACAGTCCTTCTGCTGGCCTGTGCCCTGGGGAGCGCCTTTTCACCATCCCTCTGTCCTTCCACAGGGCAGCAGCCTCCTGCATCAGGCCCAGCTTCTCTGCACTGATGTCCCTCAGCAGAGGCAGCTTCCCTCAGGAGGAGGCCATGCAGGCCTCTCTCAGCAAATCTGGCTCTTTGGGGCACAAGCTCCTGCCTGCTTGTGTCTATGCAAGTGTCCTTTATTCTTTGTTCCTTTTCCCTAATAAGCCTGCTCTTTAAACCCTCTAAGGACTCCGTCTCATGGAGAAACTCACCTGGAATCTTGCTCTGTACCTCTGAAAGAGGCGCTCTGGGGGAATGTTTCTGCTTCCCAGAGTTAATCCAAAGACCCCTCTCTTTAAACCCATCAACTCCAAAAAACGACACAAGGAAGGGCTTCAGTGCAAATCCTAGGACTGGTGCCAGAGAGATGAAATGGATCCAGAGAGAAAGATCCTGTTTGGAAGGTGAACGTCATCTCCCCAGGAAGGACAGAGGAGAGACAGGGGACTTACGGACCCTGGGATGCTTGGGCTGGGAAGTTGGAATGTGGCCGAGCTGACTGAGCAACGTCCAACAGGCCATTCGTGCAGATGGGAGGAGGGCAGGTGAGGTGACCTGCCAAGGACAGACGTCAGTCTGTAGGGGTGGACGGTAGAGGAGGCAGTTGCCTTCATCTACTTGTAACAGGGGGGGTCCCCAGGAAAAGGGGAGGTTCCAGGTTCCCTGACCCTCCCAAGGGAGGGTGGAGCTGGCCAGGGAAAATGCCCCTTTTCCTCTCCTGCGACACACTGAGCTCTGCCTTCAGTGATCTTCCACCACCCAGCCGGTGATCTCAGAAGTTTGTAGAAGTTAGGGAGTAAATTATAAGGTTAAGGTTTTTCTTTATTCCCCAGACAGTAATTTATGAACAGATGTTGCCAAATGGCTCTAGCATTCTTTATTGATCTTTGTGATCAATAATTCCACAGCTCATTGCCCCCCCAAATAGAAGAACATTTGTTTGAAAAAATAATGGAGATATACTTCTCTATGTATGATACTATCTTATATTATTATTAAGACCCTGTATGTAGGGAGCTCAGAAAGATTCATGTGAAGAATTTTCAGTATGCAATCTACTGGGTGGGGGGGCAGGGGCACAGCTGAGACATCCCCCTGTCTAATTGTCCTTGCACCTGACTTCTCTCTTTTAGAAACTCAACAAGAACAATAACAATACTTCCATTGTCCTTGCCTTTAGTAAGATCTCACATGGGATACATGATTACTTTTGAACTCCATATATGAAGGGAACATGTTCTATTATTTGGTTCAAAGTGGAGCCAAAGGGAACTCAAATGTTACAAGGGATGTTGGAGGAGACTGGAACTGGTAGGCCACGTCCTGCTCTTCAGCATTTTCTCTCTCCCTTCCACTCTTCCTTCTTTTGCCGCTGCTTCTCCTTCCCTCTTCCCCTTCATTGCTCCCTCCTTTTCTTTCTTCATAACACCAGAGTAAGATGTTGCCCAAACGTCTCTTCAATATACTGGAACATGTTTCTTGGATTTTGAATTAGGACATCAGGGGTGGACTTCAAACTTTTAGTAGAAAGGAGAGAGTGAGCTGGGGAGCACAGAAATCAGCTCGCAGCATATTGAGGTGTATATGAGAAGAGAAGAGGAAGAATAGTTTTGATGGATGAGCAATAGTAAGGTGGCATCACAGGGTTGACTCACGCACAGAGTTGGGGCAGAAGGGGTTAGCACAGCCGTTGACCAGCTTTAGAAACCAAGATCCTGAGGCGCCAAGGCCTAGGTTGCAAAGCATAAGATCTAAGCAGGTCACAGACGGCTGTAGGCTGTGCCTGTCACAGACCCAAAGGTGAAAGGTAAAGATGGGGAGATGGAGCCCACTGTGGGCATCTCCTGTCCCTTTTAGATTCTGATCAACAAGCCCATGTTCACAAGGAGTGATCCCTTCCCAGAGAGAAGCTGTCTGTATCAGGGCAATCTCGGGGCAGCCCGGGGCAGCAGTCCTCTGCCCACCTGTGACTATGCAGGTGCTGCTTTCCACCTTCTCTCGTCCATGACCTGTCCATGCCGGGACTTCTCTGCCCTGACGTCCCTCAGCGGAGGCCGCTGTCCTCAACCATGCAGGCCTCTCTCAGCAAACCTGTCCCTTCTGGGGCAGCTCTTCCTATGCAAGTGTCCTTTACTCCTCTGTCCCTTTCCCTAATAAAACTGCTCTTTAAGTATAACTAATGTCTCTGTCTCGTGGAGAAACTCGCCTAGGAACTCACTGTGTGCTGCTGAAAGGGGAGCATCTTTCCCAGAGTGAACCCAAGAACCCAGCCAACTCCAAAAACTACATCAGCTCAAGTAAACTCTAGGATCCTTTTAAAATCTAAAGTCGCCTATTGTCTTGTAATAATTTATTTCTCCATTAGCTGCACAAGACAGAGGCCTTAGAATCTGAAAGGGGCAGGAGATCCCACAATGAGCTCAATGTCTGTTGACAAACTCCTTCCATTTTTCTTTGTTTAAGAAAGCCTAGGCTTTATTTCTCCTTCCTTTTGAAATATACTTTTCTAGATACAGCATTGTTAATCTTTGTCAATCTTCTTTCTATAAGAAAGGAACAGTTCTTCTTTAACCCCTTAGAAGATGCCCCATGCAAAGAAAACCTTCCAGAGAAGTTTCCACAGCCTTCCACCATGCAGTCTAATAATTTTCAATGGACCTTACTGGGGTGGGTGCTATCCTGGACGGGTTTCTAATGTGTATTTTTTTTTCTCTTTTGCTTACAATGGAAACTCATTCACTCCCATTTGTTTTCTAATGTAAACAGAAAGCTGCTAACACTTTTCAGATTCCAAGCTAACAGAGGTGTGAAGTTTTAGCCCTTAGAACAATAACTACAAAAGATCTGATAATACACAAGCTGCTTCCACAAACATCTTTTCATCTTCACCATTGTGCTGTAAAGTAGGCAACCTTTTCTTTATGTTGTAATTGAAAGACTGAAAGCTCAGAACATGTAAATAACTTACACGAAGTCCCAGTGCTAAGGAAGGGTAGTGAGGAAGATTGTTTCCAGCTCTGTTACTCCTGTGCACCATTTCTATAGCACTCACCAGCTTTCTGATTTTGTGGACTAATTTCCTCTACTCTTCCCTGAGGTAACCAACACATTTGCTTCTCTGTCTCTGAGGAGCCTGACACCAGCCTAGGTCCTATGACTTTCAAACAAAAGATCTAGTTAAAACCATTATCATAACCTTAAACCTGCCCTCTGATCACCACCTTGACTGGATTACACCTAACTTTGGATCATGGGCATATATGAGACAGTAGCAGGAGGGTCTTGCCATTTCTTCATCATCTATGTCCATTACTGATCAATCATGCTCCTGGCTTCATTTGTTGTGAGCATGTGGGCATATGCTTGTGTTTGTATAAGTATATATATGTGCATGTTTCTCTTAAGAGGAGGCAAGTTTTTGAAAACACAAAAATAGAGTAAGAACATTGATTAATCTTCTATTGAGGAATTTACAAATTCAAACAAGAAGAAATAGGGCCTTCCCTGGTGGCACTACAGGTTAACAAACAGCACTATGAAGCTAGTCACACCTCCAGCAGCATGAGTTTGATCCCTGGCCCGGAGCTGACCCACATGGCGTGGCAGACCTCTCCTGATCTGCCCGCTGCTGCCCTCAGCAGTGTACTTCGTTGATCTGCCTGTTCTGCTCCCCACTCTGTCTCTGGTGAATCCTCTCACTACCTCTGTACCTCTGGCCTGTAGCCCAGTTCTGTATGCAGAAAAAAAAAGTCTAAAAAAAAAAAAGAATAAGAAATAGAATGTGGAGGTCGGAGTTCTTAAGAAAATCCACAAAGGACTGTGTAAATGAGTAAGCATTTTTGCTGAACTAACCCGGGGTGCCCTTTCTTAGGGCTGTGTCTTTGTTAAAGACATTTTACACATCTTCACATAACCACTTAATTCCCATTTCTTACTGGTTTGCTAGAACTTTTCAGGATTTTGCTCCCCTGCTGTTTTAGTGACAGGCTTGACAATCCTTTCGCCTTGCTGCTGATAATGAGCGTGCTGAAGGAGCGTTTTCCGCATCTGCCCTGCACACAATGGCCAGTGTGGTTGTGCAGTGGGGCACACATCGCCGACTCTGGAAGCACAGTGGGCCTGGAGAAGCCGGAAAGCTGAAATGTTTGCATGTTTCTGTTAACTTTTACTGAACTTGCTTGGAAGAGTTAAGGGCACTTTCTCAAGCTCCTTCTTCACACTTGGGGTCTCAAAGGCTTAGCTCTGTTGAGCCTCCCTCACCCTCACCCACCTACCCCCTCCTACTAAAGCTCATGAGAGGGGCTCCCGGAGGGGATCAAACACTGTCTTCATTGGGCATAGTTTCGGCTACTCCCGGTGAATAAAATCTAGAGAGCTGCTGTGCGTTATACCAGTTGGAACTATGTAGCTCACTTAAAAAACGGAGAGCACTTCTCATGTGTTCTTACCACACACATACAAATGAAAAAGGGACAAATGCCCTCAGTCTCTGTTCTCTTTGCTATGATTTCAGTGCCAAATCACAACTTTCCTCTGACGTGTCTGCCTCCTTTATTTCTCACCAAAGAAACTGCATTTTCCAATGGTCCCCGATGGAGGAGCTTACTAGTTCCTGGCCACTGGTCCTGAAAACTTCACTAATGAGGAAAACGTAGGTCGCGCAGTGCTCTGTGACCATGTATTCAAATGCTGCAATCAGGGGCAGAGGCTCAGAAACAATGAATGTGTTAGGCCAGAAGAGATAAAGAAAATTTAGTGTTTGATAAAATGTTACAATTTCCTTGTGACATACATTTCTGTGTAGACTTCTATACTTTATGATTTTGAGTAGAGTTATTATTTGCCCAAATTTGATATTTTGAGATTTGAAAAGATAAACAGTATAATAATTTGAACAGTAGCTAAATAAACAAGTCCACAGTTGACCTTCTTAAGATATTTATGTATCTTACTGGTAAAAACAGGGAAGAGAAAACAGTGCAAAGGTAACTTGTAGGTTGGGTGAGTCTCACTCCACCCTTAGGAGCCCTTGGGATGGATCACTGGAACATTCTAGTGTCAGGTCCCGCTGTCATAGAATGAGAAACCACTAGCCATAGAACCCTAAGACTCTAAGAGCCTGGATTTGTTGAAAAAGTTCAACAAAGCTTAGCAGTGGGTTCCCTGGTCCTTGCTGCATTTCTCTCTTGTGCCACATGTGAGAGGTGGCGCCATTAAACACTAGGATCTGAAGAACTCGAAACACCGCGCTAAAGAGGTTGGCTTTTTATGTGGAGTCAAGCTCTGCTGCTTGACTGTTTTTGTGCCTGGGCCCTGGGAGGCTTCTCTGTCCAGCCTCCTCGCTGGGTCTGTTCTGTGGAATGAGTCACTCACCCCGTCACGTCAGCACCATTTTGGCGGAGGGTCTCTGAAGCAGCTGCTGCCCAGGCGGGCTCTGCTCATGCCCTAAGCTGACACATGACAACTTCTATTAGGCTGAGGTCCTCCATGGGAAGCCAATGGGCCCTACCAACCATCTCCCTTCTGTCTCCCCATCTGTTAGCTCCCAGGTGGTGGCAGGGCTTAGGTTAAGAGCGCATCCAAGGGGAGGACATGGCCTGGCCTGGCTGCTGCGGGCTCCCTCTTTGTCACATGCTGCCTGGCAGGGGCAAACCTGTCCCTTAGGAGAAGATGGGGCGACTCAGACTACTCCTGCTGAGGGTGTCCAGGCCATCTCCCACTAGCCCTGCCAGGAGCCTCACACTGCTTGGGTTAAACATGACCAGGTGTTTCCATGGAAGGCAGTGCCAGAGGATTCTTGGCATGTCCTTTGCACTTGTTTGAATGTTGTGGTTTTTAGTATTTGTTCTGATTCTGGTGTGTGTGTGTATTGCCAGTCCCTGCCCAGGGTCTCCCAGCATGTTTTGAAACATCAGACAGGAAGAGCAACAACACGTGGTGGGGAGGAGCTGGGCAGGCTGGGAGGGGCGGGGCTGGGGGCCTGGGAGCCTTGAGGGGCCAGGCCATGTGTTCTGCTGGTTAGTGCATTGGGCTGGTAAGGCAGAAGGCTGCTGTGCTGGGATCCCCTTCTCAGCCAGGGCTCCCCCATTATCCCAGACTTCGCAGCTTGAAGGGAGCAGGTTTGAGCAGTGACGTGATTTGATGCTTTCACTATTGAAGATGAGAATGAGGCTCAGAGAGAGACCGTGGCCTGGGAAGGGCACTTCTAGTTGGTAGTAGAAGCTGAACCATTGAAATCTAAGTGGTGCATTTGCAGGTCCTTACCTGTCAGGCTTTGGTGTCTGGTGAAAATAAGCCAGCCCAAACCCTCAGCATCCCAGGTCTGTGCCTGCATGGCGCTTTCTCCCAAGAAAGACCTGAAGGTCTCTTATAGTTAGGGTGACAGTCCCCATTTCTCCCATCCTGTTCTTGTCCTATCCCTCTCAAATTGAAACAGTTTAGGCAATAGCCTGTAGGGACTTTTCCCTTAGAATCTTCTCATCTTTCTAGGATGCAGCTTCTTCAAACAGAATATTCCTGGACCAAAGAGCAGCTGCTGGAGTAGCCAGCTCAAATCCTCATGAAGGTTCTGATTGAGATTTTGGTGGCAGGTAGCAAGAGACTTGGAAGACGGGTACAAGAATGGCCTTGACCAGGATGGCCTGCAGCCTAACAAAGAGCTGCCCAAACAATTTTCTGGGACTCATTTTCCTTATTTGCAAAATGAAGGAATTATCTGTGTGGTTCTTAAGGCTCTCAACAGCTCGAAAATCCACATCTATCAGGGAATTTCTGGGGGCACTCCTCTCTCCATGTTCCCCATTAGCTTCCATGTTGCTCTGCTTGGATGTGAGTGGGGCACATTTGAGGGCACTATGGAGACTGCAGGGGGTGGGGGTGGGGTGGGGACCCATTTGAGAGACAGCAGCCTTTCAGCCGGGGCCAGAGGTACCTGCCCACCCCCCTTTACTTCTGCTTCCCAGATTACACAGGGTTTGGGAATCGGCCAAGAACATATGGTGATGGGGTCATGCCTGATGTCTCTATAGAAGGCTGTTCTTAGTGGTGCTCTCCCAGAAAGGAGGCAAAGGGGTCCCCATCTGCCAGACTCTGATTTGGTGCCTGTTCTTGGGAGAACATGGTCTTCTTGGGGGAGTTGATTTTTGGACGCTTACATTGCCCCTCCAAATGGGAGGTGCCACCTCCAGTTTTACACATGAGCTCTGCAGCCCTTTATGGGCTTCACTGGTGCTGGATGACCCAGGTCCGAGTCCTGATCAATTACTCTGCTGTGCTACATTCAGCAAGTTCCTATTACTATCTTTTCCATCCTCTCACCTCTCATTTGCAGAAGGCTGGGGGGATAAAAAGCAGCATGCCCCACAAGGCGATTGCATGGATCCAGTGAGAATCCTTGCCACAGTGGAATGCAGGGCTAAGACAATGTGCAATCGTTGAGAACACTTTGGACTTTGGGACCTTAGCATTCTTTGGTCCAATGGAAGGGTCCTCTGGTTTAATAGGTGACCATAAACCCATTCAATGCACTCGCTGGAGAAAACGGGGCTTCCAGCCTGTGTGGCAGGAGGAAAAGAATCCTGCCATCCATGCTTGAGACGGCTGTTCTCATCAGTGAGTCACCGCCTGTGGGCCTGGGGACATCCTGGCCTTAGAAGGGGGAGCTCGCGCCTGAGCTGCTAGCAAACTTGGCTCTGATGGGCGGTTCTCAGGCTCCCTTCTCGCTGCCAGGGGAGAGAGAGTCAGGAGGCTGTGAGGGACTATCAGGTTCTTATTATTCTGATGTGTTTATGGCAGCAAGTAAAATTCGTTAGGTCATTTACGAACTTTGCTTCCATTCTCACACAGCTGGTCCTCTTTAGTCAGGCTGTGCATGATCGAGAAGGAATTTAGCACAGGCAGAGGCCCCTTCTCTTCTAGGCCTACGGGACTCGTTCAGGAAGGCCGGAGAGTAGAGGCAGGTGGGGCTGCTGGTCTATGTCTATCCGTCTCAGCACGTGGGCCGTTTTGAGAGGTCTGACTATGTTCTTCTCCAAGATGTGGTTGTGGGCCAGAAAGATGAGGGGCAGAACCAACCCAGCTGGACAGGGTCCTTCCAGAACTCAGTCATGGACCAGGAGGATGGGGGCAGGACTGACTCAGCGGGATGAGGCCCTGAGTCCCAGCAATCTCTGGCGTATACCTCCTTTGATCATTGTTGGTGCAAACACAGTCCTGATGAAGTCCAACTCCCGAAAGAGAAGCACAAGTCCCCAAAGGGCACTAAGAAGACTGTCCACATTGGGGTAAAGGATGTCACATCTCGTGGCCCTTGGACACCAACTTCTATTTATCCTCCAAAGGAAAGATTTGTTTTATCCCAAGCTAACATAACAGTAGTCTAAAACAAGGCTTTCACATCATTCAAGGCCCCGAAATAAAACAGGCATGGGCATGATCTCGACGCTAACACAGCAGCTGTGGACCCTGAGTCTGAGTCCTTTGCCACCCAGTGAGGACAATGGCTTCACCAAGTCCTGCTGGCGAGTGTACATGAGGTGTGCCAGGTGCTAAGGGTATTAGGTGCTCTTCTATCCTTTTTTAATGCCTTGTAGCTTTCTCTGTCCAGTTCAGAATATTTTTGATTTGATGGCCCATGGTCAGATAAAAGGCCACAGGGGAAGAGTGAACCACATGGGAATTGCAGCCCAGCACCAGCATCTCTTGTCTGAAGTAGATATGAGCAATCACCCTGGTTAAAGGGAGACCATCTCACCCAGCTGCCCAAGAGGCAGGTTTTCCATGCTCACGTATGGAAAGGTCATTAGAGAAGTCTGGAAAAGCTGTTTTTTTTTGGTATCAGATAGACCAGGTGCAAGGTATGAAGGACAGATACAGGTTAGGTACAAGGAGTGAAATATTGACATGATGGGACTGAAATCAGTGGTGGCCTCCTCCAGGAGGACTGTCACCATGGGAAGTTCATGTGTATGAACTGGGAAGAAGATGCTTTGTGGGGAGGCAGGGCATGACTGACCTCCCCAGGAACAGAGCTATCTGAGGAGGCTCTTACCTGCTCTTCAAGCAGGTGGCATTATGGCTCTTGTCAACTGCAAAACTAATTTAGTTTGTAGATAGAAAAGAATTCCCAGAGAACCCATGCCCCAAAGTGCAGAAGCTGAGCTGATGCAAAAGTATAGACCTTGACTTCCAGCCTAGTGGTTTGTGGAAGTCAACATCCAAGATGGCGCCCTATGGTCCTGCCTCTCCTGGAGTCCACACCCTTGTGTAAGCCTCTCATCTTGAATATGGATTTAACCACTTGTTTCTAGTGAATAAAATGTAACAAAAGCAATAGGGTGTCCCTTCTAAGGGTAGATAGCAAGAAGACTGGCTTCTGTTTTGGACACCTTCTCCTTCCCTCTCTTTCTCTCTAGTTCCATCTCTAGGCACTACGCAAACTGGGACTTTGGCATGGGAAGGACTAGATCCCATCTCTGCAGAGTGGGTGGCGACACCTCGATGCTCAGTGAGCACAGTTCGGGGCTCAGTGCACATCAACAGTCATTCACACACAGATAACTTCAGTTCCCCCACCCAACTCCAAGCACATGAAGTCATTCAGCATCTGAGCGGCTGTCCTAGTCTGTATTGCAACAGTTTGCTCAGTAGCCAGAATAATCAAAGCAGTCAGGTCTCTTCCAGGGCTCAAGGATGGAGAAAGGCTAGCGGCTTGGTTCACCAGAGGGGAAGACCCTGGTGAATCGTTGGACTTTGTCTTCACCCTGAATGACCAGACACCAATAACTGTGGGCTGCCCCAGGCAGCTGACCTTTTCATCCCTGGGAGTCTGGTCTTAGGGGAGGAATGACAGAATAGTCCTCTGTTCTTAGTGGACTCCACTGGGCTAATGAGGGACTTGTAAAAGCTCTGGGTGGGCAAGGGTCCTCGGAAGGTCAACATGCCCGTTCTTCTGTCTCCAGGAAGGGCAGCTAATTATCAGTGTTTTACGTCAGAGAAGCAACAAGAAGAAGGTGAGTCTGACTTTCACTTAAGAGCGACAGGAAGGAAGGTTCAACTTCCTTGGTTAATAATCAGTACTGCTGTTCCTGATGGTCAGTTCTTCCTGCTTCTGTTTTCATTCAAATATCCCCTGTTTCAGCATTGTCTTCTAGCTGAGGTTTAGCTGCTCCTGGAGATGAAAGCCTCCCTACCCGTGAGATAATTGCTGTCAGCCCCTGCCACACTCACTCTCTTTCAGATTTCACCTTGAAGATGTTCATGGTAAAAGCAACAGAATCTACCTTATTTAGGTCCAGACAAGGTGTGGATGGTGAGGAGGTGATAATAAATACAGAGGTGATGCATGGCAGAAGTGTCTGCGCTATGAGGTCCTTGGGGTTAACGAGAATTTTCTGACTGATAAACTCTGAGAAGAGTGGTCTAGAGGTCACCCAGACACCCAGATCATGGCAGATCACAGGCCAGTATCTGGACCTTTTACTTGCTGTTTCATGGTTTTCCAAAGATTTGAGTTCACTGTTTTGAATCAGTAGACAAAACATGACTGCTAGCTTTTCTGGAAAGAAGAGGACAAAAAAAAAAAAAAAAAAAAAAAAAAGAAGAAGAAAGAAAGAAAGAAAAGAAAAAGAAAAAGAAAAAGAAATCCCATCCCCTTCCTAAAAAATAAAGCTCTTTGGGCTTGTTAAACAGGCTGTTATGAGACTTCTTGGACTTCAAATAGCTTTTACCAAATAACATTTTGTTGAGTTAAGTGTAAATGAATCAGAAACATATGGATAAAATTTCCTTGAAAATACACAAGGGCTTCAGAATCAAGGAGGGTCACCCTCACTCCCAGCCCAGCCCACCCCCCTCCTGCCCCAGGCACAGTTGGGAGCTCCCCTCCCATCCCTGGGCTCACGGAGGGGGGTGTTCGCCCAGCGGCCACCCAGCAAGCTCCGTGCTGCTCCCCTGGACTTCTTCCTCATCTCTTGTGGTTTAGTGGCCAAGTGACTGGGGTGGGCTGAGAGAAGAAAGGTCAACTGGTGAGAGAGATGAATGAGAAGAGGAAGGGCGGTGGGGGGAGGAGGCAACCCCAGGGCTTGGGGGACCGGCGGTGGGCTTGTGCTGTGTCCATGGCTCCACGCTGGCTTCAGATTCAGGATTCTTTGGAAAGCAATTCAAGATGCCCCCCACCCTTTTTTTAAGAAATATAAAATTCTCTTGACCCATGCTAACTGTTTTGTGTTTTCTAGGTTGCCAGGGTTTTCTGGAGCTTGTTCCTTTTCTCGGCACAGCAATGTTGCTCCTAAGAACAGGCACTTGGGAGGGGCAGTCATGCTGAAGGGCTGACACAGCTGTCAGAACACCTTTGCCTGGCTGCACACTGAGTCCCTCTCCTGTGCCAGGTGAAGTGGCCACCGGATGTGGTGAAAAGACCCCTCTGAGGACTTGCAGTTCCCCAGCCAACACAGCTTCTTGGTGATGGTCATGATGGAGCCATGACTGCGTGGCTGGCTCCCTCCCCGTCCCTGCCCTCTGCAAGCCAGTGCTTGGCTCTTGCCCTGGTCCAGCTGCCAAGGGTGTGCTATCACCACCTGTGGGCAACCTCCATGTTCCTGCCACCATCATGCTCTCTTAGTTTGTGTCCTACCAAAACATCCCTTGAGTTAGGGATAGGTGCAAGTTGACTTATGAGGTGGTTCAGGGAGGAAGGTACATGCTGGAAACAGGGAGTTCACGTGGGCACTGGGCTCTGCTGATGGAGACCCTCTGAGGGGCCCTTGTGTGCTGAGGAAGCCAAGGGCAGCAGTGGGCGGGTCAGGAGAGGTCTGCTGGGCCATGTGGTCAGCTCCCTGGCTGGGGATGGAACTCGTGCTTCAGTGTTTGTGAACAGTTTCAGAGTGCTGCGCTTAAAACCATTGTGCCACCACTTTTGGCTCAACCTGAGATGTAGTAGAGGGAGGGAACACTTGTTTGTGGGTAGAGGGAGTGGAAGGTACGGGTCTGCATTTGCACTACTCGCTGGGCTGCTGCTCAGAGCATCTGGCCAGGAGTGGCTGTTCTCACAGTCCAAGGAGCCTCTGAGAGACACAGCTGGGCTGAGCCTCCCACTGCCTGGCCTTCAGCTTCCCAGAGTGCACAGCCACCTAGAACTTTGTTTTGAGGGTCTTTTTACCTTCCCTTCCTGGGAACATGGCAAGCCCAATGGAGAGGAAATGAGGAAGAAGGATGGGTGCACTTATTCCTTCCTCCTTCTGGTGGATGGGCTGAATAGCATTCTGCCAAAGGGTATGTTGAAGAGGGCTTCATGCTCAGAGAAGTCAGTAAAGGGACGGGGGAGGAGGATGTCGGGGAAGCTGAGTGTCCGACAGGGTGTATCTCTTAAGAGGACCGAGTCCAGCTTTGACAGCTTCTGAGAGGTCTTCTTGGCCTTGGAATATAAAGTTTCTTTATCATCTCACGTTGAAGTCCCGCTAAGGTCTCACCTGACCCATTCCTTATCCTTCAGTATCATAATATACATTGCTGTAAACGTCATACATCTTCAAAGGCCAAAGGTAGCCTCAACTCTCTCCTTGAAGGCAACTGAGCTGTATGGGTGTCTTGGCAATGAATCCTCCCAGAGGATTTCTGTCCTGGCCACTGGGGCCGAGTAGAGAAAAGAGCAGGGAAGGTGATGAGCGGGAGTGCAGGGGGTGGTGAAGAGTTACGCTTGGCCCTCTCTTTTCTTCCCTTCCCAGATGATTCATGCCGTCATCACTTCCCTGCTCTGATCCCTGGGCTCATGGGCAGCTCAGAGCCTTTCCTGCTCCGCTCGGCTGGAAACAGCTGCAGACTGACAGATGTCTCCTTCAGGAACTATGACGTCTTCACTCCTACCCCAGGCGGCCACTCCCTTCCAGGCTCGCAGAGACCTGTGCCTCACAGACTTCCTGGGGACGCCAACCTCTCCCACACACACCCCTGCACGTCCACTCAGATGCCGACAGCCTCTCCCTCGACAGCCTCCTGATCCCTTTGGCTCCTACCATTTGAGTATGGACTGTAGTCATCCCTGTGGGGGTGCCTCACCTCCTGTGGGGCAGCCAGACCCCCTCACTCCTTCCCCTCTCCCTGATGATTTGGTTAGGGTGGTGATATGTCCTCTTAGGAAGTTCTCCAATCTTGCCGGTCCTACCCCGTCTCTCCCTTTCATCCATCAGGGATGGTCCCTCTCGTGTCTGAAGGTGATGGTGAGAGCCAAACGCGCCCATGTGGATGCCAGTGCACTGCAACCACAGGTCTCGCAGTGAAGGGGACCATGGGATCCATTTACAGCTCAGAGCTGAGGCCCCAGCAAGCTCGCCTGTTCTGTGGATGTGGGACCAGATCCCTCTGGCCAGTGGTGCTCACACTACCATTGTAAGTTATAGGTTCAAACATTTAGGAATGCATTTTTAAAATATTAATATAATAGTTTATTTTTACATCATTTTGTACCTTTTTCCATCTCAGCTGTAATCCCCCTGGGCTCCCCATCACCCAATCACCCGTGTGCCGTCGCCATAGTTCTGTGTACCCCCTGTCCCATTTTTGATCCCATTCCCTACTCCCCCCTGTAAAATGTCTCTGGTATATAGTTGTTCATTATCATTATTATTATTATTATTCCTCCTGTCCCCCATTACATCTCCCAGTCCTTTATGCTCCTGCTATGAGTGAAACCATCTGGTATTTTTCTTTTTCTTTCTGGTTTATTTCACTAAGCATGATCCCTTCCTGCTACATCCATGTTGATGCAAAAGGCATGAGTTTCTCTTTTTTGATTTTTATTTATTTTTCTGAGTAATATTCCATTGTGTATATGTACCACATCTTTTTTTTTTTGTTGTTTGTTTGTTTTTAAAGATTTATTTATTTATACATACAGAACTGGGATACAGGCCAGAGGTGCAGGGTGGTGAGAGGATTCACCAGAGACAGAGTGGGGAGCAGAACAGGCAGATTGACGAAGTACACTGCTGAGGGGAGCAGTGGGCGGGTCAGGAGAGGTCTGCCACACCATGTGGACACCTCCAGGGCAGGCGGGGATCGAACTCATGCTGCAGTGGCTTTAGCTTCTTAGTGCTGTGCTTTAACCCGCTGCACCACCAGGGAGGGCCTGTACCACATCTTTTAATCCAGTCATCCACTTTTGGGTATTTGGGTTGATTCTATGTCTTTCTGATTGTGAATAAAGCAGCCATAAACATGGGGGTGCAGGTGACTGCAAAGACATGCTTTAATAGCATACCTGTTACTAAAGCCCAATAATGGATGTCTCTTTTCTGTCTTACAAAGCACTTGGTTCAGGGAACAGAACCACGGGCTGATAGCAAAGTAGTTAGCAATCAGCTGTTCAGGTGAATGCCCACGGAGCTCTCTGGAGGGTGAACCCAGAGTCTCACTGCAGTGGGGAGAGGAGAGCAGGCTCTATGGACCAGGAGAGCTGGGGAGGCCCCCTCTGGGCCCAGGGCACGGACACCCTCCCCTGCCAGCCAGCTGAGAGCTCATGGGGATGTGGCTGCCACCCCTTCCTGTCCAAACCCAGTCCTTTCTCGCTGTTTTCCTACCTTCTGCCTCCCAGTATCCCCAGCATGCCCACCTAACACACATAGGCAGGCTTTCTGGGGTGCCAGGTGGACTGCTTCTGGCTCAGGGATCCCAGGGCTGTAGCGGGGCCTGGTCATCCCCTGCTGGGGCCCTGTAGTGGGGTAGGCATGGAGGATCACATGGTCAGTGATCCACTTCCAAAGACCTCTCCTTGCCGGGGGTTGCATAGCAGAGACGGTGGTCACATAAACACCCCAGCCCAGACTAACACCTTGAAAGCAAGCTGACTGGTCTAAAAGGAGGGTTCTCAAACTGGGGTCTTGGATGAGAGGCGTCTGCTGTACTGGCATCCCTGAGAGAAGCCTGATGGGGGAGTGGGATGGAGACCACACTCTCTTATGCTCCTACTTTCAGGCTTCCTAGCCGCGCCTTTGCAGGGGCTTAGGGGACTCCGGATTTTTTCCCCTGTGCTATAGAGGACCTTTGATCGTGTGCAGTGGTTTTATTAAGTAACTGCCATGTGCTCCCCCTCGCTGCTGGAGCAGACATCCACTGGTGGTCCAAGGGCCCGAGGTGTGGGGTCTGCAGGGCAGGAAGGCTCTCACAAGTAGGCTCCAAGGTGGGGGTGTCCGTTTAGTGTGTTTCCAGGAGCACCAGAAAATATCCACAATGCCCAGTCTCCCTGGTGTCTGAGAGTCCCCAGGGCTTTTCTCACAGCTCTGCACAGAATATGACTCAGCCGTCTCATTCGCTGCGTGAATGAACAAATGTATTCACTTACCAGGTCCTGATGGCGTCCGTCCTCCATCCTCAGGGAGAGCGCTTGGTGCTGTCTCCATGTCCTCCAGCTCTCACCATGGCTGGGCTTCACCGTTCAGGCTGCTCTTTCATCCTGTGGGCAGCTGCTTACTGGTTCTGGGACAGGGTGGGAGCCACCCAGTTGGCCAGGGATGTGGGCAGAAGAACGGCAAGAAGGGCCACACTTGGCAAAAGCGTTTCCTCTGTACGGACGACCAGGAGGGGGCCTCGCAGATGCTCTTCAGGGAAGGACTGGCTGCCCAGCTGCGGGCGTGGGGTCACCAGATGGTTTCCAGCTGTCAGCTCCTTCAGGTCACCTCAGCTGCAGAGAGACACTTCGCCCAAGGTCACCCCTTGTCAGGGCAGTCCTACTCCCTGACCGAGTGAGCTGGGCCAGGCCCAGCTGGGTCTGTGTGTTTGGCCCTTGAGTGGCAGGCTCGACCAGAGCTGCCCGCGGCTGGCCGGTCTTGTGGCTGCATTGCAGCTCCATTTCTCCCTCTGTCCAGCCCTGCTTCTACCTTCTTCCTTCTGCAAATGTTGGCCTGTAGTAAACAACAAGCACCCACACCCATCTCAGAGATCCCAGCTGGGAGGCCGTCCATCATGGTGCTCCCGAGGGGTCTTCCAAGTCCTCCAGGCCCACTCCCAGACCTCGGGGAGCTTTCTGGCCAGAAGGGCAAGTAGGCGGGTGCAGCCACTCCACCCCAAATACCTTCTGGTAAATCAACACCTACCAGTGTGTGTATGTCTCAGAGACAGCTGTTTAGAAGTGTCCAGCAGCCCCACAAACACATCTTGTCCAGGCCTGCCTCAGGGTCTTCGCTCTTACTGTTCTCTGTGCTTGGAGTGCTGATTTTGTGTCCAAGTGTTACCTCTCAGGGAGCTCTTCCATGAGCCCCCCACCAAAAGGACCCTCTGTCCACCTCACAGTCACCTCATCACCTCATCATGCACTGTGGGCTGTTATTTCCTGTTCTAGTGAAAATCAAAGATAACTTTTAGGCGCTATTTTTCCTGCCTGTCTTGCCCCAAGGAACATAAAACCCCGTGACAGCAGGTCTTTAGGGCCCTGTAGGGCATTCTGATCCAGCACCCCAGATAACACATGGAATGGACAAATATTTTTTGAGTGGAAGTAATAGAATCTAGTTGGAATTTAATAATATTTTGCTTCTAATATAGTCATTTTTAATTTTTGTTTCTAGTTAAGCGATACTGGTTTGTACTCAGAGCGGGGGTAGGTACATTTTTTCTGCAAAAAAATTTGAGCTACTTGGTAAATGTTTTTGACTTTGTTGCCATAAAAATCTCTTGCAATCACTTAACCCTGCTGTGGTACTGCAAAAGTGGCCGGGACCATATGGTAACAAATGAGCGTGGCTGTGTTATAACAAAACTCGGCTTGAGAAAACAGGTGGCTGGCAGGCTATTGTTCGCTGTCCCTGCCTTAGTGTGGTAATATAAAATTTCCTATAAAATAAAGTTTATTGAAATAAAAAAGGAAGTCTATGGACATAAAATTATTAACTAAGTAGTTTTACAGAAACCATATGCAAATTCCTCAAGTTGTAAAGAACTCCATTCTAATTGTCCTTGCATCATCTGTGGCCACAGCTGTGAGGGTGAGGGAGGCCAGGAGGGAGATCTCTTCCTAAATTGACTGTGGCCACACGTTGCGGGCAGCTCACACTCAGATATCCCAAGAGTCTGCTTTTTCTCTCTCTGCTGTCACTTTGTCCTATATCCTGTCCACCCCCCATTCTGACCTGGGAACTAGGGGCTGTCACAAACTTCCCTTTCTGGGTCAGTTATCAGTCCACAGGGTTTGAATACCTTAGGGCCAGGTTGGTCAAGGTCACGCTCACTATATATTCCCTGCCTTTGAATGTGAACATGGCAGGGGACCAGGAGGCAGGTGTGGCTGAAGGTGACTGCTTGCTGGCCTGAAACTCCTAATACTTTGGGAAGAACTCAGAACTGCTGAGCTCTTACCCTCAATCAAGCCTGCTTCATGCAAATGAACAGATTTGGTCTCATCTGTTATTATCCTTACTTTACAGATGAGAACACCAAGGGTAGGCAAAGAGATTCAGCAAACAAGAGGTAGGGTCAATGCCTCACCTATGCAGCTGAGGCACTATGATATCTCTCTCACTAGCACGAAGACACAGCCATTATTCTTCCTCCACACCTTTAAGAGAAACACGGTCTGAGCACAGGACCTCTTCTAAGTCCCGTGGGCTAGAGAAGCAGCAGGCTTATAACAGATGTAACAATGAACAAAGGGCTTTCAAACCAGGGGGTGGGGCGTTCTGGGTGGAGAATGACTTGTATGGAGTTTGGAAAGGAACTTCTGTTCCTGAGAATGTGTGTACCACACGTATGTATTCTCCAAGTCCCTAAACCCTTCTCCACAAGGAAACTCAGCCCCCAGAACCCAGAAATCAATGAAGTCCAACCAGGGAAGGAAGAACTGAAGTGCAACAAGAAAGAATTTGAGTGAATCAGGAAGCTGCCAGCTCTCCCTACTGCCCAAGTGTGGATGGCTCATTGTGCAGAACACAGAAGGGTGAGGATGAGGGTCAAATTGGAAAGCAACCTTTGGTTTCTTGTCCCACTTTAATTTTTATCCATGGACCGTTTTATTGATAAAACATGTGTCTTAGTTGCACCTTGGCTCACGTCTCTGTAGGCATGTAACCATCACCTGGGTGGAAAAGTGGCCAATTTCCGGCACCCAGCGTGTTTCTAGATGTTAGGGCTGGTGTGGTGGGTGTGTGACTTTCATGTCTCACAGGATTCCACACTGAGGGATGTTCTGTGCTTGATCGAATGCCCTGCTTCCTGCTGTTAATATCTTGAAATTCTTAATCATCTTTGAGCATGGGATCTTGAAATTTTATTTTGTACTGAACCCAGATCATGGCTACTGTCTTTCAAGGCTCACCTCTATCTCCTCCAGGAAGCATGGCCTGGCCACAGTCAGCTCTTGGCTCATCTCCTTTCCTCCTTCGGCCGAGTTCTGGCCTGACCACATCCTCACTGCGTGTGCCTGCTGCCTGTCTTTTCTCAGTGGTTAGGTGCTCAGAGAACCTGGGAAGGCTATGTCCGTTGGCACTGTGATGGAATGGTGAGGATTACTCCCTCCATGTTTCATCTTCCTCCTACCTGCAGGTTCCTTTGTTTGTCCTGGAGCCCAGTGGTGCTGCAGGTGGCAGTGCAGGGAACTGTTGCTGGCTGACCCTTTCTCCTCTCCCTCCCTGTCTGCCTCTGACCAGATGGCTTTGCTCTGCCCCAGGACTCCGGAATGTTAAGGTGAGAAGGGATGTGAGAAGTCATCTGGTAAAAAAAATCCATCTCTGGATGGGGAGGTCTCAGAGACATTGTGTCCCACTGCAGGGCACACAGCTCGTGGGGGGCCCAGCAGAGAGTGCAGTCACCCACCCCTTCTTCCCGGGCTCTTTTGACAGCTGTAGGCCCTTCCTGCGGCCCCCTGTGCTATCTGAGCAGCTGAGGCATTCTCGCAGAGCCCAGCAGTCCATCAACCCAATTGGCTTCCGGCTTCCTCTGTGGAATGGCTCCCCGGAGTCCCTCTGAGAAGCTTCAGGAACCAGCTGCCTGTCGGCCACCTTATTAAACTGGTTTCCAGATGTCTCCACCTCCATGGAGGAAGCAGGAGTAGGGGGAGGGGTTGGGAGTTTGTCATTAAGTGAAGTCTGCCGAGTCTGTGATAAATAAGATTGTGCAGTGATGGAGCACGGACCCCAGGGTGGGGTCATCCAGAGGATGTTAGCAGGACAGAAAGACTGACTAGAACACACAGGGACAAGGACCAGAGAGGAGATAGAATGACAGAAAACCGGAGACTGCGAGGGGGTGAGGAGGGTCCATGCAATTGCCAGAAAAGGAAACAAAGAAGGAGATGAAGTTGAGCCCCCCAATTTGCTACTGTTGAACTGCCAGGGTCTGTCACCTCCCAAGCAGCGAATCGGGCCCACTGTCAGCCCCGAGAGTCTCCAGAGGGCTTCTGTGGTCGTGCCCTGTGCTCTGTGCTGGGTGGACATCGGCTCCTTTACTCATGACTGCAGTTACAGTGTTCGCTGTGGTCTGAAAACAGGATGTGTGATAAGATGTGTTGAGCGAGAGACAGACCACATTCATGTAACTTGTATTACAGTCTACTATTGTCAACTCACCCAGCTTTCCTATCCATATTTGTCGTTGCTCTTTTCTGGGCCTAATTTATAAATTAAACTTTATAAGTATAAGAAAAACACAGAAGCACCTATAGGATTAGGCACCATCTGTGGTTTCCACGGGGTCTTAGATTGTGTCCCTGAGAATAAGGCAGGTGGGGCGGATACTGTATCCACCTTTACAGAGTAATTCTGAATCTGCCTGAGTGTGGACACAGAGGAGGAGCAGCAGGAAGCACACTCTGCCTTCCAGCTCTTACTTAGAAACAGGTTGCCCATCCCTGCTGGATGTATTTCCCTCCAACTCAAGATGGAATCAGCCAGCTTCAGTGTCTCATTTTTTGCCTCGGTGACCGCAAGGCAGCATTTATGTCCACATGAGAAATGGGTGTATGGATTTCTTGGGGCTGCCGTGAAAATTGGTGGCTTCAAAGTACAGAACTTTGTTTTCATGTTTCTGGAGGCCAGAAATCTGAAGTCAATGTGTGGGCAGGACCTTGATCCCCGGAATCCTTCCTTGGCTCTTCCTAGTGTCTGCTGGCTCCCTCAATCCTCGGCATCCCGGGTCTTTTATTTTATTTTGTCTTATAGTTGCATCACTCCAATCTCTGCCTTCACCTTCTGCTGGCCTGTCTTGTCTTTTCTCTGTGGCTCTGTGTCCAAATCTTTCCCTCTTTTCTCCCATGAGTATGTAGGCCATTGGATGTAGGGTTCACCCTGACTCAGAATGACCTCATGGCCATTTAATGACGTGAGCAAAGCCCCTAATTCCACATAAGGTCACATTCACAAGTTTTGTGGAGCACACTTCAACTCACTACAATGGGCACACAGAGGGGAATGGATCCATGATGAAAAGTAAGAATTTACATAAACTGCAAAGGACAAACGTGTAAAGCATTAATGCTCTCAAAATATATGATTTTAACTTAGGGTTTATTCCTCTTGCATAATCCTTGATTCATCTCTTCATTGTTACCTGCCCTCATCTGTCTCCCAACCACGGTCCTCACCTTTCACATACCACTTGGCTTAAGAGTTGGGATGCTTCTAAAATTGTTTGTCATCATATTGGGCTAAATATTCTGTTTTAACCAGAACTGACAATTGCCATATGCTACTTCCACTGTGTCTTGGGGCTCTAAGAGAGACCCAAGAACCTAGGAAGGAGCTTCAAGGCTTCTCAAGTCCAAGACTGCAAAGCCCAGAATTACTTCTGTTGTAGTCTATGGACAAATCAGCCATCAGGCCACCTAGATTCTGGGAGAAAGAAACTAGACCTTCCCTGTCACTGTGACCAGGTTGACTCAGCCACACATGACATTCCACATGGGACTTTGTGTTTGGGGTGCCTCCCTCCCTCTCTGTGAGCAGCTTTGGGATCTGTCCTCCCTGCTGGAGTGGTCCTCAGCCAGTGCGGCTCCCATCTTGACTGGCCTTCTCAAGGCAGACTTCTAGAGTCTGGCTAGTGAAACAGGGGTCCCAGACTACTCAGACACTCAGCACAGAACCAGGGGATCCCCCGTGGGATGGTAAGAAGGAAGGGGACCCACTGCCAGAAGCATTATCTGGCTGGTTGTCAACAAACAGGAGAGCTGATATTTCTGAACTAGGCGTCATTCTCAAAGATTTACATGCATCAACTTGCTAAATGTTCTCAACAGCATTACGACATAAATGCTGCAATCCACTTTATAAAAGAGGAAACTGAGGCACAAAGGGGTTGAAGTAACATGCCGAGGCTCGTACTGTTGGGAAGTGAGGAACCAGCATTCAGGCTCAGGCAACTAGGCTTGGGCCGTGGGACCCCAGCAAGATGCTCAAAATAGCCCCCGCCCGGCAGCACCTGTGAGCCTTGATGCCGGCTGCCAGTTCCAGGCCACTGACAAGTCCGTCATCAGGATTACCAAATTATTGCAAACTTTGGGATTGTTAATGTCCAGTCAAAAGAAGAGTTCCACCGCAGCTCCACGGGGCATGTGAGGCATTGCTGGCATCTTCGTGGAGACCTCTGAGCCCTCAATGTGTCTCTGAGTCAGCTGGGGAGATTCCCATCAAGGCCTCCCGTCTCCCATCGCCCTGCGTCCTGACCGCTTTCTCCTAGCTGTGTGCATCTTGCATTTGCCCTTCTAAACCAATTTTCTTCTGAGCACAACAGAACACCCCGAGGGATGAAATAACTGGGCTCTTCCGGGCATCTCCTCGGATTGGCTGTCTGGAGCAGCTTGGCTGAGGTGAGCGTGATGGTCCCAGTATCACGTGGACTCTGTTTATGGCTTTCTGGCGGGCTCCTTCCTCCTACAGTGATGGCAGATGGCCTGTATTTTTTAATAATTAACAAAAAAAGTCAGAGGGAAATCAGGCTCAGCAGGAGGAATTTGGACCCATCCAGGCAACACAATTGAGCTGTGAATTTGTTTGGACTTTGGAGATGGTGTCTTGCCATTCGGCATGCCTGTGCCGGTGCCCTCCAGGAATCCTCGGCCCCCACGGCCATTTTCCTCAGCAGGTCTTGGGCAGAGGTGGTAGATGGCCAAAAGCCATTGGCAGCCCTGGCCACTATGTGTTCATAGGACTGTGCATCTCGGGGTTGGGGGTGGATAATTTGTGAACACCACCCCCTTCACCCTCATCCCCAATCTTCTCTTAGCCTCATAATAGCCCGGGAAGGCCGAAGTCCCAAAGGACTCCACAAATTAGCCACAAGAGACCGACTTTGGGTCATTTAACAAACGAGGAGAAAATGCCCAGTCTCATGGGGGAAGACAGAGACCTCTTAAGGAGAGATGGTGGAGGTGTTGACTCAGCTGGATTGTTGCATGGAGTGGAGCTAACTGTTCATTCATCTGGTCTCCACTTAGGAGACCAGAAGGAGCAGAGAAGGAAGGGCTGTGCTGGACATTGGAAACTCCAAATCTTGGCTGGACACCTCTCGTCAAGTGGTGTTCCCTGGTCATCTTCCCTTTCTGGGCTTTGCTTTCTTTAGGTGTAAAAGGGCAAAACTGAATCTCAGCTGAAAGAAGCCGGAGATGTCACCATTCAGGTGTGTGATCAGTTCCCTGCCGAGACACAGAAAGGTCTGTGAGGCAGAGGTGACTGTAGACAGGGAGAAGCTGGGGCATTTGGCTTTGGAAAGACCATTAAGACACAGATAAAGGGGGCCGCAGGTGAAGGGTTGTGCGACTGGGATCAGCACCCCCCTTCTCCTGGCTTGACACTGAGGGGTTACTAGAGGGTCTCCTGATCGTGGGGAGCTCTCTAAGCGGGAAGGGGGTCCTGTCACCACTGACTGTAGTGTCTGGAGGGCCTCTTCCCAGAGCTGGCAGGGTAGTTGGGAATGAGCATTCCAGGGGCTGAGAGAGAAAAGAAAGCTGCCCGCCTCGGCACCTGTCCTGCCCACTGCCCCCAGCCTTCACTCCTGGTCAACGCAGGGTCCCACTAACCAGCTGCCACCAGGGGCGAGTCAGCCCAGCAGATGGTGTGAGGAGGCTGGGAGTGATCACGGCAGCCAGCAGCAGACACAGCAGCAGCCTCTGTGATTCTGGGATGTTCTGCTCCCCAGTCTCCCGCTCCTCCCTCACCTCCCTCCATCTCTTCCTCATTCATGGGGCTTCTTGCCCTCCTCTTCGCCTTTCTCTTCCACACTTCTCCCCTCTTTAAGCGCCACATCCTTCTCATTTTCTCTCAGGCTTTGCAGTGTTTGGCAAAGAGAGAGTGAGGGGCTGAGGTCAGGGGTAGCACTCGAGCCGCAGTCCCCCTGGCCAGCGGGGTCAGTTTCTTTGGCACCACAGTTTCCCAGCCAGCCTGGTGGGTGTGAGGAGGCTCTCTGTTCCTGATGACCACTTCCATCAACTCCCTGCTGGCAGATAGGTGTGCAATCAGCTCAGAGCAGGGTATCGGACTGAGATGGCCAATGGCCTGGTGTCCCAGTCTTCATTCTCAACTGCAGAAGCTCCTCCAATCCTCACTGCCTTGGCTAAAGGAATGTGGCCATCCTCCGCCCACCCCTCCCCACCACTCCTCTTTCTGAAAGCGCTGTCAGGACTCAGGCTGGGCTCTGATCCTTGCTCTAGCTGTGACTTCAACCTCTCCTGTCTCCATCCTTCCTAGAATCTATACCTCATGGGAGCAGGCTGTAGATAGGACAGTTCTAGATACCCCCAAGAATTCACATTGTTCCCTGTCTAGCTAAGAAGGTCGAGCGACATCCCTGAAGACAAGAAAAAAGGATTTTTTCAAAGTTCAGTGGTTTCACCTGTTCCAGGACTCCCCTAGACTTCCAGTTTGCTCTCTTGATTCTAAAACTGCACTTCTATAGAATGTTCTAAATAAGAACACCTGGGCATGGGGCTGGGATGGGGCTAGAGACTGAGGGTGGGTATAGGCTTAGGGGAGGGCTACAACAGAAGCCCCTGGTCTCCAACACTGCCCCCAGTGAGCAGACAATATTTTCCTTATATGATCAGGCTGGCAGTGCCGGTGCCGCTGGCCTGGAGCCTGAGAGGATTAAGAAAATATGGTGAAGTGGGGTCAAGGGATTAGGAGTGGGGAATAAGGAGGAACAGATTAGGCTAGAGGTGAGGGAGGCTTAGGGGACCCTCTGCAGCTGCCCCTGTAGCCCTGGTCAATGATGATGAGACCACTGCGCAATCTGAGTTCACAGTCTGGGAACCAGGTGATGGATTGGACTGAGCTTGGACTGAGACTGGATGGAAAAAAAAAATGTTCTAAGCCGTGGGAATATTCTGTATCTGCACTGTCTGGAGAATGTTCTAGAACAGTGGACATCTTCTGTATCTGTACTGCCTGATATGTTGGCCACTGGCCTCATGTAGATATTGTGATAGAGGCATTTAAAAAAATTTATTTAAAGTAACTTAAGCTTAAGTAGTCTTGTGTGGCTGGTGGGCACCATATTGGGCAGCTATAAGCCTGGGGAACCTAAGGAAGAGTAGCACTGGACAAGGCACATTTACAAATCCCACTTCACTGAGTATCCTAACAGGTAGTTCAATATCTGCCACAAGCCAAGGGCTCCAGAAACAGATTCTTTCCTTCAAGCTGCAAAGTGCAGCTGGAGGGAGGTGTTTCAATTCACATTCTGCAGATGAGGAAGGGAGACTCTAGTGACATTTGCCCAAAGTCTCAGAGTACGCTGGTGCTGGGACAGGAGTGGCTAATAGCCCACTTGACTCTAGAACTGAGCTTTACAAGTATACCCTGGTTTGTTAAAAAATCTACGACTTGGCTTCTAACACTCACTTTCCTACATGCCAGCTCTGGGACCTTGGGCAAGTCCCAAATCCATTAATTTTTTATTGTCCTCTCTGGATTTTTCTGGGGTGGAGGGGTGGAAGTGGGCACCGCAGCTCCTAGAGTCCTCAGTGCTGCTTGATCCGGCCCAGATTTTGTTCAGACTGTGTCTAAACACAGTCTCCATTCCAGGAGAGACAGCCTTAGCTTCCAGCTAGGGATATCGGGAGGGTTCTGGGTTTCAGAGACGGAGAAGTGCAGGGATCAAAGGGCAGGATCACAGGCAAGGAAAGAAGATCACAGGCAAGAGAAGGAGAAGCAGCCAATCTGGGAAATGGGAGCATTTTTCATTGAGGCAACTTTTCTGAAATCTCATCTAGAAAGCGGCTTGAACAGTGTTTCCCCAAGATGCAGCGGGATGGCAGGACACTCCCAAGCGACAAGAGGCTAACACGGGGAGGTCTAATATTTGTTCTGCCTCTCTCTTCTCAACTGGCTCAGATATTTCCAGCTCCTCCCTTCCACCCACCAGGGGTTCACCCCTGGGGCTGAGAGCACATTAGGGCATTTTCTGTTTAGCCTGTGTGACTTTAAACGTGTCCCGGGGCATGGAGCATCCACCCTGCCCTGTCTCCAGGCGCGCCCAAGCTGTCGCCTAAAATCGCCCAGGCAGCATTCTTGGCCCCCACCCCCACTCTGGGCTCTCGTTCCCAGACTGTATTACTCCCCTGGAGCTGCCTCGCTCCCTTCTTGCTGGCAGATGCTGATGCTGCCTGCCACTATAGAAATCACACCAAGACTTCAGCTGGGTCTTGTAAATTGAAGCCTATACTTTATCCATCCAGAGAGACCCCTGAGAGTTTCTTGTGTGCTCAGCCCTCTGGGGTACTCCCCAGATGCAGAAGACCATAATCCAGGTCTTACTTGAGCTGAGAGAGGTGAGCTTAGACACTCACCTCAAATACCTAGATAAGATGTAAGATAATAGGGAACCGGAGTAGCCTGGTCAGTCCTGCCCCATCTACTCTGCAGCAACTGTCCAGAGGCAACACACAAAAACACAGGCAGAATGGGCTCCAGGCCCATTCCGACCTGTGAAGGGAATTTAGCCCCTGGATTTTAACTTGATATTTCCTAATTTTTACAAATGTTCTGTTTCCGCCTGTACACTAGCTGACTCCTCTGCAGTCTTGCTGAATGCTGGGAGAAGGATGTCCCAGCCCCTGCAGTCGCTGTCGCTCAGCACACACGGCTGGTGCATTGTTTCCACCTTTAGGAAGGGCCCAGGCTGTGCTTGTGCCTGAGCAAATAACCAGATGATTATCTCATGAGTATTAGTCACATCGCAGTCAAAGGTCACGTGAACACAGGAGTGATAGACACGGGGTGCTTACTGCTCTGGGGTTTTTGAAGGGGTGGTTTCTTTCTGCCTTCTCTCTCCCTCAGGGGCTAAAAGGATCCTGGTAAATCTTTTCCTTCCATCATGAAGTCTGAGGTTTCTGGGTCAAGACAAAGTTGAGAACAGGGGCCCGGACTTCCCCTCAAGCTCTCTACCTCACAAGCACACAAACACAACAGCGTTCGCTCGGCATCGGGTGTACATTTGTGGGTTCTTGGTTATTGCACTATGTCCTGAGGGGGACAATGGGATTGTAGGTACAAACATATATTGTTGTGTATTGTGTTGTGTTTTGGCAGATGTATTAGTCAGGGTTCTCTAGGTAAATAGAACTGATAGGTTGTACGAGTGTGCTGTGTACACACACATATACATATACAGGCCTGAACACAAGTACATATACCTAGAAGTGGGCAGGGGAGTGAGAAAGAGAGAGACAGAGACTGAGTTTACGGAATTGCCTAATGAACACCATCGAGGAACCAGTGACTTTCTCACTTCCATTATAACATTTTTATTATTAAGAAAAATTTCCTCTCTCTTCAAGGAAGCCCAGTGCTTAGAGAACTATTGAACTACACACTAAATTGGAAGCTTCACATTTTCCTTTAATGCACTTGAATTGTGCTGAGTCTCAGCAAAATTTTGTAATCCAGAACCACAGTGCCTAATGTGGTCACCAGTAGTCCCAACAGCTCTTGATTGCTTGCAATACAACTTGTGTAACTGAGGAACAAAAACTAATGTGATAACACGTAACACATTTTGATGAACTGATTGATTTTTTTAAAGAATTATTTACGTATGCATACAGAACTGGGGTATAGGCTAGAGGTGCAGTGGCAGTGAGAGGATTCACCAGAGACAGAGTGGGGAGCAGAATAGGCGGATTCACTGTTAATACTCTGCTGAGGAGAGCAGCGGGCAAGTCTGGAGAGGTCTGCTGTGTCATGTGGGTCACCTCCCTGGCGGGGGATGGAACTTGAGCTGAAGTGGCTGCAGCTTGCTCATACTGCTGTGCTTTAACCTGTTGCACCACCAGGGAGGCCCAAAACATTTTGACTTCAATAACCACACATGACAACCAGTAGTCGCTCCTATATCAGGTCACAGAGATCTAGAACATTTCAGTATTTCAGAAAGTTCTACGGAGCAGTACTTAACAAATGTCTAATGTATTTTTTTCTTTTTCCACTTTTCCTGACTAGATTTTCAAAGGCTTGACATAAATAAAACCTTTTGGTTGTCTTGATTCCCAATGTCCTTGACTATTTGATTTTATTTTATTCTAACTTATTTTAATTCTTTTAGATCTCCTTTCTAATATGTGTTCAAACCAAGCCCAGACTTGAGAGAGGATCTGAAGAGGTACAATCCAGAAAGTTCTTTCTGCTTGGACCAGGGGCTGACAAAGCAGATGCTCCTGTTGTAAGGAGGGAGCACCTGGGGGGGTAGAGGGGTGGGATGGGCAAGGTCAATAAATTTCATGAAGTTGAGTTTTTGTCTCTGGTGCTTTACCAAATATTAACTTTTACTCCTTTTCTAGGTTTGACTTTCTTGATCTTCTCTCTCCCTAAGCCAGCTCAGGCTTGAACTGTCTCCTCCTGTGACTCATTCGCTGATCTCCCAAACTCAGCTTTGAGATGAAGAGCTTCTGAGTCCCCTCCTGAAATCTTGCCCTGTCCTCATTTTTCTTGGTGATGTGATCACTGCCATAATACCACCTACTGTTCAAATATGACAAAACACAGGTTTTCAGCTGTGGCTCTACCTTCCTACCGGGATGATATCAAGCATACTGCCTAAAAATGCCTCAGTTTCCTCATTGTAAAGTAAGGGTGGGACTTGCTGGGAGGATGAAATGCATAGCACTTAGAAGCCTACCTGGGATCAGCAGGCCCACGTGAATATTGACTATTGCATCATCTGTTTACTCATTTCCTCTAGTAGACTGCAAACTCCCGGAGGGCACGCACTCAACACAGTGGCTGGCACGTGGTGGGAAGACCATGAATCTTTGCTTAATAAGCTCCTTTACATCCTCCTTTCCCGATTCCGTCAAATGTCCCTGTGTGAACTTTCAGGTCAGTGCTGAAGTGCAGCGCTGGCTCTGTCCCTCACTCCCTTCTCTATCATTTGACTGTTAATTCTCCTTTTCTGAATCTCTCTGTGAATGGGGTCTTTTTGGGGTCATCAAATCCGCTCTCTTACTTTCAGCAAGTTCTGACACTCGTTCAAGCTCTGCTCCAGTTTGGAAGCTGGGACTGGGGAAGACATCCAACACAGACACAAAATTCCCCAAACAGGAATTTTCTCCCTTTAGGAAAGTCCCCAGCCGCAGACTTGAGGGCACTGGTCTGTCTTCCATGACGCATTCCCTGGGCACCTGGGCCAGGAAGCAGTGGGTAAGAGGCGGTGGCGTTGTTGCTCTCTCCTTGAGGGATTTTGGTGTGTGGGGGGGCACTTCTTCCTGCCATCTTGGCTGTGACTACTTGAACCAACAAATAGCCTTGCCCTCTGCCCCGCCTCCTTCCTGGCAGAGAGGTGGCTTTAGCTTGACTCTTTCTGAATTATCAAGACCCCATATTATCATGTGCCAGCTGACGGTTTGTCCAAGCCAGGGCTGAGAGGCCACATAGGCAGTGTCATATTCTCTAGAGGCTCCTGTTTTAGAGTCACACTCGTAATCACCTAGTAGCAACATGGCCTTGAAGGATGGTGCAGTGTGAAGGGGGAATCCCACCACCGCAGCCCTGAGGGCCCAGTGTGCACACCAGCCTTGCCTGCGGGTTGCTCCACAGGGCATGACTCTAAGGAAGTGCGATCCCTTCAGACCCTCCTATGGGGTCCCTACTTAGCTGTGTCCCTTTCCTCAGCTCCCCATCTTCCTCCTGGAAACCACAGTCTGACATTAGGTTGTCTCTGTAGAACAGGCAGCCAGTGAGAACTCTTGCTTTCTGGGATACCTGTTAAGCCACAGCTGGTAAGAAGTTAAGTCAACTGTGGGCTTCATTTGTCATCTCAGACTCTGTTCTTCAGGGTACTGTCTCCTGGAAGAATGGGCTTGTCTGGTTCAGGCTGCTCACTGTAAGGGGCCCTGTCACTCTAAGAATTAAAACCCAAAAGATTAGCTATGAGAGAGAGTCTGTCTATGGCAAGTCCAACCCCTCTTTCCCTCCTTTCCTTTCTCCTTTTTCTCCTTCCCTCCCTCCCTTCCTATTTTCTTTCCTCCCTGTCTTCTTTCCCTCTCTCTATCCTTTTCACTGTTCATTCCTTTTCATATGCCAGTCACCAAAGAAACAAATATTTCCTTAAATATTTGTTTAAAGAATTATTATATTTAAATAATCTCAGTTCTATTTTCCACACTTAGAATAGAGCAGGAAAAATATCCTCTTCAACAGATAACTATCAATGACAATTAGGGGCCCTCCCTGGTAGTGGAATGGGTTGGAGCACAGCCCAGTAGCTCTCCACAGCCACTGCAGCACCAGTTCGATCCCGGCCAGGGAGCTGACCCACATGGCGCGGCAGACCTCTCCTGGCCCGCCGGTCCCCTCAGCAGTGTACTCCATTGATCTGCCTGTTCTACTCCCCACTCTGTCTCTGGTGAATCTTCTTACCCCCTGCACCTCTGGCCTACAACACAGTTCTATATGAATAAATAAATAAATCTTTAAAAAAATACCTAAGTGACAACGAAAGGTGGCACCCTGAGTCGTCACAGGGTGCTGAGTCTGGAGCAGACCTCAACAGGCTGGACATTTGGCTTAAAAGAAAAATGATTCCCCAAACCTGCTCTTTTAGATTCATGTCATCCACTTCTAAATCCTTTACAAGTAGGAAGAGAAATAAGAACAAGTGTGGGCAATGCAGTATGAGTGTATGCAGTCACAGGTTTTAGACAAGACCGTCTTTTCACAGAGATGGCATGGCCTTTTGGGGTTTGTGTACACTGACACAGTTAGGTGGTATGACCGTGGTAGCTGTAGTTGTTTGTGAGTTTGTGTCATTATTTAATCCAAATAGAAGGGACAATCACATACTAATCTTCCAACATTTTGGAAATGATACTGAGGCATGAAACTTCACAATTAGGAACCTCAGGCTTGAAGCATGAGCAGAAGGGAAATTGGTAATGAGGAGATCTGTCTGGCCCACTTCTGATGCCAGACCTAGGTAACTGGCGACAACCCTGGCCTGACAGCTCTTGACACTCTCTGCAGAGCGTGCACAGCGGGCTCTGCTGACACAGGTGGTGTCTTGGGACGTGTCTTCTACTATTTCCTCAATAGAAGTGCTGGAATTTCCAGCTAGACTTCCTTGCTTTTGCACCTCTTCTTCCAGTGACAAGGGAATGCATTTGTGGGATCACTCCCTGGGGTAGAGGAAGTATGTGGTGATAGAATGAAAAGGAAAGTGATTCCAGGTGGGGGTCAAGTCCATGACCGGGGTTGTTAGCACTCTGTACTAACAAACAGACTTCACCAGTCCCACACAAGCTGGCTGGTGGGAACATGGCACAGGGAGAACTTGTGTTGGCTGGACCAGCAGACACAAGACCGCAGCAGACACGGCAGTGAAACAATCGTGCTCCATCTCCAAGGCTCACTGTTCCCTGGCTGTGTGGCTTTGACTGTGTTGTTTCTCTTTTCCGCCCTTGATTTTCTCATCTATGAAAAAAGGGGACCAGATAACTTAGAGCAGTGATTTTTCCATCCTTAATGTGTATCAGAACCACTTGGAGTGCTTGTTCAAACTGGGTTCTTCCCACCGAGTTTCTGGTTCAGTAAATCTGGGTGGGGCCCAAGATTATTCTGTAGTTTTAAATGTTTCCATCTGAAGCTGCGGTGCTATTGCAGGATCTGCCCTTTCAGAGCCTCTGGGTTAGATGCTCGAATCCTTCACCCCTACCTGCCTATTCACCATCCTTCCCTTTAAAGGGTTTTAATCTCATTAGCATTTTTCCTGTGAGAAGGGAAATGATGGATGACTTCATTCTTAAACTTCTCATCAGATGTTTATTTGGCACCTTCTGTGTAATATGGCTGCAAGACAGAGAGAGGAAGGTTACCATATTCTTCCCATCAGTGCTTCCCGAGAACCTCTACATTGTGCAAGAGTTTGGTTCCTCCAAGTAACTTTTACAGCCAAATCTCTTATTTGTGGTCCCAGGAAAAGGGAGAGTCTGGAAAATTGAGATCAACAGATGGTGGTAAGTCCCCTTCTTTCAAACACTTTTTCAGGGTTGACTGGTAGAAATTGATGATCCAGAGAGAAGCCTTTTATATATACACGTCAGAATGGAAGAAGCAGTAGCCAAGAGATTCATATGCCCAGTCTCGGTCACCATTTCCTCCTCCATTCCCAGGCCCAAAGTTGTGTTGCATAATGATCACTCCACAGAGTCATGGTGGGTGCCAGAAAGAGAGCAATGACAGATGAGGTTCCTGCCACCTGCAGTACTATCCTGGATGCCAACAGCACTGGGGCTGGTGAGCATTTAAAAACAAGGTTGGGCTAAGGTAGAAGGGAAAGTATTTATGTTTCTACCAGGGTTGTTTGGATTTGGGGAACAGAGGACAAAGTGCAGCTTTGGTACCTATTTGGAGTAGGAAAAAAGGTGGCTTGGAATATACATGTGCGTATTCATCTTACCAAACATGTTGGCCGTCGTTCATTTTCCAATTCACATCCTTCACAGCTGTATTCCTGTTATGGCCATGGTTTCACTAAGTAACTATGTGCATGGTATGACCAAGCCTCGCCTCAACTGCAGCACTGCTCTGCCTTCTGGCTCTATAGTGCAGGAAGGCAATGGTAGCCTGATCAGTCATCTGATGTGCTAGGGCTTCCCTTTCCAGGGAAGCCTTGATCGGTGGGGCTCAGGAGCAAAGGAGCAATGCACATCTCTTGTTTCAGACAATTCTAAGACACAATGTTGGTGTACCTACAATAGGACTAAGCTCCATTATGCATGGAAGCATCAAAAGCATCAAAATCATACTTGATTTAGCTCTCCTCTTTTCTGGTTCATTCTTCAAGTCCTCCTTTCCTGAGCTCTGGGGATCATTTCCCCCAAATCAACCACTTGCATGCAAATTCTTATCTCAAGTCCTGATGTTGGAGGAACAAAAACTTAAGAATAAATGTGTTTCAGATATATTGTAGCATTTTAGGAAAAGAGTTTATATATTTTTGAGTACCATGTGCCAAGTTCTGTGTACTTCTTAAAAAGATTAATTTTGCATTCCACTTAAGTAGAATGCAAAATATTCTACTTAATATATTCTACTTAAGTAGAATGCAATATATATATATATATATATATATATATATACACACACACATATATATATATATGCAATCCTAAAAGTCAAATAGCACAATAGCCATAAGAAATAACCCCTTTTCAGCCCTCTGACCATGGTCATCCCACTTCCCAGAAGCAGGCAGTTCTGCTGAACAGTCCTCCACATGATTCTATAAGCCATTCTGCTATTTCTAATGATTCACCTCTATTAGCTAATGCTGACAAAACTCCTAAATTGTTTAGCTAAGAAGTCTCTTCTTTCCTTTTTCCTCTCTTTTCTAGGGGGTTTCCTTGTCACTATGTTTCCATTTTTCTTCTGAATTTTATAGTTTGCTAGATCTGCAGTTTCCAATGCCATTTTATTTTTATGTTGGGATTTTCCATAATAGAAATTTGTTCTTATTTCATGAGTACAACTAGAAGAAGGAAACTCTTTCTTTTCTGGAATTATTATTATTATTTTTTATTTTCTTCTGTTACTTTCTTATATCTTTTACTTATGATTTATATTTTATATCGTTTGATCTATTCTGTCTTTCATAGCCTTAAATAGTGTCTAGCCTGAAATATTTGGTGATTCTTGACTATTTGTATTTAGGAGTGTGGTTGATAATGATTTCTTTTCCTACAACTGGAATACTGATGTCCCTTAAAGAAGAATCATCAGTGAACAGAAAAATTCAGAAATAAATAAATAAATGTAACAAGATTGCTGATTATATTGTCAATATACAAAGCCAAGTACCTTTTTATATATGGCAATAAATAATTAGAAAATGTAGTTAAGAATAATATATAATTTACACAGTAGCAACAAACTCCTCTAGGAAAAATCTAACCAAAAACAATGAAAATCATTATAGAGAGAATAAAGCTTTTGAATTCTGGGAAGGCCAAAATAATTGAAGTGGCATACCATATGCAAGGATAAGGAGATTTGATATTGTGAAGATGTTAATTCTCCCCAAATTGGTCAAGTTATTTAACATAATTTTAAAAAAAAGTAAAGGATCTTCAGTAGAACTCAAAAAGCTTACTTACTCTAAGACTTATGCGAAACAACAAAGATCCAAGAAGAGCTTAGGGCACTTCAGATGGAGAACAACTTGTGATACAAGTTGTTCTTCCAGATATCACCAAAAATCTTTGCCATTAACTTTTGCTTTTAACTCTGCAGCAGAAACATGCTATTTAATTACTTGATTAGATTAATGAAGTCCCCACATAGATGAAAGCTTGGAGAAGCAGTAGACTAATAGAGCAGAGCTGTCCATGTAGAGATCTATCATAAGCCACATATGTAATTCTAAGTCCAGCAGTCACACTAGCAAAAAGAAAAAGAAGCAGATGGAATGAGTTTTAGTAATATGTTGATTTAACCCACCATCTATTTCAGCTCCTCTGTCACATGAGTCTCTTTTCAGGTGCTCAATGGCCTCATGTGGCTAGCAGCCGCTGTGCTGCGTAGACAGAGACTGAGGGCTGGCTCTGCAGCCAGCAGAGGTTTGCTCCCCCAGCTTCCTCATCTGGAAGGAGCAATGCTAAGCAGCAATAGTACCTACTTCACACGTTGCTATAATTAAGCATCTTTTCATGATGTGCTCCACATGTAGCCATTCTTCTAAAGGCCTCCCACGCACTATTGTTCGGCAGTGTATGACAGACAGATCAGCAGAAAAGGGAAAACTTTTCAAAGAATGATTCTCAACATCATTTTCTATGTGACATATCAACAATAGGATTTAAGCATATCTTAAACCTAATTCTAGTTGCATCTAGAATGAGTGTGAAATGTAAAACTTTAAAACGTTAACGAGTTCTTCTCTATTTGAAGTCATGAAGATATTTTCCCTTATCATTTCTTTCTAAAAGCCTATCTGTAATGAAGAGCAAGATAAAACTGATCATACAACTTGTATTTCTCAAAAAACACCCCCCAAATGAGTCAACCAATGGGAGAAGATATTTTCAACTCATGAAACCAAGAAAAGATTAGTATTTGGAGTAGATAAAGAACTGTAAGGAAATGACTGGCAATCCACTTCAAGAAGTACACAAATAAAATGCATACATATTTTATGAAACAGGATATATATATATATATATATATATACATATAATGTCTATAGATATTTGAAATTATGTACAACCTCATTAATAATCAGGCTAATTAAAACCAAATACCATATTTCACATCCTCCAGATTGGCAACAATTAAACTGACAATACCAAATGTTGGTGAGAATGTGGAACTTAGGAAATTCTCATACATCTGGGTGGAGCGGAGGGTGGTCAAATCTTCCATGGGAACCGTGTACGTTATTTGTGTTCCAGCAAGCCCTCCTTCATGCATAAACGCTAAAGGATCCATGGCACAGACATAGTAGGTGACTTGTGTGACATTGGCTAAGACATCACTATTCCCAGTAAACACAAGCCTAGAAACAACCAAAAATGCATCCAGAAGAGAATGGAGACATAAATTACAGGATTTTCACACAATGTAACTCTAGACTTCAATGAAAAGGATAACTTTTCATACACATTTCAATGTGGATGAACCTCAAAAGTATAGTATTGGGCAAACACAGCAAATTATAGAATAAATGTAGTATGACACCGTTTATGTAAAGTTCAAAAGCAGGCAAAAACTAAACAGTGTATTGTTTGGAGAAAGATATATATACATGTGTGGCAACATGACAAAGAAAGTCAAAGAAAAGGATTTAAACAAAATTCAGCCTCGTGGTTGCTTTGAGATGGAGAAGGATACAATAGGGCAGGAACACATACAGGGTTCAAAGTCATGGCTGAGACCCTATTTCCTAAGGCTAATGGAACATACAGGTGTTTTTAATACGACTCCTTGAACTGTATATGTACATTGTATGTGCTCTTTTATGTACATTATACATCATGGTGTAAGAAACACTGCTTAGAATTTATGTTTTGCAGTGGGGCTTTTTGCTCAGTCAGGTCCTGGAGACTAGGGCGATTAGAGTGTGAGCTGGAGTTTGCATCGTGGGACTCCCCAAATGCCAACATCAGTGGACTTCACAGGGTCCAGTGAGATCTCCAGGGCATCCTGCAACCTGGGCGTCCTTGTCTGGGAAGCAAGTACCTGGCTTCTAGCAATCTAGCTGGGGGGACGAGGCACGGGTTGAGGAGCTGGGCGCATGTGCAGATTTCTGCTCCCTGTCGGGCTTTTGCTCTGCCCTCGTGGGAGAGGCAGTTGCCTTGCTGTATGGTGTGGAGAACTTGGGGTGTGAGCACTTTTTCAGGATTTCCAAGCAATTGCTGCATGTGTCCCTCTTGCTGTGCACTGCCCTTGGTACTGCCATTTCAGAGGTGCTCTGATTTCCTGGGGTTACCTCTCTTCACTTTCCTCTGTTCCCCACGTTGTGCCCCTTTGGGGAGATGATTTTCTTTTCTCTATTGGTTTTCCCCTTATGACAAGCGCTTCATGCCTCTCACCTGCGTGGCATCTTCCATTCCATTTCTTCACACTGCTTCCCACGCGAGGGAGGTTTCAGGGACAAACGTGTATCCAAGCTACAGTGTTTAGCCAGAATTACTCTCTACGACCCTTTCCATGTTGGGTGACTATCCCCCTTTGGATAGTCAAAGAGGCCACGCACACGCTGCCTGGCGAGCCAAGACTCAGCACAGGTATGAGAGTCCAGGGGTTATACGTCCCCTTTTCCACCAACCACCTCTATTCCCACGAGAAGGCTCCAGGGTCTCCTGCACCTCTGGTCTAGCTGCTGGATCCGAGTCTTCCTGCTGCAGGTTGCCACACTGTTCCCCGAATAACCAACCCAGAATAGGACTCTGAGGACCCCAGTGGCTCAGCCTGCAAAGCGGTGCCCCAGCCAGGTGTGTGCAAACAGCGCAGCCCCCGTGGGTGCAAGCGGCATGACCTTGGCTCTCCACGTTAATGGCTCCACGCGGGCAGAGTGCTTCCTTGGAAACAGCAGATAGTCATCGGGCCGTCAGCCTGCTCAGACTGAGAAGCACTTGGAATGAAATTGTATCTGGCAGTGGTGGGGGAGAGAAAGTGGAGAGCACGATGGGAAAGTCGCTTTATTTTTTTTCTTCTTTGACAACTACAAGTTTCCTCTGCTCCCTTGGAACCAAATTTCTGTTTTGACTAAATGGAAAGTCTCCAAGGAACGAGGGCTGATAGGGGAGATTTCGCTCCAAAGCACCCTCTGTTGCCTTCCATCAAGTTCTCCTTCCCCCTCCTCCACCGGCATCCCCTGCTCTCCTTCCTTTGTGCCCGGCTGCCCCTGTGTGCGCCATCTGCATCGGCTGCTGCCTGAAAAGCACTCTGCACCTTACGATAGCTCTGGCTTGCTGGCTGTGGCAAGCCAGGCCCTGAGGGGTCAGTGGAGTCCAGAGGCAGGGCCTGATAATGGGGGCAGGCAAGGGGTGCTGGAGCGGCCCTCAGTCCAGTGACTGGGCTCTGCTCCCCTGAGGGGCCTGCCAGTCCCAAGTGCCAAGCTGGTTGGGCAAGCTCCACCCCTCCTTCCCAGACCTCAACTCCTTCCTATGAGCGCCTCATACAGACAGGTGTGCACTGTGATTCTTGATGTTTTAGAATCAAATCCACTCAGCTTTCATCCAGGGGAAGGGAGGAAATGGTCCTTGTTGCAGGAAACTACCAAAAAGTGTGGAGCTGATTTTTCCTCCGACCTGAAGCCACGTGCTCTCTACCCAGATTTCTGCAACCTGCACACAGCCCACCTGAGGCTCTGATGCTAAGAGGGGCCCTCAGCACTTTCCCACCACGTGGTCTCCGGCCTGCATTTGCCAGTCTCTCTGGGCGAGAGTCGACCAGCACTCTGGCTTTGCAGTTGGAGGGCTGCTTTGGCTTGTGTCTTGGGAAACCCAAGCAGAAGTGCAGAAGTACAGAAGCGGGCGCTTGCTTCCTTCAGGTTAAGGAATCTTATGTGTAACTTTCAATAGAGTCTAGGGTTCAGAGGATATAGCATATCGGCATGACATGAAATAACAGTTAAATTTTATTATTATTGTCATCGTGATCTTCATTTATCTTTATGGGCGTCAGGAATTTGCCAAAGCACTTGATTGGCACTTTCTCATTTTCTCCAGCAGTCCTCCCGGAAGGGCCTGTTCTCTCCCTGGTGGTGCAGTGGGTTTAAGTGCAGCACTATGAAGCTCTCACAGCCACCACAGCACAAGTTCCACCCCCTGCTAGGGAGCTGACCCACATGGCCCAGCAGACCTCTCCTGACCCTTCTGCTGCTCCCCTCAGCAATGTGCTTCAGTACATCAGCCTGTTCTGCTTCCCACTCTGTCTCTGGTCAATCTTCTCACTGACCCTGCACCTCTAGTCTAGTACCCCAGTTCTGTATGCATAAATAACTTAAATCTTTAAAAAATGATATTTTTAGAGAGAGAGAGAGATAGCATATTCACAGCACTTTTATTATAGTATAGTGCTAACATTGTTTCATTTTATTATTAGTTATTATTGTTAATCTCTTACTGTGCCTGATTTATAGGCTGAGCTTTATTATGGGTATGAGCACTATCTTCAGTTTGATGCATCCCCTGGGCTTCTTAGAATGTGTCTCCCACAGAGAGTGGGGGCTGTGGTATTTACATGGGGTTTATAAGTCACATAGGAATGGGCTTGCCCTTGGGGACCAGATTTGCAAGTAGCTCCTGAGAGCTGTGTTTATAAACTGCCTGGGAGGGAAATGTTGAGAGTCGCTGGTTAAAAAGTTTGGATCAACGGAGGTGACAGAGGATATGTTGGTGCAGGGGCATTGGAGCACCTCTCAGTGGCTTTGTCAAGACGCCACCTCTGTCCAGGGCACATGGCAGCCACCTGACTGGCAAGACACACACCTTTAGGCTGGACCATTACACCAAGACCAGAGTGATTCTCAGAAGTGCACTGAGGAGAGGAGAGGGCTCTGAGGGGCTGAGACGGGACAGTAGCCAAGTGTGATCTGACCAGCTGATGGTGCAACAGAGGGTGATGCTTCCTGGGATGGGTGGAGACCAAGCTGGCTCCAAGGTGTCTTCAGCTGAGGGTCTTAGGCTGGAGTCCTAGGTCTGTTCAGGGTGAAGTGGGCCCCTGGGTTTAAAAGAAAGGAAATGACCAAGAGGAATTTACAGATCTGTAATGGCCAAGGGATTTGAAAGTCATTTGTTTTGAACTAGAGTAAAAGCAGAAGGAAGCAAGGGAATGTTAACAGATTTCTTGACTAGCCAGGAACAAACCCAGAAGTCCAGGGATCCAGTGTGATTTCTGCTGAGACCCATCTCTGATGCTGGAATATTTCTTGTCCTGTGGCTGTGACTTAGGCATAGTTGGCACCTGGAAACCTCTTCACCTCGTAGTAAAAGCCATTCTGTGCTACTCATGGTTGCCATGGGGACTTGAGCCAGAGCCAGGAAGAGTTGGAGGTTACAGCCAGGGCTGAACCTTCAGGAAAGGACTCCCAGGTTTACAGGACCAGAGCAGCCTAATGGCTGACAACAGTGGCCTGGTAATCCACCCTACCACCTGCTCTGTGGCTCTTGGGGTGCCCCCTGCACCTGCCACTAGTCCATCATCACTACAGCTCACATGACCTGCCTCTGCTTTTCTTCAGGAGAGTAGCAAGGTGACTTCTTTAGGGGATACTTTTCTTGCTGCTAGCATGGAATTCAAATGGCAAGCTTGAGGATTAAGCTTCTATTTGATCTACATGAGGGTCATCAAATGAGGCGAGATCATAGATCTGCCATCCCAGCCCTTCCAACTAAGCTGACAGCTTAAGCAAGTTCTAAGAAGTTGTATTTCAACCTGTAGATCTTGGGAATAATTCATTTTCTTGGTGTTTGTTAAGTACCACTGGCAAACTGTGGTGCTAGCAAGATGCCTTAAAATAATCTGAAGTGTTAAGACACATCATTATAACAATTTTTCCTTTTCATTTCTTCTAACTGGATGGCATCTTTAAAAAAAAAAAACTCAATAACATACAATTTTCTATTTTCCCTTTAAACCACTGTATTCATTCCCAGTGCTGTTAGAGCAAATCACCACACGTTTAATGACTTAGCACAACACAAATCTATTCTCTCACACTTCTGGAAGTTAGAAGTCCTACAACGAAGGTGCACCAGGACTGTGTACCTACTGCTGTCTCCAGAAGAACCCAGGTCCTCGTTTTCTGCAACTTCTAGAACCATTGGCTCATGGCCTCAGCTGCCAATGATTGAAGCGAGCAGTAAGGCAACTCCAATCTTTCTGCTGCTCAGTTGCCATCATCACATATTTTCTGACTCTGATCATCTTGTCTCTCTCTTGGAAGGACTCCTGTGGTGGCATTTCAAATCCCAAGAGATTTGAAAGTCATTTGTTTTGAACTAGAGTAAAAGCAGAAGGAAGAAAGGGAATGTCAACAGATTTCTTGACTAGCCAGGCACAAGCCCAGAAATTCTAAAATCTACAATCCTTAGTTCAGTCCTACCTACACAGCTCTCTTTGCATGTAAGCTCCACATGGGTGGCTCTGGGGAGTGGAGCCCATCCCCCTGGCATCCAAATGGCCACAACCACTACAATTCTGAACTGCATGGCGCTATGCTTACTGGCAAATAAGCGTTCGCAGGGCCCTACCTGGTGGCACAGTGGGTTAAAGCACAGCATTAAGAAGCTAAAGCTACTTCAGCACGAGTTCGATCCCCGCCCCGGAGGTGACCCACATGGCGCGGCAGACCTCTCCTGTCTTGC
>NW_004567103.1:13980646-14003790 GCF_000260355.1 Condylura cristata | reverse complement strand
CATAGCACCATGCAGTTCAGAATTATAGTGGTTGTGGCCGGCTAGCTTCAGCCTGGTGGTCCTGAGTGCAGGGGGTGGGAGCCTCATATATCACTGAACTCCACTTTCCCTGAGTCTCAAGTGAGGTATAAAAAAGGACCATTGCTTCCTTAACATGGGTAGTTCCTCTGGAAAATTTGAATGGAGGGGGCCACCAAGGTGATTTTGCTTAATTTATGTCTTGGGCTCTCCTCTTACAAAGCTACTACCCTAGACTTTTAAAAGCTCCCAGAGTGAGAGAATGAGTGGCACTGGCCAGAAGGTAGTGTTGGGGGCAACAAGAGTATCTTCCAATCAGCAGCTGCTGTCATCATTGAAATGTTCCTTCTTCAAAGTAGAGCCTCTGAACTCACCCCCGATTAGCAGAGGTGGGCTGGGGTGGAGAGGACTGAAGCTGTAGCCAGCAGGATTGGGTGGGCCAGAGTAGGGAAGATGGGCTGGGTTCACCAGGGACTTTGGGGATCTGAGGCCACTGAAAGAGGAAAAGTGTGAATTTTGTGGATGCCTATGCTCATTCTGGGTAGTGATGTTCAATTAACCTTTTCATTTGAATTATTCTTTTCCTCAAATTTTTCTTCAGTTAAACGTTGACATGGGTGAGTTCAGATGTTATAGGATAGTTGTTGTTACAGGGCAGGGAGAGGGACACCCCTGAACCCCCAAATCTGCCTGCTTTGAATAGGTTCTGCCATCTGTCTCATCAAGACAAAACATGTAAGACCTTTAATGGAAAGGAATTTTAATACAATTAGTGTGCAGTATAGAAAAGACAATATAGTTTCTAAATCAAACACCCAAATTTACCCATCTCCTCATGGGTAAAAGTCCACCCAAAACGGACTGGCCTAAAGCAAGTCCTGAAAACCAGACACAAGTCAAAAACACCTTCCAGCAAGGGCCCATGGAAAAGGGTCAGAAATGGCCAGACAAGTCTGGGAGGAAAAGAGCAAAATCAAAATCAAGATAAACACAGACATGGTGAACCTCCCCAAAGGTCTCTCACCCACATCTGTTTCACCCAGTCCAGGGCCAAGAAACCAGAGCTCCTTCTTCACAGGTCTCTGCTCCCTGTGTCTCCCTCAGGTCACCTCTGGCTCTCCATCCTGCTTCCTTCCTCTTCAACCTCCTCTCTAGATTCTTCTCCTCCCTGCTCAGCTTCATCTTCCTTTTGGGTGCGGCAGGGAACCTGGACCCCCCCCCTTTCCTGGGGATCCCCCTGTTACATTGTGAGTACAGGTGAGTCAGTACATATAAAGTACATGGGACAGTGCCCAGTAAGTAGTCAAGAAATTTGAGCTACTGTAAGAGTGGGGTCCCCAGGAAAAGGGGATGTTCCAGTTTCCCTGCCCCACCCAGAAGTAGGGTGGAGCTGAGGAGAGAAAAAGGAGAAACAGAAGGATCTGAAGAGAAGAGGAAGGCGGCAACGGGATGGAGAGCCAGAAGGAGCTCTGAGGAAGCCACATGGAGCAGCGAGCATGTGAGGAATAAACCGGGCTTGTTTCCTGGCCCTGGACTGGCTAAGGCAGATGTGGGTGAGAGACCTGGAGGGAGGTGACTATGGCAGTGTTTATAATGATTTTGATTTTGCTCTTTTCCTTCCAGACTTGTCTGGCCATTTCTGACCCTTTTCTATGGGTCCTGGCCAGAAGGTGCTTTAGTCTTGTGGCAGCTTTCAGGCCTTGCTTCGGGCCAGTCCCTTTTGGATGGACTTTTGCTTTGTGTTCCATATTGTATATTTACTGCATTAAAGTCCCTTTTCATTAAAGTTTTATATGTTTTGTCTTGTTGTGGCGGATGGCAGAACCCACTTAGAGCAGGCAGGTTTGGGGCTCAGGGGCGCCCCTCTCCCTGCCCTGTGACACTACCATTGATAACACTATCATTCAGGCTTTTGGGGAAGGCAATAGAGCTGAAAGAGCATTGCTTCCTCCATAGTGTGTGTGGTAGTGTGTCTGTTACAGGACAGCAAATCTGTTAGAGGACGGGGGGAGAGGGACACCCCTAAAGCCCCCAAACCTGCCTGCTCTAAGTGGGTTCTGCCATCCGCCGCAACAAGACAAAACATATAAAACTTTAATGAAAACGGACTTTAATGCAGTAAATATACAATACGGAACACAAAGAATATAACTTCTAAATCAAACACCTGAAGTCACCCATCCCCTTGTGGGCAGAAGTCAACCCAAAAGGGGCTGGCCCAAAGCAAGGCCTGAAACCTGCCACTAGACTAAAGCATCTTCTGGCCGGGACCATGGAAAAGGGTCAGAAATGGCCAGACAAATCTGAGAGCAAAAGAGCAAAATCAAAATCAATATAAACACTGCCATAGTCACCTCCCTCCAGGTCTCTCACCCACATCTGCCTTAGCCAGTCCAGGGTCAGGAAACAAGCCCGGTTTCTTCATCACATGCTCGCTGCTCCATGTGGCTTCCTCAGGGCTCCTCCTTCTCCATCCTGCTTCATTTCCTTCTCTCTCCTTTTTCTCTGCTCAGCTCCACCCTCCTTCTGGGTGGGGCAGGGAACCTGGAACTTCCCTTTTTCCTGTTGGCAACACCCCACTCATAACCAGGAGTCCTGGAGAAGGGTGCAAATGCAGGATGGTGCTGAAGAGCAAGACCCTGGCCTTGTTATTGATAGGATAATCACGCAGCGTCCGTCATGAGGGGAAAGAGGAATAAAGAGACAAGGGGAAGGGTAAAACTAGAAAACGTGCTCTGTCGTCTGTAATATCAGAGTTGCGAGTCTGCCCTCCAGGTGCAGCTCATCTGCTTGATGACTGCGTATTGTCAGTGAGATCAAACTCTAGATCCCCAGCCAGGGATTCAAACTTACCAACAAGGCTTTCCATTGGTCAGTTTCTGGGGTCCCTTGTCATACTACCTAGGTCCTTGGCCCCCATGGGTTCCAGTCATATCTGCGCTGCATAGCCTTCGCAGGGTGATCAAGCTTTCCACTCTTGATTTATTTGAAAGGCACCTGCAGGGGTGGGCTCCTATAACCAATTGGCTGGGCAGTTCTGACCTTGCTTAGGAATTCATAACTGTAGGTAACAAGATGGTGGCTAAACAGGCCATGTAGGATTCACAGACCCACAGGAGAGCAATGAAATGTACAAAGTGGGAGAGGGCCAGAGGTCAGCTGACTTAGCATATAAAAATATGGGATTCTGAATTCAATTTTAAATTTGGATAAGCAACACACATATGCAATGTATAATATATTGCTATATCATAAGATGTTTATACGTTTTATATAATATTTTATATGTTATATTTACGTATCTATAAATATTTAGTGTGTATATATATTTCATAGGAGTATGTTCTATGCAATGTTTATTTGCAATACATAGTTTATTCTGAATATGGTATTTTATTTGGCAACTCTATGGGGGCCGAGGGGGAGGACAGGAAGGAAAAGGAGATCTCCAGTTATAACTAGAGGAAAAAGTCCGATGCATTTACAGCTGTGTTGCATCCAAACCCTAGTCTCGTGTTGTTTCCAAGGACTGAAGTCCAGACAAGGAAGCCTCTCTGTACAGCCTCTACCTGGCAGGCTCCAGTAACTAGGCCAGGCATTCGGGGCATTAATCCACCCCTGAAATCGGATCCTGTGTTTGCTGATTATTAAGCTACCCTGATCTCCATTCTTCTCCATTCTTCCCCCCTTCCCCAAATGCACAGGCGCACAAACACACAGTCTTTGGCTGGAGGTGGAGAGGTTAAGGGGGAGGGGGTGGGGAAAGGATTAGAGTTTTATCAAAATAGCATCTACAGAGATCCTTGCAGGATAGACCTTGCTCCCTAGCATGCCTGTGGCCTGGGGCCAGGCCTGGGGGGAAAACACCAGCTGGTCAAGGAAGGAGGGTCCCCGGCGGGTGGAGGCTCTACCAGGTCGGTGTGTGGTTGGGGGGGCGGATACCCTTCGCCCTCCCAAGACAGGGTCTTCTGCTCCACCCAGCTCTTTCTGGACTTCTTCTTTTTTCTGGATAAATTTACTTTTCAAGCAGCATCAGGTATTAAGATACTGGGACTTACTTTCATGGAAGGGGCCAACTGTGGCTGAGAGACAGCAGGCCCTTCTGGGCCAGGCAAGCTTGCAGAACTGGGTTCACAGTCATTTGGGTGCTGAAACTCTTGGAGGTCATCTTTTCCTGTTCCTGCCTTCACCCCAGACTTGCTAGGGTACCAAGAAGAGATAATTTCATTCCTCAAGATTACAAGTTCTCCTGGCTCTCAAAAGTGACAACAAAATTCTGTTCAAAGCTCGCCCTCATCTTTTTTTAAGTAAAGGTTTGTTTTCCACCCAGTTTATGGCCCTGGTTCTCACAGATTGTTTAATTTCTTTTCTGCTTCTCATGTCTACTTATCAGTAAAGGAGAAAAAAAATCTGAGTGGTTCCTATGTAAGAATAGCTTCTCTTGAGGTATAGGAAGACCTGCTAACTATGACATCAAAGGAAGAAGTCCACAAGGAAGATATTGATAGATAAGATTCAGCAAACACTGAAAATTTTGTATGTCATAAATATCATAAAAACATACAATGGGGCCCTCCCTGGTGGCGCAGCGGGTTAAAGCACAGCACTAAGAATCAAAAGCCACTTTCACATGAGTTCGATCCCTGCCTGCCCCGGAGGTGACCACATGGCGTGGCAGACCTCTCCTGACCCGCCCGCTGCTCCCCTCAGCAGTGTACTTTGTGGATCTGCCTGTTCTGCCCCCGACTCTGTCTCTGGTGAATCCTCTCACTGCCTCTGCAACTCTGGACTATACCCCAGTTCTGTATGAATAAATAAATAAATCTTAAAAAAAAATACAATGGAAATATTTCTTACATCTATCCTTTATATAAAGAGCTCTTACAAATTAATAACAAAGAGAAACATGTATCACTAATGAAGAAATATAAATGATCAATAAACTATAGAGGGAAAAATTCAGCCTGAATGGTAACATGTGAAATTCAAATTGAGTAACAATGAGATGTTACTTTTGTGTCTAAAAATTGATGAATATATATTTTTAAAAAGATAATACCAAGTGTTGACAAGAATGTACCAACACTGGGACTCCAAGTACTATAAACTGCAGTGTTAAAATGTAGAGTATTTTTAAGGAGGCAACATGAATTACGAAATAAAAATGCTCCCATCTTTTGAGTCAGGTATTCTCTTTCCAGTAATATATTGAAGAAAATAATGTTTTATGCCAAGATTTGGGATGTTCTTTCTAACACTGTCTATAATAAGAAAAAAATTGAAATTTATGAACAGTAATTACTTTAATGAACGATGACAGCTGAATTGTTAGAATACTCTGCACTCATTGAAACTGTGCTGTAGGACAGTCGTTGTCAGGCTATTCTCAGTGGAATCATCAGGTGAGATTTTGCGGGCCTGGTATCCCATCTCTGGTGGATACTCTTCTGTTTTGCATACTAGGCTGGCTTCCATGTAAGATTTAATTTGAAGCACAGAGGTAAAGTACAAATAATTTTAAAAGCTCTCTTGGATAAGAGTGCTTGAGAATTGCCAGATGGCTCCTGTCGGCCCCTCCAGACTAGCTTCCGCTCCTGCCCTACTCTGCTTTCTTCCCCAAGCCATCAATCTATATGGATCACATGACATGGATGATTCTTTTCCTGTTTCCACAAGTAGGAACCCTCCCCCCACCACCTCTTCTCTCCTAAAATTCCATAGAGCGGGAAGAGAATTGGCTCTCCTGGCCCTTCCCTCATGAGACCACTAGGAATTGATGGCTCTCAAAGAAGAAGAGCTTTCAAGAAGCCAACACTGGAATACAGTGGGCTGTGCCCCTCGGGTCACTGTTCACTCAGTCCATAGCGTTACAGATCAACATCTGTATGTATTATAGTATGCTTATAACTAACATTCTGGTTTCAATTAATTCTTTTATTTAGACTATAATTATTTTTGTTTAAATGTTTTTATTGAGGTAGCTTTGGTTTATATCATTGCTAGTATTTTAGAAATAAAGGGCCTTCCTCGTCAGGAGTGTGCATAACGCACCCTCCAGCCAAGCACCCATGGGCCACCACCACAGACCACAGTGGTCCCACCTCACGTTGCCTCTCCCCTTCTCCTCCCCTTCCAGCTGCCTCTGTTCTATGGTCAAACTCTCAAGGGTTAGTTATTATGTTTGACTTCATCTGACTCTGCATGGTTTCTTTATGTCCCACATATAAGTGACAGCATCTGGTATTTTAGTCCATAATTTTTTAGTTGAGAAAATACTCCCTGAGGTACCTGGTTAAGTTATGTTTATGCAGGATGTTCCTAATTGTATTTGTTTTCCTATTAAAATATATAAATATTGTAAACCAAATATTTTCCCAGTTCTGTCTCCCCTACTTAGGTGTCTTCAACAAGTGTATTTATAATGAAAAAGTTTGTTCAATCAGTGATATCTAATCACTCATTTGAATATTTAATTCATTTAGATGCGCTAAAACTATCACTCCCCTCAACGGTGTTCATTCTTGTATAGACTACAAACTTACCCAGTTGAAGGTAGGTCTCCACGAAGGATTCTTTATATAAGTTGAAATACTTTAAAGCTCAACTACAGTTCCTTAAAATGAAACCTTCCCCCATTTTAACAGTCATTATCACTTTTCCAGAGCATCCCCAGGGCTTGATAAGATCAATGACTTCCCGTTTTTAAATTTTGTTTTCTATAATTGCAATCTGTTTACAGATTCAGACGTTAAAACTTTTTGGTTCTTTCATTTGCTGAATATTTAGATTAAAGATTTCAACTGATTTTGAACATGATGCAGTCAAAATTTAGAAATTTTAGGACATATAGGCTAATTTGCAATTAGCCTTTATGGTTTCAAGTATTTCTGAATACAGTTGCGACTAAAGCAGAGAAAGTGCTCACTGCTATGCTAACAAGTTTATATGTGCAAATATATTTGTATTTAATATCAGTTTTGACAAAGAAAAGTACATAGTTGTTACCATGTAAAAATAAAAATACTTGCACGTCTTGATAATGATAGTTTCTATTTGAATCATAGAATTTTTGTAAAAATGAACAATTGTGTATACTTGCAACCAATTAAAGTATCTTTTTGCTCCCTGAGTTTCTTCATTTAGTAAGAATGGTGTGTTTACCATAATGCTGTTATTTCTTCAATTTTTTTTTAACCACTACCAAAATTTAATCTCCAGTGTTGGACTTTGAAAAATAATTTAAAATATTTACAATCATGTCAGACTAAATTTTCAAAAACATTAGATTCTATGAGTTGAATTCTAAAAATGAGTCATTATTTTGAATTTAAATAATTGATTTCTGATTGGATCATCTAAAGACACTGATAGGAAATTGGCTTTATTTAGCTGGTCACCAGATTCCTTTGCAGCTGAAGGAGCTGGCAGATTTAATACATACTAGTGAACTTTTAGTTTGTAAACAAAAAACTTGGTATCAAAATGAGCAAAATTCTAACATCATGTTGATGTAGGTGAGACGTTCTAGTTCACAGACATGTGAAACACAAAAGCACATGTGTTATCTGCAGCTGTGTATGTAAAATTATTGTTTGTGTCAAGGTCTTTAAAAAGCTTGTCTTCACGAAACCATGTCACGTGATTAGTGGTGTGACTATTTTTTTGTGACAGGTGTTGACAAACTTTTTGTGCAAACTACATGCCTATTCATCATTATTGTTCTTGAGAAATGGAAATTAATACTTATTTTTTCATTAAATAAACACTCAAGAATTTTAGAGTATATTGCTGGAAGAGTTTACCAAACCATAGAAGGAAGCTGTTGTGGCTTTGTTTACAACAAAATTATTGTCATCTTATTACTCCCGGCATGCATCATATGTATACAAACACACACATTCACCTGTAACTTCCCACCTTGTTCAACCCTCTCCCTGAGGGCTCTCCCAGAAGCTGTGTTTCTCAGCTTTGGCCCATTCCACACCAGATGAGGTAAACTCAGGGGACAGCAGCACCCACTACGTCTAACACTACAGCTGAATGAGGTGACGCTGCCCCTAGCTACTTAAATCCGGGCACATATAAAACAAAATCATGATTAGTGGGTGCCTGGAACATTTTTCTCAGAAAAGAGGCATTCATGGCACTGGGTCGGGAAATGGCAGAGACGGAAGAACTGTCACCGGTCTTTCAGCTCTCACCACACGGTGGACGCACACCTCTCACAGACACCGAGACCCCTGGCAGATGCTGAGGAAATCAAAAAGTGTTCTCCTATCCATGCCACCGGAGTTTAGTGCAACAATTAGTAACAATTAGAATTTAGCAAAAATGGGGAATCTGGGCAGTAATACTGAGACATAAGATACACCCCAGGATTAATTCAGGCAAACCTGGATGCGGGGTCACCTTTCCTCTCCACCCACACTTCTGTCAACAGTCCTTTGTGAGTAACCCCCTGCCCCCCAACACACACACACCCACACTCATCCTATTTTGAACGTGCCATCTGTTTCCTGTTGGGTTCCTGGCGGATACAGTGGGATAAAAGGCTGTGCACAATATATTGTTGTATGACAAAAGAAGATTGCAAAGTAGAGTGACAATATGCTCCAAATTAAGTATGCTAGATAGTCATGTATATATAATTGCATAGAAAAAAGTCCTGGGAACACATACATCAAAACATCACTTGTAGTTATATGGGTGGTAAGATTAAAAATGACTCTTTCTTTTCTTGTTTTCTTTATGTGGATTTAGAAAAGTATCTCCAGTAAGCACAAATTGTGTTTGCAATAAGATAAAAAGAATGATTTTCATGATCCTTTGGGAGAGGGGGCTGGGGCACGGGGCTTGGTTTGGCTCTCGCGGGCTGGCTACGCTCCGCAGTGTGTATGCGCCACAGTACGACTGGGCATGCCCCTGGCCTCTGAGGAGCTACCATCAGAAACTCCAGTTTTTACGATTTTTCTTAGAGGCATTGAGAGAACTTGTTGGGCTATTACCTAAGATTGTGAATGCTGACGACAGTCCACGCACATACCTAACTTGACTCAGGGAGACTTGACTCTTCCGTAGAGTGATTACATAGCAGCCTGCTTCACACCAAGGAGTGTGTTAGGGTACCTTCTTTTCCCACAACCTCAACCTTTTTTTTTTTTTTTAAATGATTTATTTATGCATGCATACAGAACTGGAGTGCAGTGAGAGGTGCAGGGCAGTGAGAGGATTCACCAGAGACAGAGTGGGGAGCAGAACAGGTGGATTCACTGAGATATACTGCTGAGGGGAGCAGCGGGTGGGTCAGGAGAGGTCTGTGCGCCATGTGGATCACCTCCCAGGCCGGGGATGGAACTTGTGCTGAAGCAGCTGCGGCTAGCTTCATAGCACTGTGCTTTACCATGTTGTGCCACCAGGGAGGGCCTCAACCTTTGCTTAGAAGAAATTCTGTGTGAAAAGTATTCCTCTATCTTACCTTTAAGCAGACTGACTTGGTGGTGTGGAGAATGGAGAGGAAGGAAGAGGTAAGATTACCTACATCTATACAAATACAAGCACACACACACACACACACACACACACATTTGCATGTGACGTATTTATCTTGTCAGAGAAACATAGAACTTGGTAAAATGTCTGTCTTTCTCTCTGTCTGTCTACCTAATCTGTCTAACTCTACCCGCCTATCGTTAGTTGTAAGTGTGGGCTACCCATTTTCAAAAGTGAAGGGGAGACTAGTAGAGGTCATTGCTATTTTCGGAATGCAAACATGTTTTCAGTTCCCACAAGGGAATGTTGAGGGAGGGTGATTTTTGTGATTCTTAGAAGTGGGATTTTTGAAGATTGAAGGTCCCGTGTAGACAGCATGAACACATTCTTCTCAAAAGAAGTATGGCAAGAGAAAGAGAGGTCAACTGAGTATACATATATGCATGGATATAGCAAGCTTGGCATTCTCAGGCTTGGTAAAAAAGGGCTCTGCCCAAGCTAAAGAATAACCCAAAGATATAAATGGATCAGTGGTGACCAGTACCTATGGGACACTCTAGGGCCAAATAAATATGGGTAAGTGTTAACTATAATAGTGGAAATTAAGAGTAAGCGTGTCCTGTCTGTGTATGAGCCAAGAAAGATGGGAACAAATTGGTGAAAGAGTAGATGAGGAGGATACGCAAACAGAGGAACTGTCTCCCCCTCTTCCTAGTGACAATGGCTTCAAAGTGAGGAGCCAAGCACCTCTCATAGCCACTGGGGTGGGGGGTATAGGAACGAAGACTTGTTTCACCAAAGCACTGTGGTTCTGTGACAGGGTGGAAGAAGAAAGGAGGGATTGGTTGGTAAAAAAACATAGTTGCAGGCCCTCCCTGGTGGCGCAGCGGGTTAAAGCACAGCACTGAGAATCTAAGGCCGCTTCCGCATGAGTTCGATTCCCGCCTGCCCCGGAGGTGACCCCATGGCGTGGCAGACCTCTCCTGACCTGCCCGCTGCTCCCCTCAGCAGTGTACTTTGTAGATCTGCCTGTTCTGCTCCCCCCTCTGTCTCTGGTGAAGCTTCTAGCCGCCCCTGAGCCTCTGGCCTGTACCCCAGTTCTGTATACACGAATAAATAAATCTTTAAAAAAAAAAAAAACATAGTTGCACTCCAGTCACTGCTCGACAATACACGAATAAATAAATCTTTAAAAAAAAAAAAAACATAGTTGCAGACTGCAGCTCTGTACCTGCCGTGGGAGGATTTTAGAGGCACTTATTAAGGGTCAGAGAGATGTAATGCAGGTTGGAGAAGCAAGCTGCCTAGTCAAAGAGAGGGCAGTGGGAAGAATCCAGAAATAGAGCTGGAAGATCCAGTTCCAGCAGGAGGAGCATGAAGGAGACAGATGAAGTGGGGAGTGAAAGCCCCTTGGGGAGGTGGTTGGATGCAGGCCAAGGAGGGTGGTGGAAAATAGCTTTTGGTGCCAAGAGAAGAATGAATTGAGTGAGAGGCCATGGGAGGGTGGAGGGAGAGGGCACAGGGCAGGCCCCACAGGAATCGCAGACATCCAGTGAGAGATGATGGTGATTCCAGCTGTCCACCCGTTCTGTTGATCTCGTGCTGGCAGGAAGAGGGTTTGGATGGGACTGATAGTGGCAGTCGAGGGAGAAGGGGGTGCTGGAGAAGGCAGAGGCTCAGGGTATTGGCTGTTGTGAGCCAGCATGAGTGAGGCCTTGCCCTGTGAGCTCTCACAATTGGGATCAGTTCTATTTTTGTGCTTTATGGAGTGCTGACCCTAGCCCAGACTGTGTTCTGAGAAAGGCCAGGACTACCTAAAAAAATCTCACTCGGTCCTCTGGACAGGGGGCCATTCTGAAGTCCTCCCAAAGAGCATGCCATCTTCAAACGGGAAGCACAGACTGGAATGGGGGCAGTCATTGACCAGGGGGTGTTGACTGCATGGGGCCCTTTGACCCCTATTAGCCTCACTGCCCTCCTGGCTTCCTCCTTCTCACCCACTTCTCAGGGGAGCATCAGAGAAGGTTCTCCATAGAGCAGACAAACATGGGGAAGCTGAGACAAGCAGTGGACTGTGTCTTCTAACTGTGCTCATTTTCCAGAATGAGGAAAAAAGAGGTAAGGCAAGGAGAAGAAAGGTTTTGAAGTAAAGAAGAATATGGGATTATTAAGTTTGTCATCCCAAGCATTATAAATCAGTTGCAAGATCTACAGGTATCCAATGACTGAATATATTTTTCGGTTCCATTCCAGTAACTGTTTTCTAGAGATGAGCTAGTCTACTTCATTATATCACGTCTCAGGCCATAACCATCCCATTCTCTCATGTCTGTCTGTTTTTTCCATTTACATTATTCCAGTTCTTCTCTTGTTCTCTGCTTTTGGTAGAGGACAAGCCTTCTTTATGGACAGAACCCAGTGCTAAAATGGTCCAAGTGTTGGAGATGGCAGATAAGAGTGTGGCTGGGGGTGCTCAGGGAATGACAAATAACAGAAAGTCCTAAGAAGAAAGACAAGTAGAAATCCAAAAAGGAGATGAAGTCATTGAGATTTCTTTCTTTTAAAACAGCCTTATTAGGATATAGTTCATCTAGCATGCAATGCTGTCATACAATTCAGTGGCTTTAGTATAGTCAGGGTGTGTACCTCCACAATTTTAGGACATTTTCATTACTGCTGAAAGAAGCCCTCACCCCTTAGTCACCACCCCCAACCCTTCCCTCAACCCTAGGATAATTCGCTTTTGTTGTGAGGTTTCTTTAGTTGCCAATTTCATCCAGGATGAATTTGCAGCGTGCTTTAGTGTATATGAAATACTTTCCTGAAGTCACTCAATTTTGATCTCTTTCAACTCACTTAAGTAAGCAGGACAGGTGGTTTTATCTTCTGTCCATGAAGAAGGCCAGAAAAACGGAGTGTCTCTGAGTGACAGAATTGTAGCTCCCATGGAGGAATGGAGTGACACATGGCCCCTCGTGTCTACGAAAGCAAAGTAAAGAGGAGTCCGTGACTAACATTTCCTTCACTGTTCCACAAAAGTTAGGAAAATAAAGACAAAGGCAAGATGAAGAAGCAAGAAGAAGGGCTGAAGTGCATGTGGAGGAATTGACATGAAACATCTGCTAGAATGCTCTAATTAAGATGTATGAGCTGCTGGAATGCATTGCCCAAGGTAGCTGCAAGATCTCCTTTTCGTGGGATTAAAAAAAGAAAAATAAAATAAAATAAAACCCCATAGCAGAGCTCTCTGGCAGGATTTATTTTAAGGAGTGGTTGTATTGGGAAGCGGGGGGATGGATTAGGTGGCTGGCTGGTCTCTCCCAGTGCTGGGAACCAGGAAGGCAGGTGGCAGACACATGTCATCTCTGCTGACATGAAGTTATTCATAGTCCCTATAAAGAGGCCTCTATTTATTTTTGGTCCTTCAGTCTGTAAAGTGAGACACTCTATACTCCCTCATCTGAGGGCCAAGCCCTTGATGAGGCAGTGCAGAAACTCTAGAGACAAAACCAAACACACAATCCTTCCCATCTATTTAACTTCTCTTTGTCCTAACTATGTATGCTGTTTATCTATTGCTGTTTAACAAGCCCCCGAATCTTAGTGGCTTGAAACAGCTATAAAGGATTATTATAGTTGACAGTTCTGTGTGCAGTCTGGGATCAAGTGGACAGTTATTGCTCGGACTCGCCCATGAAGCTGCAGCTAGATAATGATGTTGGCCGCCAGTTTCAAAATGGCGTACTCATGGCTGGCTGTGGATGCTGGCTGTAAGCTAGGAACTCAGCTGACGTTATCAAATGAACTGTCCTCATGTGGCTGTGTTGTGTGTGCTTTTCATAGAATAGTTATTTTCTGGAGGGTTCGGGTTGGCTTCACTCACATGCTCAGCATCTTGATAGAGGAAGTTGGGAGGCTGGGCTCCTTGGACGGGCCAATACGGCAGCCAAAGCATCAGTTCAGGGGTCTGAGAGGCCAAAGCAGGTGCTCTCAGTCCTTTTAGAGGTCAGACCTAACCTAGTATAGTATCACTTCTGGTGGTCTAGTCTATGGTCAAAGTAGTCACTGCCCACCCCAGAATCAAGCGGAAGACAGTAAATCCCACTATTTAATGGGAAGAGTGACAAAGGACTAGTGACCATCCTAATCTGCCATGTTGTGGAAGGTAGTCAGTGATGGATTCAGGGAAAACTGCATAAAATGCTCAAGTTAAAAAAAAAAATAAGTTGCATTTTCAGAAATTTAGGGAGATAAGAATTGGGCTAGAGTGGTAAGGTTAAAGTGGGGGAAAGCCTGGAGTTAAGTGAGTTACATCTTAGAATAAGTCATTAGTCAACCCCTTTATTTAATAGGCATTTATTGAGCCCATAGCTAATGTCAAGTACACATACTACAGAGATAACCATGAGGTGGACCTTACTTTCTAAAAACCCAGTTTGGTAATACATGGACTAGATATCCCAAATTGAAACAGAGTTTCTGGTATACATGCTACTCTCAGCACATAGTATGTTGGATATTGAAAGACTACATAGAAAAAATGGTACAAAGTCTGATGGGATGAGTCTCTTGATTTAGCAAGCTATTAGGCAAAAAAAGTAAAGACGTATTTATCATTATTAATAAAGATAGATGAAAGATGTGGGCAGAGTGGCCAGGCTAAATCGATTTCTCTGGAGAGATTCCTTCTGGTGGAGATATGTGCCTTCATGGAAAATTATTTGGAAGAAATGCGGCATGTTCAGGATCTTTGGGTTCAGCTGAAGTTGCTTGGAGGCCTTGAAAGCAGTGGCTATAATTCATATTTCTGGACTAGTACTTTTTTGACAGATCCAAATGGATTCCCAGTGGGGAGGTGAGACTGCCAGCTTAAGGAACTTTTCCCTGTTATTGCTTAATGTGCATACTACAGGCCTGGTCTAAGGCGAAGGCACATTTTTTGAGCAAAAGAGAACAGGGAGGTAGAAAGAGGAGCAATTACAGATGGAGACAGACCTCGGGAGTGACACCAGTGGCAGAGGAGATGAGAAGGGGGTCCAGGTTGAGTATCTGTACTTGGGCTTGCCAATTGTTAGAGCTGATTTGACTGAATGACAGTTTGGCTGAAAAAAAGCAATATATTTAGCTCATTTGGCTATCTTAAAAATAGAATTGACTGATTTTAATGGAAGAAATAGCTACTAAATCATAGTGAACCACACAGAGAAAACCTGTAGAAAAAGCAAAGCTAGCCTTTGCCTGGAGGTCAAAGTGAGGATGTTGTTCCAAGCACACTCCTCTTACGCTGTCCTGGATCTGAGACTGGAGCCCTGAAGATCAGGAGGAGAGAGGATTATAAGGAAGGGGACAAGCCATAGCTGCTTCTTCTCTAATCTACCTTTCACATCACCCAATGTTCCTCAAGCATTGCTCTCACTACGCCTTCCTCTTGTATAATGACCTCTAGTAGCATTTGCAAAAGCAAACATTCTCTTTAATTTTTTTTTTCATTTCAGCTGATCAAGCTGGTTCTACTATTTAGCTTTCCAAAATGTTATCACCCAACGCCAGCAGAGTGATTCCCTGGTTCTGCACACAACTGCCTTGGTAACTTATTACCACCTGATACATGCTTTTCTTTTCCTATTCTAGATATTCTTTAGAGTCTTCTTGCACTAAGAAATTTCCTAAATCTCTCAAAAATGAGCTGCCCCATTTTCATTTATGTGTTCATTTGTTTAATAATTCATTTACTCATTTGTTAATTTATTTACTCAATTGATATTCATTCACTGAACATATTTATTGTGCATCTATTTGCCAAACACTAGTCATGTAGATTTAAGGCATATTACCCACTGTCAAGGAGTTTGAAAATGAATGCATGAACTATAGCACTCACTCAAAAGCAATATTACCTAGGCCTTGCTAGTGGTGTTCTCTGTGTCTTCTTTCTGTGCTGTTTTTAATTTATTTTTTAAAAGTTTTACTTATTTGTGCATAGAGAACTGGGGCATAGACCAGAGGTGCAGGGATGGTGAGAAGAGTCACCAGAGACCGAGTGGGGAGCAGAACAGGCAGATCAACTGAAACACACTACTGAGGGGAGCAGCAGGCAAGACAGGAGAGTCTGCTGTGCCATGTGGGTCAGCTCCCTAGCTGGGGATTGAACTCATGCTGCAGTGGCTGCAGCTACACTCGTACTGCTATGCTCTAAACCATTGCGCCATCGTGGAGGGCCCTATGTTGTTTTTTAATCTGTAAAATATTTTTCCTTAAAGGCAACTTTTCTTGCCATTCTTTCTGTCTCTCAATCAGGCTTATAAATATTAAACTCCCCCATAGGAGTGAGATTTGGGAACACCTGAGTGGGGCACACTGGGCACAAGGGGGTGGCTGTCTAGAGAATAGGAGGAGAGAGGAATATAGGAGATTTGGTGACCTTAAAAGGAGACACAGTAATGTGTGACGATTGGGGTTAAAAACCCGAGGAAGATGGATGTCCCCCTGTTTCAAGTCAATGTGTCCATGAGGAAGTGTCAGAGGATCTCCCAGTCTGTGTGACCTCACCATGCTCCAGAGTTCTGGAAACATGAGGATCTTCTGAGAAGCGATGCAGAAAGTCCCTGGGACTGTGAGAGCAAGGGAGCTAGTGTGTTGTCTGAGTGATTGGCCTGCAGAGAGGGCATCCAGGTCCCTTTCAGGAGTGGGGTAAAGTCAAGTTTGAGACTCACTGTGGCCAACGCTCTATCCTTAGATTTTAGATCATGGCTGAGGAGACATCCCAGCTGGCCTAATCTTCTCTCTCTGCTTGGGTGTGGTTTTCTAGGTTTAGCCCAGTGAAGGTGCTTGATCTGCAGATGCACGACGACTCCACTGAAGAACACAGCGGAATGGAAGTCTAAAAGGGGAGCTGCACCCTTGATTTGGCTCTGAGCACTTGCGGACTTGGGAGCCAGAGGGAAAAAGTAGAACTTCTCTTTCCCAAGACACCCTTACCCTCTTCATCTGACTCCCCAACTCCCAAACATATATTTTGAAGGCTAGAGCAAAGGGCGCTTTTACTGCTCAGGGTCTATAGCCAGCAATTGTTTTAAGTAACTAACACCTAGTGCTGGCATATTGATTAATTATGTGCCTTCACTGTTGTCCATTCTGAGCTGACTAGTAATATAATTCTTTTTTACTTTTTTTAAAAAAACATTTTGAAAGGACAGGTTTATTAGGAAAAGGAGAAGAGGCACCTGTATCATCACAGGCGGGCAGAGCAGCTTCTCCTTTTATTTGTTAAGCACAAAATAAGTGCAGCTGGAAGGCTCAGTCTCTTTTACCACACCCTTGTGAATTGTCTTGTCAAACTCTGAAGTGCACACGCCCCCGCTTGGAGACTGCTATTCCCCAGGGACCCCAAAGTTCTTTCGAGTCCTGCTGTTAGAAGGGTCTGATTCTGCAACAGGAAAAGAAATACTACTAGTAACTTCCAGTCCTGCTTATTGCTCAGAGAAGAAGCCATTTTCTGGGTGCTTAGGAGTGCATGAGCATTGTACCCCAAGACTCACCCAGCTGTCAGTGGGAAAGCTTATTCTGCTGGTCAGGCATCGGCTTGGGACTCTCTGCTCTCACCTGTAGCATCTCTGCAGCCTTCTGGTAAAATTTCCCAGCATGTGTCTGGCATGTGTCTCTTCTCAAGCTGTGATCTGGTAGCCCTATACCAGGCTGTGCCAGAAGATTGTCTCAACAATCTGTTAATAAACAAAGAACAGCATCTCACAAATCTTCCATCACTGTTAAAGAGGTATTTTGTAAGAAGTAGGGCGTTAGGTTGCTGTCTGTGGTCCGCATGTCCATCTCCCTGTGCTCTGACCCAGGAACTGTTCTATTCCTGGAAAAGTGGGGGAGTTTGGGGGAATTGCTGGATCACTTTCTTTGGAGGATCATAGGGCTCAGGGGACCAGTGCCCAAGACTCAGTCCCTATCCACTCATAAGTCATTCTAGAGATATGAAAGCTGGCAGGATCGCCAAAGACCTCCTTGCCAAGCAGGCATCTTGCCAAGGGGTCTTCTATATTTATGTGAAACAGAAACAAAACGCAGCACTGAAAAGGAACAGATACACCATCAGGCTGCCCCCTGCGAATGCCAGTTTAATGAGAGGCGAGACAGTGGGGAGAGGCAGGCAGGGCACCATACAGAACAGAGTGGCGACTTGCTGGGTTTCAGGTCTGGACTAGGGAAGGAGCCAGAAAACTGTGCAGACAAAGGCCAGTGAGTCTTCAGCATGCTCTGCGGATGTCAGTGTGGCTAACATGGAGGAGACATGGCTGCCTGTGTTAGTTTCTCAAGGTTGCCATGACAAAATACCACTGACTAGGATGCTGAAAGCAGCTGGTATATATTATCTTGTGGTCCTGAGGCTAGAATTCTGTGACCAGGCTGTCAACTGCATCATCCTCTCGCTGCTCCTTCTTTATCTCCTTTGGCTTCTGGAGGCTGAGGCCATTTTTGGTGTTCCTTGTCCTACAGATGCTTCAGTCTGATCTCTCCCTGTCTTCATGTGGGTCGCGTCTCCCTTGGGTGTCTGTGCTGTTCGTCCAAATTTCTCTCTACTGATAAATACCAGTTATACTGGATTTGCGGGCTCATCCTACTCCAGGATGGACTTTATCTTATCAATTACATCGCCAGAGACCCTATTTCCAAGTAACGTTACATTCACAGGTTTGGGGGGATATAAATTTGAGAGAGCACTAGCCAACAGAACCCTAGTGTTCAGGGAAGAACAGGAACCAGAGAGAACAATTCTCTTCGCTTTAATCTCTTGCGCTCAATATATTACATCCGTTCTCTAGTTGAGTGAAGTCTCTGGGTGAATGAGAAGGTTGATGAACTTAAAGTTCCTCTTTAGTGGCTTGACCTTTAGCAGGTCGTCCAGAAGTCCCTATGCATCAGGCAAATAGCAGGCCTAGCAGTTGTATAGGATCTCCAGCAAAGGGGAGACACAACTTCCATCCTGTTGGATGGGAAAGGTACAAATTTCCCATCAACCCCCTGCCTGAACTAAGCCACCTCCTTCAGGTACAGGGACTCTTGCTCTGAATTTTAGCTTTGCAGGTAAACTGTCAAGCTGGGCCCATAGGCTGCTTTTCTTCAGTTTTTAAGAGGTTTGTCACTTGTTTGGTCTACACATTATAAAATCTTTTGGCTTTCCCCCTTTCTACTTCTCTCTTTCCCTCTTGATTTTACTTCTTCTGCCTGTTGTTTCCTTCTGTTTTTTACTTTCTTCTTATTTTAAAGATTTATGCATTATGCACACAGAACTGGGGTGCAGGCCAGAGGTGCAGGGGTGGTAAGAGGCTTCACCAGAGACAGAGTGGGGAGCAGAACAGGCAGATTGAAGAAGTACACTGGTGAGGGGAGCACCGGGGAGGGGGAGTCAGGAGAGGTCTGCCGCGCCATGTGGGTCACCTCCAGGGCAGGGGATCAAACTGGCACTGAAGTGGCTGTGGCTAGCTCACAGTGCTGCACTTTAACACCAGGGAAGGTGTCTAATTTTACTTTCTGAAAATAAAGGAAAATGAAAATCTCCTCCTTCTAGTCCTTCTCTTGACCTATCAGCTGAATTGCTAACTGAAAAGAACTGAGCTTCTCTCCTGGATGTGGACTCATGTCCTCTCACTCTGTTGTTATCTCCATGGCTCTCCCTGTTCACAGAGATGGGGCTAGAGAAGAGAAAAGAAGATTTGGAAATGGTGGTGGTGTTGGGGGGTAGGGCCCAGAGAGAAATATGACACCTCAGAGGAAAAAGTAAAAAATGCCAGGAAATTGGGCCTTCCCTGATGGCACAGTGATTAAAGCACAGCACTAAGAAGCTAAAGCCACTTCAGCATGAATTCAATCCCCACCCCGGAGGTGATCCACATGGCGTGGCAGACCTCTCCTGACCAGCCTGCTGCTCCCCTCAGCAGTGTACTTAGTTGATCTGCCTGTTCTGCTCCCCACTCTGTCTTGGGTCAATCCTCGCATGGCCCCTGCACCTCTGTCCTTACCCCAGTTTTGTATGCATAAATAAATAAATCTTTAAAAAGAAATGCCAGGAAATGACTGAAACCCAAGCCCAAGTCCTGTCAAGACCAACAACCCCCAAAATGGGAGTGACAGTGGAAAGAAGCATAAAGACTTAAGGACATGGTCTTGCGTGCATATAGTAAAAGGGTTAGCAGCCCATCCAGAAAAATGTAGAGAAAAAGAAAGACACTCGGGGCCAGAAATAGCCAGGCAAATGGGAGCAGAGAATTCAAACAGGGTAGAGACGTTCTTTGAAGATCGTGGTATTTGGTTAGGTCTGAAGCACACTGTGTCTAATTCCTACATCTGACCTAGTCACATAATCTGGTGCATGAAGCCCTTGGCTTAATGGGGGATGCTGATTCATCAAACATTTTATGTTTCCCAAAGAACAATGCTTTGGCCAGGGATCTTCCTATTTCCCTCTGGCACTTTCAGCAGCTAGCTGTCCTCTCACTGGCTAGAGGAAGTTTGGTGAGACTCCCGAGAAGCATGATCAATCTAGAATCAACAACACAAAGAGCCAAATCTTTGAAGACTGATTTTCTGCTGGTATACCCCACTCTTTTCAGTATCCCTACCTTCCCAGCGGTCCAAAGACCCCTTTCCTTCAAGACCCTAAAACTCTGGCCCACCCCACAACATACTCAGGTAAGGACATCCTCATTAACACCAAGCAGAAACCACCTGCTAGTTCCAGTCTATTCTCCAAAGGCTTAATGGTAACTGATGTGTCCACCCTACTTGGTACAGAGATAATAATTCACCAATGAACCTCTGGATTGAACTTCATGAGGTAGAGATCCCAGAAAATCTAAACAAGGGTTTGATGATGAAGTCTCTAGGGGGAGCCCCTGAAATTTGACTGTTTATGGTCAAAATTATTTGAGAAAATTCTTTAGAATTTAGTTACTTCAGGTTTTTGTTTTTGACAGACAAAACAATGAGCCGATCCAACATTAAGAAAAGCTCATCTTCTGAGTTTCTTTAATAAGTTGGTCTGAATGTGGGACCAAGTGGACAAAACTGTCTTGGCCATGACCAGCTCAAAGATGAGCAACTGCTGAACTGGAGGAAATTCCATGTCTTCTTCATAGTTTCCATGCACAGCTCACGCAAACCATGCAGTTATTTCTCTGCTGAAAGCATGTAATGAAAATCTACGTGAGTTCAAAGGGCGTTTGAAGGACTCTTCTCTAACGACATGAGTGTCGGGGTGCATCAGCAGCAGGAAGAAAGGGTCACCAAGACCCCCTCCTGAGACCACTGGGAAAGACCGAACTGGTTTAATTTTAGGTGAGTCATCTCTTCCAGGAGGCCCATGTGACAGTGAGCTGAACCCGGAGACGACAAAAGGTGTCACTCTGTGCTTTGGGTTTTCTCACCACCCCACTAAATTTTACTCAAACCGGAGCTTCGCAAGTGTGTCGATGTTTCTGATACAGATTCAGCCTGGGCCCCTGGTGGGGAAACCGGGTGGGGGCGAGAGTGGTGCAGTGGTGAGGAAGGTGAGAGCTGCAGCTGGGCAAACAGAGCCTGCATTGTTCCTCGCCACTCTCCACACAGCATCAGTTGTGCAGCCGGGCGGGTGCCTCCTGCAGAATGGACCCAACAGGCACCGAGGCAGCCTGCTCTGTTTACACAGGTGCTTCCCTCCCCAGGGAAGCCAGGCCTCTGCAAACATGCATGACCACATGCTGCCAGAAGATGGATGCTCATATCTGCATGCTGCCAAGGAGAAACTGAGGCCCAGAGCGGGGAAGGAAGGCCGCTGAACTGAGCAAAGCCATGACGGGAGCCGGAAGGGCAGGCAGGTGTTCTGATTCCCTGCTGACCTCTCTGGTTCCCAGGCTCCTTTGTCTTCTCAGACCTGCTCTCAACAGGGACAAAGCTTTCACTTCAGGAGACAGCAGCCCTTTCCTATCTACACTGCAGGCTGAAGCCAAAACTCCTTGGTAGCTGGGGTGGGGGTAGGCTCAGTGACCCCCCAGGCAGCCACACCCATGGCTGTGAGCACAGCCAGCCACAGAATGCAGGGAGGTGGGCTGCCCGGAGCCCGGAAAACATTGTCAGCTGCTTGAAAATGCCCCCAGCACAACTGTTACCTCCCTAAAGTAGTCTTACCATTCTTCCCCCAACGGAATCTCCTGAGAAACAAACTCTTGAGGCAAGCCAGACTACTCACTTATTTGTCTTTTGGTTCCCCCCCCCCCCAGTTGCCCATTTTCAAGCCCTCAGCTCAAATGCTCCAGATTCTTCAACAGATAAAGCTAAGGCGATGACAATGTAAGGCAAGCAGCAGTGAGTGAGATTTTAAAACCCTTTCTGAAAAACGCTCAAGACTAGACTGTGGAATCCAGGGGCGCTCACCTGATGCTAAGGTTATAAAAACACACAAAGAAGCCCTGAGTGTAAATGTGAGAGGGTGAGGAGAGCCGTCACTTGTGGGGAGGGCATGCTAAGACCGAGGGGACACACAGAAGGGACTGTTTCTTTACCCCGAGCTGACGGCCACACATAGGGACCCCGGGAGCCACGCAACTACTCTATGTGAGCATCCATGCTTTATTTGACAGCGACAGGGTTAAAAATCACTGGTCCATGTCCCAGAGGCGAGACAGTTGGATCCTGTGGGATGTGGATCCCTACTAAGTGCCTGTCACGATGACACAGCCATGTTGGAGTGGCAGCTCTCCTGGGGACCCTGGTCCCTCTAGCCTAACTTCAGGGGAGATCCTCTGTCGAGGGGTACGTGTGGCATGGCAGGACAGAGGGCAAACCTGTTTCCCCGCGATGAATAGGTGAGGCACCTCAGGATTTTCTCAGAACAGTCTCTCAGATGGCTCATGGGTATGGATCCTGAAGACTCGCCTGCCTGCAGGAGCTGGGGTTCCACCTACATTCAGGGACCATTCCAGAACTGCCCCTCCTAGCTGTCCTTAGGCTGAGGTCTTCCCTTTGCCTGTTTCTCCAGGGCTGAGAGAGTTGTGGGGTCTGCTCAGGATGCAAATGTGACTAATACAAATTCTAGGAACTAGCACTTCCAAGTAAATGATCTGTTGGTCCTACAGGCCATCAGAATACTCATATTATCCCAGTGCCTCCAAGTGTATGCCTACATTGTGTACAGGGTTGTTTAGAAAAAGACAGCAGGTTGCTAGGCAATGCACTTCCAAAAGGGAGAGTGTGAAGAAAAAAATAAATAAATAAACAGATGACAAGGATGAGCTCCAAAGCCTGTCAGGACAAGAGCGTTTGGGTTTAGCTCATGTGGGTTCAATGGGAGCATCACAGGGACACAAGGCTGCTCAGCCCCAGCGTCAGTTTCCAATCTGCCGTCCAGCTCCTCACCCTCTCTCATGCGGTGGGGAAAGCTGATATGGAATATGGTTCTCCGGAGGGCCATGCCTTCGTGAAAGGCTATTATAGCTGTAACAAAACTTTTGTAATCTGCACTGTATCTCATTACAGCTGCAGGCTCCTTGGGTCCCTTCCCAGCCTCAAGGAAAACACACACACCCTGTCTCCTCCCCTCCCTTCCCCTCTCTTCTGCTCCCCTCCCCTCCTCTCCCCTCCCTTCTCCTCCCCTCCTC
>NW_004567103.1:13911754-13980351 GCF_000260355.1 Condylura cristata | reverse complement strand
TCTCTCTCTTGACTTTTCCACTTTTTAAAAGGTCATCATAGTTTTCTTGTGACATAAGCTTTTCTCTTACCTGTAATGGTCATTGGTCTGACATGTGCAGAAAGGCTGCTTGGTTCCGCAATGACGTGTGGAATCATTAAGACAATGAGGCCACAAAGGTGGGGGGGCAGTGGCAGGGGTGGATGGAGTGGGGGTATAGAGTAGGGGGTTGCAAGAAGAGAGGTTACTGTAGTGTCATAAAGAGGCTTCTCGTAGGCTTCTTAACCTTGGATAATAACCTATTGCCTGCTACCTTTCCTGACAACAAGAACCTGTCTTTAGTGAGGGTTTAGGTCATGTCCCCGCCCATCCACCATCTCCATGCTTGCTTTAGGGGGGACAGTTTCACTTTGTGCTGAAGGAAATGAGTTAGAACCACGTCACCTGCATTCTTGTCCCAACTCCATGAGTGGTTCCTAGCTGTGTGATCTTTCAACTTCCTCACCTGTAAAATAGGGTTGCTAATTCTCACCTTGTTATGTCAGTTCCAAGCACTCGCTGTGTCAAGCATAGGCAGTGCCCAGCCTGCTGGAGATGGCCGCATCATTTTCTCTGTCGCAGGTGGGTGTGTTCTGAATGCTCTGGGGACACAGCAGCTGGAGAAAGCAGAATCCTTTGCACCTGCTCAGGGAGCAAAGCTGGCTATCATGGATATAGTTGGAGGAAATGGGGGTGAATTCTGGGTTGAGGAGTAGGAAAAGGTAGGAGGAGAAAGGAAAGCTGCATGGGCTTCTTGCAGTGCCAGGGATTGATCTGAGGAGGATGGAGTCGTCAGCTGTGCTAAGATTCAGGTCAGCGGGAGCCCAGGCCAGTTAGTGCTCCTGCCAGTAACCCTTGAGGCTGGACTTGTGGGCCAGGTAGCCCCGCCCCCTCCTAATACCAGACTGGGAGGTACAGTGTGTTTGGGAAATGAACGGCAGGCATCTTAGCGCCCACAATCTAGAGTAGCTAGTTATGAGGGACCCGAGCATACTTATAGGTATCAAAAAAGGCAAGATGAGCTAGAACAAACTGATGATTTCAAAATCATCAGCTTCATGGCAGCTCTTCGCCTGTCTTCACCTACCTTCGTCACTGTCGGTCTCCCCAGTCATTAGCCTGGGACAGGTTTGAAGAGCTGCTATACCTACGTCCATCTACCTGGGAAACATGCCCTTATCAGGAGGCTGCTGAGCTCACTTGTGTCTCCTGGACAGGTCTGAGTGGAAGGTGAGCCTCTTGACATGGCTCCTCCATGCCTGCGCAGGGTCTCTTGCATGCAGTTTCCATGACAGAGGGTGCAGCGAGCAGGTGAAGAGGTACGGGCAGAGATAGTTGCACTTTTCCATTCGAGACTGCATGGCATTCTAGAGAAAGAACAGAAATAGCCACAAAGTAATGCCACACAATTCTCCCACTGGCCAAATCTCCATCTGCCAAACCATACTTGTGCGCAACTTAAAGATGGAAGATGTAACTGAGAGGAAGGAAGGGAAATAGGACATGATGTTTAATGATTCAGAGATATCTTGGAAGAGAACCAGTGAGTCCTGTGCCAGTGGATGCAACAGGAAAAGTTCCAGCATCCTGGAAACTTTGGTTGCACATGCTGTCCTACCCGTCCGTCAGTGAGGAGGGAGCTGGTTGGGGAGGAGGGCAGGCTACGCTGCATGAATAATTCAGAAAGTCTTTTTTTTTTTGGATGTGGAAGGCAATCTCCTTTTACGCAGCACACAAATCTACCTTACTCGTCATATTTAATTGCTAATGAAATCGAAATTTATTTTCCTGAGGAATCACCAAGGCCAGATTGTTTCATGAGCACAGAGAGAGGGTGGGGAGCACTCTCCCAAGGTGACTCCCACTCTTTCCTATGCTGGAGAAGTAACAGCAGCCCGGAGGCCGCCGGAACAGCCATGGCTGGGCTCACTAGACAATGCTTACTCTTCAAACTGCAGTTTGAATTTTCAGAAAAATTATCAGGGCAAGGACTGTATCATCTGTAACAAAATAAAAGTATTTTATCACCAAACCCCACAGGTGTTTCTCCACTTTATCCTACATTCAGAGATAATCTTTCATTCAAAAGATGACTGAAAAGAGTTATGCCTGAAAAAATAATTCTTCTTTTTGGAAAAAACAATAATTTCCCCTCTGACAATTTCTTGTCTCAGGAAGCATTCCTGCCCCCAAATTGTCCACAACTCTCTCTTCCTGACAGCTACAACTGATCATTCATTATTGAGGTTTAGGAATTTTTTTTTGGGGGGGGCGGTAGAATATGAATGGCTATGAAATAACGCTCAAATTCTTATTTTCTTATTGATCCTGTGGTGAGAATGACACCCCTCATCTACCCTGCTGAACAGCACCCCCTAAACAGCCCGATGCCCCATTTTCATCCTCCCTCGTCAGCTCTGAATTGGTCTGTCTTCTCTTAGCACCCTCAACCTTCACCAATTTTGGGTTTTGAATCAAGTTTTGCTTTCCTATTACTGTGCCCTGGTGTATTTCTGGGTTTAGTTCTGAGAAATCTTGAATCTATTAACTTTCTCGTCCTCAACAGCAAAGGCTGCTAAGGACGGTGATGGGCTGGGTCCGCCGCTGCCTTCTGCTTGCCTTGGCTCTTCCACCATCTCACATTCTGGAAACTCAGAGCCTAGGCGCTCTTCTCCTTGAACTGCCCATCTGATGGCTCTCGAGGCCTTCTCCCTGTCTCTTTCCTAGTGCCTCCTCCCCCTCAGTCTATAAAACTTCCCCTGGGTTTAAGCATCATGAATATTGTCACTCATCCTTATTACGTGATCACACCATGAGCGCTGCCTTTTTAGATCAGCATTCTGTCCTTTATCACATAGAGAAGTTTTTTGTGTCCCACATTTGTTTTGGGTGCAGATCAGTCTTGCTCCTCGTCAATAATCAGGTATCTCTCCTGTGCCAACAAGGACACCTTGAGCTTGGGCTCTTTTATTACTGGAAACACATGTCACAGCATGATACTAGTCACCGTGTCAACTAATCTCGAAGAACTTACCATGAACACCCTGCCAGGGTCTTCTCTTCCAGCACCAGTTAACCTTCACTATGACCCCATGAGGCGAGTTCTGGTACAGGGGAGGAAACTGAGGCTAGTCGAGATTCTGTAGGCTGTGTGGGCTCATCCAGCTGCCAGAGGAGCCTGGGGTCTGCACCTTGTGAACTCTCAACTTTTCCTTCCCACCATCCAGGGAACCACTTAGTATTTTGTCCTCTCACACCCAGACAGCTAGCCAGGCACATGGACAAGAACCAGGGGCAGCTAATGCTGGAAAATGTTCTTGGATTTTCTTTAGTTCTTAAAGGAAAAACTAAGGAGACCCAGAATACGATAGTGAGGTAGCAAAGTACATGAACCGGCAAGGGTCTTAGCTTCACATTTTCTCGCCTAAGTCAGTTGGCTTCTACTTGACCTTGGTGCTTGATGGGATTGCTATCACCACCGCCGTGCTGCTCTGAAGCACGAAGCTACCATTAGTGATTCGTCAGGATGTGGTTAATTTGGCTGTCTGCTTTAAGCAAAGGGCCGTGCAAAAAGTCAAGGATTCTTTCTGCAGCAGCAGCCTGGGAGTAAATGGTGAGAACCTTCCTTTGGAACACAGTTGACAAACACCAGGCAGAAAGGAGGCTTTTATTAGTTGGGCTGGTTTGCAGAGAGCTAAGGGGCTGTGGTCAGAGGCTCAGCACTCCTGTGTGTGGTCACTCAGCTTTGCTCTGTTCTGTGGCCACAGCCCACGCTCTAAATCCTGGCCAGACACCGTGGGACACATATGGCACGCCGCGACGGTCTCCGCGGGGTCGGGAAATAAGGTGTGGATGAATCAGCACAGCTCCGAGGCCCTGAGCAGAGGGGTGTCACACGTCTGAAGGGCTGTGGGCTGTCGACGCAGACTCAAGGGCGTGGTCCAGTGAAATCTGTCAGTTCAGGAGGTGGCCCCCTTGAAGAAAGGAGTCTAGTTTTTGGTAGACTCTAAACATGGTTGTTCTGTTCACTACAAAGAAAGTAAAACTGAGTTCTTCCAGATTAAGTGACTAGTTGTAAATATGAAATCTCTCGCATCTTGCTTTTAGGCAGAACTCCATCTGTGGACAGCAAATTCAATGACAATGTCTTTCCTATGCCAAGTTATCTTTAAATGTTTGTCAAAAAACAACTGACCACAGATGTTGAGTCTTTTCTGATTCAGTAGTTCACTCTGTCAATCTACTTGTCTATCTTTGCACAAATATTTTACTTTCTTCGTTACCTGTAGTCTTTTCATAAACTTTGAAACTTGAAGTAATATAGGTCCTCCAGTTTTTTGTTTTTTTTTCTTTACAAAGTTGTTTTGGCTGCTTTAGATTCTTTGCATTTGCATGTGAAATTTAGAATCAATTTTTTAACTTCTGAAACCCAAAAAGGTTGTTGGGTTTTCATTGGGATGACACTGAATCTTTACGTCAGATTAGGGTTGACATGTTTTTCTGGTTCCTTCACTAGTGAGTATACCATGGAATTGTGTCTTTCATTGGAGTTTCAGAATCCATCATACAGACTCGGATATATTGAGGACAATCAATTTTTGCACTGATTTAAAGCTAATAAATATGCATATTTACTTTGAATAGAAACAACATGGAGGGAGGGTTATTGGGACTTCACAGATAATATTTTTCACTCACAAGGAAACTGACTATTGTGACCACCTGCTGTGAACTATATTTGTAAAATAATTAATTTTCATAAGAAACCCATAAGACACACAATGTTACCCATTAATTATTGCAAGAGAACTGTAAAAAAGACAAAATTATGAGGTAGCATTTTCTGCTACCTTAGGACAATCTAAGGTCCAAAGAGACAGAGCATACATAGAAGAATTAAGCCGAGCTCATACAGGAAGTTAAGTGGTAAAGATGACATGCTTTTTGATACTTTTCCCACCTAAGATGTCTTCCAACTGTGTCTGGAAGGCCTGCTGGTGTCTCTAGGCCTCCGTGAGTCCCCAGGGGATGGGTGGAGGGGAAGGCAGTGGGCTTTTACCCCAGACTCAGTGATTCCAGCTTCCATCAGCTTTCCGTCGACAGTTTTATAGATTGGAGTGCTGTTGAAAGCAAGTTTGCACATCCTTTCATGCTGCTTTCAGGATGAGGCTTTCTCTGGTTTCTCTTGGATAGAGTTCCTGGAAGGTTTGGGAGAGCAGTCAACTGGAGCTGTTCAGGATCCAGAGTGGGCTGATAGAACTGCTTTCCAGAGAATCGCTATGGGTCTATTGTCTGGACACCTCATGTCCAGTGAGCTGATTCCCTCTTCAGTGTCCATGCTGACATCTGGACTTGCCTGGATCAGCTATTGGTGCTGTGGGTCAGGTTGTTCCTCAGTGTTCGCTGGGGCTCTGGCCTGTGGCAGCCCTCACCCCTCCTGAGCCTTGATGACCTACTGCTTGCACAGCCTATTCTACTAGGCCTCCTTTCTCTTTCCTTCATCAGCCTCGTCCTTGGCAGCCACCTCAAGAAACCCAACCTTCTTCATAGTCTCTCTTTCAGAAACTGGAAAGGGTTTTCTCTGAATTCCTGATGTTCTTGCCTTTGCCAAAACCCCAGATCTGTCATGTGGCAACAAATACCGGGGGAGAGGTTGTTTGCATGAATTCAGAAATGGCCTTGACTTTTTGCTGAAAACTCAGCAGATAGGGTTTGCCCTTCCCTACCATACTCTAGCACCCACACTCCATGTCTGACCAGGAGCTGTCTATGCCCCTCCACCCTCCTTTCCACAGTCTCTACCACCCTTTTTCAGGATTCATCCTACTTATCTTTTCCCTGTGACCTCTGGTCTATGGAATTAGTCAGAAGGCACAGATTCCAAGACAGGAAGGGGTTTCCTGGGGCACATTTCATCCAGACTCTTGATTCCAGGCGACAGCCACACTTGCCTGGGTAAAAGATCCTCTCTATTCTCTTTAGATTTTTAGTTTCCTCTCCTCATTTAAGATGCTCTAGATTTTGCTTCTGGCAGTTTTATTTGTAAATTTTATTTTAAAAACTGTTTCCTTTCTTTAGCATGGTTCCTTAGTACCTACGATACATGGAACATAGAATGTAGACTGCTGTGTCAGGTGAAAAGTGGTGCACTCTCTTCAAACAGATACGTAGCTATCAACACTTCTCCTGGGTCACCTGGAGTTCCTGGTAAATTTGATATGATCAAGAGTCTGCACAAGGTATTTTCTGTGATGGTTCAGCTCTATCGTTGACTGATGAGGAGGAATCTTTGGCTTCAATCAGGTGCCAAGGGGAGATATCACATAAGAGGCAGTGCAAGTCTATGTTGGTAGATACAGATACAGTTCTATCCAGAGGTAAAAGATTTGGATGTTTATAACCAATACCTGGCCATTCAGTTCTACATGTAACTATTGGGGAGCACAATTTCTATCGATGGATCATCTTGATTTTGAGTACAGACCGACTCAGTGTTAGTATTTGCATAACTGCTATTGAGGACAGATATCCTAAAGCAGACACATGAAATTCCACATTCTCCTTTTCCAGGGACTTACATGGATGAGAGTGTCAGACTTTCTGTCTTGACTTGGGTATAGCTTACAAAATGCCTCTTCTTTTTTCCTTCCATTTTCCTTTTATACCTTTTTATCTGTCTGTCTGCCTTTTCCTCTCATTTTGAAGTTGTAAACCTGCCCCACTGACCATCTTTATCTGCTTTTGAGCAAGGATCTTTCAACCTTGGTTATCTAAGGAACAGGACACCTGTCCAGGGCTCCAATTGAGTTCTGTAAGGACACAGCTTCCATCCATGTGACCTGTCTCTTTGGTCATCTGCTGAAAGATTAGTACTGTCTTGCAAAGTGGGCCCCACTGTAGAGCCCTCAGGAGTTACCCAGGTGTGAAAGCAGAGGGGAAGGATTTACTCTCAGTCTTCCGAGATTTGTCATTTCTTCAAGGAAGAGCTGGATAACTGGAGTTTTTGGTATAATGAGAATTACTCTCATTGCATATGGTAAAAGAAAGAGGGACAAAAAAAATAAATAAAACCACCCCATTGAGAGAAACTTGATCCTGTGTACAACAAGAGAGGGGAGTGAAGCAGATGGAGACATTTAAAGATGGAGGAAGATGTATTAGAAGAATTTCAAAGGCTCTCATTATTCCTTTCAAAGGCTCTCATTATTCCAACATACACACACATATATGTAGGGGCTCAGTTCAATTTTGACAACATAAATATTTGGTACCTGAAGCTGTTTCTGTGGCACTAGCTCAATCTGCTCAAAAAGTCAAGAAATAGAATCATCAACCAGAAAGAACAGGCCACTGCAAGATGTATGAAACAGATGCCTCTTCCTCCCTTGCCTTGAAGCTCAAGGCCAAAGGCCCAGGATGGTGACCAGATGAGCAGACCTGGGGGCAACAGCTGTCTCTGGTGAACATCAGCACTTCTGAGATGACCACCTTGCCCCCTCCTGCTTGACATTTTGGACATGGGACCAGGAAGAAAGAAGGTATTGCTTTCTTGGGCTGTCATTTTTCCAGGTGAAAGGTTATTTGCTTTGCTTCATTCATACAGCATGTTTCTTCTTAATCTCTGCTGCGTGTGAGTAGGAAACACAAGCATAAACAGTCTGAGATTCCACAGTTTTGACTTTTGCTTCTCAAGCCCTGATCTAGTAGCCACAGCCTCCCTGGACCCATTCTCCGTGCTTCAAAAGCTCTCATGGGTTGACATGTTGTCTGTTGTGTGTGGAGGTGAGAATCCCACTGACCATCACACTCCAAGTGCTTGAGTTAACTTGTATCACTGACCCTGCCACCTCTTGCCAAGCTCCTGAAATGTAGGAGAAAGGGGGAACATTTGAACTTTTGAACTTTGTATAGCATTTTCTTGTTCTGCAACTCTGAGCATATCAAGGTCAAGCAGAGCAAGCTTTGCACAGCAGGAACTCAGGTGACACCTACTGAACCAAATTCTCCTTTTCTTTGATAGCAGTTTTATTCCTGCTAACAGCTCACCCCATCTAGACCCATATGATATTACAGAAGAAAAAAAAAATATTTAGAGAACTACCTCCTGTATTACTGTGGCCTAGAACGGTGGGGACATTTGCTATCACTCTATAATCACTGAAATTAGCATGGGGCACTCCACGGGAGGTAAAATGCAAGGCTCTCTTTATTGCCTCATGGGATGAGGACCCCTCCACCTTATCATGTGAGCAGACAAGCAGGATATTGAGAAATATCCCCAGCAGGTCAGACTTCCATCAGACTCCTTCTGGCTTTGTTTTTCAATTAACTCCATGGAAGAGTAAGAAACACAACCTGGAGAAAGAAGAGACACAGTCTCTTTTGACGATGGGAACCCTGTGACTGGGATCTGTCTGCTTCCCTTTTTGGGAGGAGTTGATTCCCAGCACACCCGCTGGTGGCTGTGAAGTGCAGTGACGTGTACTCCTGCCTCCCCACTACTGTTCAGCAGGTGAGAGTCATGTGGGCAATCCTCCAGTGATGCCCTTCTTTTCATGGAGGGGGGCGAGGTCATGAAATATCCTTCTCCAGGTATCAGTGTCTATCTGGACCAAAGGCTTCCCTGCCTTTGTTATGGCTGTCCTTTTTTCACTTGGCCCAGTTTTGAGGTCAAGTTCAAGGCTCAACTGCTTCTCAGGGTGCTTTTTGAGGAGAAGCAGGAGCTCAGGTGAAGAATGCTGTTTTTCAGCCCATCCCAGTGGTTCTCATTCCAGCACACACATGCCACAGTACCTGTGCCAAAGGTTTCTATGGTGGGAGAGGCAGGTCTTATCAGTGGGATTTGTAGCTACAAGTCCCTTGCTCTTGACACCTGTTGAATGTTAGCTCTACCTGCTGTACCATTTACTCGCTGAGATTAGAAGAAGGAGTCTCTGATCCTCGGTAAGAAACTCCTATGGCTTCTTAGATTAAGTTGTGGGGATTGTGGAATACAGTTCATGTCTGGATAACTTACTTCTTGTTCATGTCAGATTAACTTACTTTTTGAATCACTTGCTTCTTATAACATGGGCTAGTGTTTTGGGCTAGGAGACTAAATATATACTGAGCAACAGAAGTGAGAGGGTTGATGTTCTCTCTTCTTATTTTCCACCTGACCCTCCAACATATCCACCACTCCTGGCTTAGCTGCTGCTAGCCTGAGACTGAAGATTTTGACCTGAAGACATAGGCTAGATCAGGAAGCTTCTGTCCATCCCTCCTTTCCAACCACTGTCCCCAGGATTCACTTGCTTTTTTTTTTTTTTTTTTTTAAGATTTAATTATTTGTGCATACAGAACTGGGGTACAGGCCAGAGGCTCAGGGGTAGTGAGAGGCTTCACCAGAGACAGAGTGGGGAGCAGAATAGGCAGATTGACGAAGTACACTGCTGAGGGGAGCAGCGGGTGGGTCAGGAGAGGTCTGCCTCGCCATGTGGTCGCCTCTGGGGAAGGTGGGAATTGAACTCATGTGGAAGTGGCTTTTTAGCTTCTTAGTGCTGTGCTTTAACCCGCTGCGCCACCAGGGAGGCCTCATCTGCTTTCTTATGTTTTTTTCCTTCAATTTATTTTATATGAATAATGTGGTTCTATTATCCAAGTTCCTCCTTTTTGTCACTTTCTTTATCACTCTTATTATATAGAGAAACTTTTCGTAAGTACCAGTAACAAAGTAGAATGCTAAGGGTCCAACGTGAGCCAGACTGGCCTTGTCCTTGACTTTCTGACCTCATATGATCTTTGATTTTTCTGGCCTTCTGACTACTTATCTCAGAAAATCTAGTTGTGGATGAATATAAATGTGCAAATAATTGACTTTTAAAGGTCAATCCTCCCAGTTTTACAAAGTTGGAAAGCTTCAGCAAACACAAAACGCTTAAGTGGAAATGACACAATGTCAATCTTAGGTAAACGAAATTATTTCTCTGGCACAATCTACATATAATGTTGAAATGGGTCCAGAGAAATCAGAATTGAAGTAATAGTTTAGATTATCTTAAGACCCAAGGTAGGGTGCTTTGATAATCATCTCATAAGTTTTAATTCAAAGGACACTGGGTGGGACCATTCTGTAAGTAAAATCTTGACTATGAAAACACCATCTGAAATGAAAATTCAAAGGTAAGGTCTTCACTTTCTGAAGAAAAATATTGGGTATAAATACTTATTTAAACCATTGATCTTTTTTACCATTAATATTTTCCAAATCTAACAAGGAGGCTACCTCTTTGTTGTCACATGTTCGAAATCTTGTATTTTTTTAAGTTTGTGACTTTCTTTGTCAATTTTGTGCACAAGTTACTTTTACCTTATAGACACTGATATTTTTAAATAGCCATATTTATCAATCATTTTAAGATGAAAACTCTTTAGTTCTAAACTTTTAAAATACCTTATCCACATCTACTCAGATAATTTCACATGTGATTTTTTTTTTCCTCTTCAATCTGTAGTGATTTATTTTGGTATATGGTGTGAAATAAGAAGCTAATTTTTTTTTCTCTGTATAATCAAGTATCTCTCACACTGTTTATTAAACAAACTAACAAACTATCTTATTTCTTAGAGTTTCTATACTCATTTAATCTAGACCATTGTTGACATTGTCACCAATAACTTTACCAGGAAGTATGACAACATAATTATACTTTATCAATCAAACTTGAATGATGTATGATTGATATGGAGGGTGTAAATTATGATGAAATGAGGTAGAAATAAAATGCAGTGTCATTGATATAGTGAATGTCAAAAATCTGGGTATAAATGGAAGAATTTAGTTAAGTAATGGAATATTTCATCTATTAAATTGGACTATTGGTTGGGGTTAGTTGACTAGCTGACCAGTTAACTGGGCTTCATTTATAGACATTCACCCTAAAGTCTTTAAGATCAAGAGCAGTAAAATCACACAGGAAGTGATAAAAGATTCTTTGGGGGATAAAGTTTTTCCCTTGTTGACTATATAACTACACAAGCAAATGGCCAAGGAAGTGAGGTTGCCTTTGGATTATTTCTTCCTCTTGCAGATGCAGCTGTTTTTCTTCTGCATGGGCAGCGTGTAGACCTAGCAGTTTCAGTGGACACATGATATCCTGCAGGGAAGACCTATCACTGGCTTTTTGGATCCATCACTCTCTTCACATAGCAGGATGTCAACTACTGCTTCTGCTGAGGTCAGAGTCCTTTGTAGATCCACAAACTAACAATGGGGCACTACAACTTCTGGACTCTTCTTTCTCAAGGAGGGAGGATTCAGAATGACATTTGTCCATGGGGAGTTTTAAGTCATCTGAGTTCTTTGTGACTGAACCACTGTGGGTAGACCCTGTGTTCCTTTGAGGTTAGAATTTACTGTAATGAACGAAATGAAAATCCAAATGAAATCCAACACACCCCACCCAAGCTCTGAGAGGGTCTAGGAATCCCCAGTGCTGATAAAATGAAGAGTTTAACACACAATTCTCAGAGGACTTGATCAGTGTCAATTGGCACCCTGTTGGCTCTTTTCTGTTCCATTTTAGAGGTTGCTAATTTATGTTTAATATATTATAGTGTGTTGGTAACAGTTTTAAGTTCAGTTTGCAAGGGAGGGAAGCAAAAACTTGAGATTCTGACAGTTAGGGCTGGTGGTGAAAAGACCCTTGACCATGAAGTCTCTAGTTCAGAAAATGTACAGCTTATCTGCTCTCTTGCCTCCACCCTCCCATTTGTCACAGTGACCCTCCCTTCCCTTAAGACACTTTAAAACTCTTCCCAAGTTAACACCAAATAAGAGAATATTCCATTTGTCTTCCTCATGCTCGTAAACTGCCTAACTCAATGTCACATATGAAACCTAGAGGAGTTCTGTCTATTTTGCATGTCCTAAACTTTAATTACTTTCCTCTGCATAAAGTCCTTGGCTGAGGGTTCAGTATATAATCACAACATTCAAACACACTTCATAGTATCTAAGTTGGATTATCTTAGAAATATTCCTTTTGGCAATTTTAAAATAAATTTTTGGTAATTTTAAATTAATTTAAAAGAAAGAGCAAAGTGGTTTATCTGTTTAAGTTATGCATTATGTAAAGCTAGAGAGTGATTTAGAAGACTTTCTCAAGCCCTGACACTATTGGGATGTTGGATGTTCTGAAGCCTTTTATGGTGAAGAAAGGAAGGGTTGGAAGGATTTCAGAAAGTTCTGGGAGGCTCCCATTCTCTTACCCTTCTCCTCCCCTCCTGGATTGACTAGCAGAAAATTGAAATCATCAGGATTCCTTGTGTTGTATAGACACCCAACTCAAATCAATTTAAGTAAACCAGGAAATTTAAATGGTCAGTGATGCTGGAAGTTCAGGAGTGACCAGATTTGGGGAAAGATGGCTACAGTTTCCCAATGTTCTTTCCCTTGGCTTTGATTTTCTCCCATGTTAATTCCATTTTGGAGGCAGAATATTCTAGCAAAGGCAGTGTCAATCCTACAGTTTAGAGCATAAACAGAAAGAGAATCCCTCATTTTCAAAATGTCCAATCAAGTCCTGAGGACTTCCATTGGACCACCTTGGCTCATGTGACATCTTCTAGAGAAATCACAGTGACAAGTGGACTATGCTCATTTTGTCAGCCCAGCCTCATCTAGGGCTCACCCAGAGCCAAGGGTGAAGAGCAGCCTCTCCCAAACCACATGGATGGCTTGCCCAAAGAACACAAGGTTGTTCTTTCCTGCTTGGCAGGCAGAGCAATCCATATCCATTTAAACAGATGGTGGATGGTGTGTGGAGATTGCTTGTTCTGCCCTGGATGATTCTGGCATTGCCCTTTATTTTGGGCAAGCAAATTAAATCTCTGGAATATACAAATGATGCCAGGTAGAATGAAAAAAGACTTGCTGTACAATTAAGTTGTCATGAGGGATTGTCATTGGACCATTATTTGGTCCTCCTCCATATGACTTCATCCTCCTTCTGTATTTATCTAGATCACAGCAGCCCTCCTTATTGTACCTTGGAATTTTCATGTAAGCCCATTAGAGTACAAGTGTCTTATGGTCTCTCTTTCTCATGCTGGGCAGCACATGTTCTAATTTACAAGGTTGCCATAGTTCTAATACATTGCCCTTCAGATGGTTGCCCGATGTTGGTCAGTAGATGGGACATGGCTGACCCCATTGAAGGTTCCCTCTGCTCTATGAGGGTGCTCTGTATCATGACCTTCGTGTGAGAATTGGCATGACAAAGCAAAACAGTACAGCACTTGGAATTTAAAAATATGTGTTCTAATCCTGGTACTAACTAGCTGGGTAATTTCAGGAATGTGTGTGGGTCATTTCTTCCTCTACATTTTATGATATTCTCTTCAACCTAACCAGTGTATAAGTTGCCTTCATGTTTTAATGCTCTTCTAGTTTGTGAATTCTCTACACTAGTTTCAAGTTTCTCCCCTGAAAAATTAAAATAAAACTTATCTTTCAAAATAACTTCCTGAAAATAGATATGAAATAGGAGAAAAGATTGAAATGCAATTGCTCCACTGAATAGGCATGTGGTTATCAACCTATCCGTGACTCATCTTTAAAATAGGACTAGAGGATGTCCTGAGCATTAAACGGGTCACTACTTGAAAAATGCATTAGATATAGCATCAGTAATTACTGCTGCTGAGATTATAGAAAGTATAGAATAATGGAATGGGTTCTACTTTTGAAGTTTATAGAACTCATATCTAATAAGGCAGTTGGTCTTATTTTTGATATATTTAATTAACATTATTATTATATAATTCCCATTACTCTTGAAATACTTGAAGATACCATTACATCTCCTCTTAGACATTCCTGTGTTCTTCAATTTCTTTCCACTGCTATCATTACAAAACTGGCCAGCCATGGCGAGGCTCAGTTTTGGTTAGGCCCCCATGTAATGGAGGTAACTAACCTAATACTAGAAGAGATCTAAGTGGTGCTCAATTTATCACTTCTCAGGACATATAATCTTGCTAATTTTTAGTGTGGATTGGGTTGGATTTCTTCTCTAGCAGCAAAATCATGTTTGGGACTTAACTTGTAGCTAAGAAAATCCCAAGTTGTTTCCATATAAACCACTGGAAATTCAAGATCTCTGTCTGACCTAATCAAAGTTACCTTCTGGGTTAAATATTGAAAACCTTTCAAACACAAAATGAGGAAATTCTGACTTGAGGCATTAGCGATCAGCTAAATGCACTGTATTTTATTTATTTATATTTTTAAAGGGAAGTCAGAAGGAACCATGACAGCCAACATGAAGCTAACAGAACACTTGGAATATGTATGATCTGAGCTTCTGTCCCTTCTGCAGGATCTGCAGACATTTGAGTGTCCACTTGGTTTTAGTCTTGGGGAACTGGGAGACTATTCCTTTAGCTCAAAAGTTTTAATACTTTCCTTCACAGGATTTCTTTGCATTTGTGGGAAATGAAAACTCCCATTGGGTAATCTCTGTAACTCCTTCCTGACTCCCAAATCACATCTGGACCAAATCAATGAGTTTTCATTTGGAGATAATGCTTTTCTATCAATAACCTTTGTGTCTCATCTGCAATACAAAATTGGTGTTTGGTAGGAAAGTACCACAAGTGTCCTTGTGGTCAATGATATTAATTATCAAAATTCAGTTTCTGTCATTCAATTAAAAAGGAGCAATTCTCTGAGCTCAAATATTTCTAGGGGGACTGAATTCCTTCATATGTACAAATATTAGCTGTTCTTTATGTACATATCAAAACTGTACCTAAGGATTTTTATTGTTCAGTCTGTTTTTTTTCTCCATTGGATCCAGTATAACATAGTGAAATGTATAGGTACATAAAGACACATAAAGCATCTATCTATCTATAGTGTACATATATGCACATGTATATATCAAAACATTTATATGAAAGCTTTGACAAAATATCATTACCTTATATCCATGGAATCTTGCCATCTACTTATAATCTTGCAATCTACTTTTACTTTATAAAACACACATACTGTTCTCACTTAGGTTTTTCTCAGTGAGTGACTCTGGCTCCAGATCATCAGTTATTTTTATGAAGACTCATCAATCACTTGCTTGAGTTTCTAGAAAATAAGTTCAATGTATATACATAGTTTACATGTTTTGACTTCGGTGACCAACTTTCATTTTTATGTTAAAAATTAAGAAAAAGTCTCTATTATATTTCTTTGAATACTTTCCCCATTTTACACATTTTCTTACTCAATGAGCCTAACTTTGTGTCTGAACATCTTTCAATCCTCATCCTACCCCTTCCCGCCCCCCTTTCTTGAGCTGTGTTATCAGTCCTGGTGGTTTCCTTTTGTTCCGCCCCTGTTCCTAGATCACTGAGCACTGAACTTCCTGGGTCTGCTGTGTGCTTCATGCCCCTCACTACTTACCCTCAGTAGCATGAGCTCCGTTGCTTCTGCTCTACTTCTTCACCAAGTCCTTGTAGACATCCAGCATCCACAGCCCTTCCCAGCTCTAGATACTAGCTCAGCCCCTCCATCAGCCTGGGCAGGCCACGTCACCTCTCCCTGACTGTGGCGGTGGGAGCATGCTGCCCTGCACTATCTTGACTTTCCTTCCCTCCTCTGTGTTCCAGTCATTGTGATAAGAGAGAAAAGATAAGACAGGAACTTTAGGGTCCCATTCCCCTGAATGTTGACCTTGCAAATTCAGTCATTTTCCTTCATCTTTGCTTTCAGCAATTTTAGTTACCTGCAGTCAACTGCAGCTTGAAAACATTACACAGTAAAATATTGAGAGAGAGACCACATTCACGTAACTTTTATTACAGACTGTAGTGATAATTGATCTATTTTATTATTAGTTATTTTTATCAATTTTTATGGTACTTGATTAATAGATTAAGCTTTATCATAGATAAGTATACAAAGAAAATATTATATAATATACAGGGTTTTGGTACTATCTGTGACATAAGGCATGCATTAGGGAATTTAGGAGGGAGTTATAGTACTCACTGTAGGAGTGTCATCTTTACAATGATCTACTTCATTTTGATGATTATGATGTTGATGATGAAGATAGTTCAGTAGTCACCTGAACATCAACTGCTATGGATTTACCACTTACCAGGTAGCAACAACTGTGCTGTGTACAGTATATGCCTCATATTATGTCATCCGCACAGTGTTTGAGCTGAAGTTCTAAATGGTGAAGTAAAAGTTTTTACTTAAAGGTCAAATAGCAAGAAGAGACAGGCCTAGAATTCCTTGAACTCAGGTAGTTCAAGATCTTCATTATTTTATTGAATCTACTGGCTAGTTGATTCCCTCACATCTCCATTATAAGGTACCTACCACTTCCAGGGTTTTATAAACACAAAGACCTTGGACAGTGAACCTCTCTTTAACTTGTGAGGATGTGGGCTGAATCCTGGGAAGCTCTGCCTCGGAAGATGGGAAGGTAAAATCCTTTCCCATTCTTTTTGTCCCATCTTCCCCAGGGAGCTGTATGTCAGGAAAGATTTTGTCTCCCCAGGAGCCGTATGTCAGCATGGGGTTCTGGAGAGAGTCTGAACTTTCTCTTTTCTCACCCTCCACCCTTTCTCAACGGCCAACTTGAATCACACCATCATCTTGGCAAACTATGCCATTCTTTTCTGAGTTCTCTAGCTAAAGCATAAACCCCTGCACTGTTGGAGTGTGGCTCATTGACCCACAGCATCAGATCGGATCATCAGCTCGTTAGAAATGCAGTCTCAGGACCCAGCCCACAGCTCTGAGCCAAATCTGTCTTTCCTAAGATTTGGGTGATTTGTATGTTATTAGCTTGGGAAACATTAATATAGCCTGTACCCATTGTGAGGAGGCATGCAATGCCATTTTAACTTTTTTCTTCAGAATTCATATTAACTTCTGAAACTTTTTGTAATAGATGAACTTATCAGCATTTCATCATTCTAGCAAATATATAAGGTAGTTATTATTAGCCCCATTTCCCACATGAAGATCTGAGGAATTATTAAATAATCAAGACCATCTTCTAGTAGAAATGGGTCTGGGACAAGGTACTAGGACATAGAACTCATTTGCAGCACATTGAAAAAGGCAGAGCTCTCCTTAAATATTCCAATCAATGATTACTTGCAAGTGGTCCACATCCCATCTTTATCCAAATTACCTGGAGGAAGAGGGAGAAACTTGTTAAATGAGTAGATTCTTATGGTCCACCAAGATTTAATGGATCCTCTTATGTTTTCCTAAGAATTTAGAATCACTTCCTTCTTTGGTTAGAATGGTCACATTTAAGAAAATAAGATGAGGGAATTTTAGGTCGATTGAGTTCATATGGGAGGACTTAAGCCAATGGAAGACTTTACAGAAGAGTAAGAACATTCTCTCCCAAGCTGTGCAAGAGTTGAGTAGTCCACCAAAGGGGTTGGAAGAGAACTGGTTAGGGCAGCAAAGATTCCACAGTCCTTGGGTGTGGCAATAAAATGAAAAGGAACCAGCTGTGCAAAGAGAAATTATGTGAAAGAGAAATTTCTACAACTGGGGTATGAACAAGAGTTTGGGGAAAGAGGGATTAAGGAAAGTGGCTGTCTGGGGAAACCAAATGAGGAAAGGGAAAGGAAAAATAATAAAAGTGGAAGGAGGAAGAGTGAGGAAGGGAGGCAGATTGGTAAGAATGGAAAAAGTGAGAAAGAAAACAAATGAGAACGAAAAAGATGAAATGGGCCAATGCTTCTCTTTGGAGCTTCTGTCCCATGATGCAGAATCTGGTGCTATTTGCCACTGCATTGTAAGCTTGCACTGACAAAGCTGGAACATAAATAGATCCGTACAACTGTAACTTCTAAACTTTGTCCTTGAAATGTCAGTAATGTCTCAATTCTAGACACAGATTTAAATGCCCTGGCTTCTCTTGTGTTTTATGGTCACAGATTGTAACAAAACTTGCTACGTGCTTATCTTAAAAATAATGTATCGCAACAAGTTAATATAAAGACAATAAAATAATAAAAAGACAATAAAAAAGAATGAGAAAGACACCTTTACACATAGACAAAGACAGAACATGACTTTATTTGCAGATAATATGAGCATATACGTAGAAAACCCTTAAGGGGTCGACAAAATAGCTACTAGAACTAAACTTAGTAGTGTCTCAGAATACAAGATCAATATTAAAATGATCCATTACATTTCTACTTACCAGCCAAACAGTATTTGGACCCAGTGAAAATTTGAACCATGAGATTTGAAGAGTTAACTTATAATCGTGTCTCATAAAATACCTCAGAATAAACTTCACAAAGACCTGAGTAGTGAAAACATTTGAAAATGAGAAAAATTAAAGAAAACCAATCATGGATTGGACCACAATATTTTGGAGGTGTCAATCCTTGACAGATTGATCTGTGGGTTCAATTCAATATCAATCTTTTTGTATATTGACAATCTTTTCTATAGTCGTTGATAAGCTGACGGTCATATAAAATTTATATCGAAAGGCAGTGACTAAACTAGCTAAAAAAACTTTGAAAAAGAGGAATAAAATCAAAAAATTTATGTTATCTTATTTTAAGATGTATAGCCTTAAAACTACATTATTATTTTATTAAAGCAATAGTACTCAAGATTTTGTAATATTGGCAAAACATTAGCCATAGATCCATAAAACAGAATTGGTGAGTTCAGAAATTATTTTATACATATTTAGTCAAATGATTTCCATCAAAGTACTAAAGTCATTCAATGGGGAAAAGCTATTTTTTTCAACAAGTGAATCTGACATTATTGCATATCTGCATAATAAATATATATACACACATTACATACATATATAAAAAAGAAATATATATATATATATATACAGATATATATATCTGTAAGAATACTTGCCATTCCTTTAGACATAAGGAAAAATTAACTTGAAATGAATTGTAGACCTAAATGTAAAAAGATAGAACTTATAATACTTCTTTAAGAAAGCAAAGGGTTGGAAACAAATTTTAGTTAGGTCACAAAAACATGAACAATGAGGAAATAAATTAAAAGAAAAGTAAAATTATGTCTTCAAATAAATGATTAGAAAATGGAAGGCAAAGCACAGACTGGGAGACAATATTGACAATACATGTGTATGTCAAAGACTTGTCCTTTGAATACAGAATGAATTCGTACTAATCTGTAATAAGAAAAAACATTGAGTTAGAAATTAGGCAAAAAAAATTGAATCAATATCTCACCAAGGAATATTACAGAGAGAAAATTTGCATGTGAAAAGATGATCATCATCACCTGTCATTAGGGAAATGCAAATCAAAGTAATGACAAACCACCACATAAATGCCAGAGGGACTAAGATCCCCACAACTGATAACCGCCTTGCTGGCACAGATATAGAGCAACATTCATTGGGCTGGATGCAAAGTGCTGGGATAACTCTGGGAGGAAGTTCAGTGCTTTTGTTGTTGTTTTTAATAAGACTGAACATAGCTTACCATACAATGAAGTAATTTACCCAACTGGTCTGTAAACTTAAATCCACATAAACCCTACATGAGAATGTTTATAATTGTTTTTTATTCATGATTGCCCAAACTAAACCAACAAAGATGTCCTTGGAGGTGAATGGGTAGACAAACTGTTGTACATCCATTTGAGGGAGCCCTACTATTCATCCAAATAAAGGCTGGAGCTATCAATCTGCAACAACATGGCTAAATTTGAAATGCATATTGCTCAGTGAAAACAGGCAGCTTTAAGAGGCTGTACTGCATGATTTAATCAGTATATTCTGCAAGAGAAAGGGTTTGGAATGGAGATTAAGCAAATGAAGTACAGGGAGTTAGGAGGGCAGTAAAGCTGTTTTTCTATATGATACTATAGTTGTGGGTCCATGAACCTATGCGATTACCAAACCATATGGGAATTCAGAACTCAAAGAGTAATATGTGCAAATTAATAATGCAAATTAAGTGTATGCAAATTTAAACAAATGCAGCTAGGAGATCAGGAGATCCCAGGATGAAATGCAGACAGTGACAACATAATCCGATTGACCTCACTGAAAAGGGGGAGGAAAAAAGTGATGGCATAAGTAGCATTTGAAATGTATGTCGATTGTAAGACTAAAGGCAAAATGAATCTACATAACATTGTAGTGTAGTGGTGAACTTGTTTGCCTCGGTGTTAGTAGAGATAATCCTGAAACCACTGTGCATGTATATATTGAGATGAGAGAAATAAGGTAACAAATAAAAGATGGTGAGGATTCTCACAAATGGAGAAGTAACAAATAAAAGATGGTGAGGATTCTCACTATTGGAGAAGTATTGAATATTTCACTCCACATGAATGAAATAATATGGTATCTGTCTTTCTCCATCTGACTCACGCCACTAAACAAATATCTTTTAGGTCCACCCATGTTGTATGGCAAGATCTTATTTTTCACAGTTGAGTAGTATTCCACTGTGTATATTTTACACCAGACCTTTATTCACTCATCCATCACTGGGCACTTAGGTAAGTGATGGCAACATGAGGTGCTCCCTTTATTTCTGTCCCTTACTCTACAGCTAGTAGATCAACTGTGACTCCCCAAAAGCACCCCTCTCCATCATATCAGGAGAACTGGCACCACCTGCACATCTGGTGTCTAAAGGTGGGTGAACTGGATCTTCTGGAGACACAGCCTCTGATCTGTAGCACCATGTAGACCAGAGACTGTGAAATTTCCACAGAGAAGAAAAATCACACCCCAGGTAAGAAGACCAGACCCAGGCTTGGTGATTCCTGGCTGCTGTGTCTGCTGCAGGGGTCCTGCCCTGCTTATGCAGTGTGTCTACCGGGATTGAGCCACAAAAGCTGGGTATTTGTCTCCTTCACTAAACCTCAAAAAGCAGAATGGAATTTGAAGGAGGTGGGGCCAGGGGCCAGGCATTCTTGCCTTTCTTTCTTTCTCCTCTCCACTCTCCTCTTCACCTCTCTCCCAAGTAGGTGGCAGAAATGTAAGCCCATGATCTCCCGTAGGCCAGGTTCCACTGGGCACAGTTGGGAAATATGAGGCCTCGATTGTTGTTTACAGGAGCAGGAAGAAGCAGCAGAACAATCCTTTTTGGATATGTGTGGTGGGAGGAAAAGGAGGTTAATTGAAAATGATCTACAAGTTTTGCAGGTGTCATGTGGGGGACAGAACAGCACCCATTACACTCAACGCTCTTTAGATATGGGAAACAGTAGGAGCTCGTTTTTATTTCTCAAGAAATGAACCTAGAGTTCCTACAATAAGCACAGGGCTATAGGGCCAGATCCCCAGCCTGGGGACAAACCTGGGCCTTCTGGAGCAAGGAATGGGGAACACATCTATTTACTCTGTGTGTTTGTGTGTGCGCTGTGTATTTTTAATTAAACTTTTTGCTCAGATAAATGTTGATTCATGTGTAATAGTAAGAAACAATACAGAGATTTGGTGCCACCTTGCAAATCTATCATATCATAAGGGGGAAATGGACATTAATATGGTAAATATACCAAATCCTCACTATTTGCCCATCACCATGGGACCTCTCAGGTTGTTCTTTCATAGGTACATTTTCAGGTCTCTCAACTCTGTCCCTCTAAAACTGGAAACAGCCTTCTTGTCCTTTAAACTGGTGAGTGACTAATTGGCCAGCTTCACCTTTAAAGAGACTTGTGCTAAATCTACACCAAGGGGACCAGTGGGCTTTGGGGTGCACCCAGGAAGCTGAAAGTCACTGCTCTTCATGGGTCTGATTTCAGTCTTATGCCCTGAAGTGGGGAGCGCCTTGCCCAGGAGCAGAGCAGAAGGTGGGGACAAATAGTGAGGGCAGATTTACTTGGGGTGACCTGTTCCCCACAACCTGGCTCTGATGGCCATCCCTGCTTTCCCCTTTATTACTTCTAGAAATAGTTGGGCCTACAAAGAAGTGGTTTTCAAGAGGAAATATTTATATGTGAGTGTTGTAGATGCCAACCAAGAATTTTACGTGGGGAAATCTCTTTTCATCCCCCTTGCATTCTAAGGGAGACAGTATTAGTATCTCACAAGACTCAAAGTAGTTAAATCACTTACCCAAGGGAATGCAATTACTAAGTCAGACCAGGTTTTGAAATTTGAATTCTATACTTTTTCCATTAATCACAAGCTTTCCTGTGATAATATCACCACATAGGATAAGTCACTCAAGAGCTGTAGCCTGCTGAGAGAGAGACAAAGAGAAGAGAAAAGCTAAATGCTTGGTGTTCGGCTCTTGGGGCTATGATACAGACTTGGCTGCCTGGAAAGGGGGGCCTGTGAGTCCCTACATTTAGACTGAGATCTATGGTCAACACGTGGGAAGAAGCTTTCTCTTTGAAGCTCCTTGTCTTCAGAACAAGTTTCCAGCTTCCAGTCATTCTTCCTCTCCAACTTGCTGCTCTCTGCTCAGGCTATTTGGGTGGCTGTTTTGTCTATGTCCTGCTCTCAACCAAAGACAGAGGACCCAGTGCAAGAGGTAGGCAGAGTTGGGCTTTAACCCAATGCCACTTGCTGTGTGAGGCTTGGCAAGTTGTTTTATTGCTTAACTTCTGGGGGTTGCATTCTGTTGTTCTGTTCTGTTCTGTTATGGTACAGTCATCTTCATGGTGTCATTAGGGAGATTAATGAGATAATGCATGTCAGATTTCTAACAGGTTTCCTGGCATTTTGCAACTACTAATAGATGACATATACATTGTCTATGTAACCTTCTTGAACTCACAGAATTTCATTTTTTCTGTCCCCCACCATGCTGTAATTCTTTTTTGAAATGTCATTCATGGCCCACTTTTCCCAGAATTTCTTTCCAGAGGAATCCAGTCCACTAACCAAGTAGTCAATGTTTGCTTTTCTCTGTGTATTTCCTTTCAGGCTTCTCTTGTATGATGCTGGTCACCTGTATATTCATCTTTCTGCCCTACTTATGACCTCCACTGGGCAGGGGGAATGCCAAGCTAATGATGAAGAAGACATGGCTTGTACTCTTCTTAAGCTGTGTTGCTATGGAGAGACTGATTTTCCTTCTTTGCACCTTAGTATCCTCTGTTATAGAATGGAATAATAAGACCTATTCTGCCCACTTCACAGGGTTATCATAAAAGTCCAATAAGATATACTGTTTAAAATATTTTGACAACCTCAGCATACTATATGAATATATGGCATTGTTATTCAAATATAAGGCTTCTTAAGAGCTTTAATTTTTAGCTCTGTGATCAGTTAACTTTTGATGTGGAGCAAAAAACCCACAAATTCTTAGTGGCATGCAATAATAAACATTTCTTTCTCACACATCTGTGAGTTCAGCTGATGTGGGCTGGGCTCGCTCCTACATCTGGAGTGGGGGGTGACTGGAGCTTGGCTGACCAAGCTGGGCTGGCTGAGCCAATTTGGTTCCACATGTTTCTTATCCTCCTCCCCAGATTAATGGACTAGTCCAAGCGTGACTTTCTCAGGGTGATGGTGGAAGCATGAGCAAGCAAATGAACACATGCCGGGTTCTGGAAGGCTAGGTTTGGAGTTGGCATGTTATGACTTCTATCAGTCAAGCAACTTAACATGACTGAACTCAGGGGTAGGGATTATGCACCCTTCAGTATAGGGAGGGGAAATTTTTAAAATTTTTATGAGAAAAATGTATAGACACAGAGAAGAGTAACAATTGGGGACATCGGTGCAATGTACCACCCTGTATTTCTGGCCGAGGGCTCCGACTATTTGGAGACCCAGTGGAAGCTCAGTGTGCTTGGAAAGAAGGCTGTGGGGCTCAAGTGGATATAGAATTCATTCCCTCAGGCATGACTAGTTGATTCTGGGGCCCAGAGACACACATAATAGGTTGATGGAGAAAAAACATGAAATATCATCTGGAAGTTTGAGCTCTGCTTCTAGTCTTGCTCATGGCTTTTGGTGTGAGTTTAGAGTTGCCCAAGATTATTACTTTCACAACAGTGGGAAATGTTCATGATATTTTTCTCTCTTCCCTCCCAGGATTCCTGTAGATGCCTGTAGTTCCCAAGGTGCTACAGAAGCAATGCATGAGGATGGGGTCCCTTGTCTGAGACCATCTCCACTCTGAGTTCACATCCATCATCCCACAAATTTTCCTTAGAGTTGGTTTTGTTCCTGAGGCCACAGGATGATGGGAGCCACCATAGATTCCAAGCAATGAGATTCTTGCCTGGCAGGTTTATGTGTAATGACTCTAGAGAACTGAGTGAACTATCTTGGAGCCAGAAATTCTGAGTTAGAAAATTTCAAACTAGAACAACCTCATCAAAGAAAGAGGAAAATGGGGGGAGTTAGCTTACTGGGCCAACTCCAGGATTCCAGATGTTGGTTAAAAGGGACTCTCCCAAATTATCAAAGCCCAACTTTCACAATGAGTGAAATGAATGAGAAAGAAAATGGTCTACCAGATCTTCATTTGAGATGCTGTGGATTTATTAAAGTGGTTGTCAGGGAGAATTGAAGAGTGGAGTTGCTCAGTATATGTATAAACATGCAGACACATGCAGACACACCCGACACAGGTGCGCACACACACGAGAAGAGCTCAGTGTTGCTTTTTTGTTTTAGCCTCAAGAGTTCTTTTTTGTTTTTGCCTGGAGTTCTGCTTTTTAAGTTTATCTTCTCTCTCTTTTTTTTTCCTTTTATAAATTAAAACAACTGCTTTTCAAAGGAGAGTAAAAGAGAAATATTTTACAACAGAGTAACTATTGGCTTGTACTGGATTTAAATTTTCCCAGGAAGATTCTGTGATTCTGTTCAGAGTTGTGAGTCTAGGAAGTCAGAAGCTTTTGTAAGTTCCCCAAGCATGAGAAAATGAACTCCTGTTCAGAATGACAGAAGTACCTGGAGGGCTGCTCAAACTTTCCACCAGCTCTTTGCTTTCCTGGGAGTTTCAAGATTGGAGAAGTAACTACTCCCCTCTTAGGGCCAAATTTTGGAGGATGGGTCAGTGCCCTTTTTCCACCCAACTCATTGTTCATTTATTTGATACAAGGTTGGGAGTTCATATTAACTACTAGGCACTGTGGTAAGAAGTGATCAAATGTATAGTCTAGTGGGGAAGGGCCACAATTAATAAATTTGATATAAATGCTTGAAGGAAATGAACACAATTTATTCAGGGATAGAGAATAGCAGATCTCTTTATAGAAGGTAGTCAAGAAAGACTTCTTCAAGAAGATGACAGTGGGCTGTATATGCAGAGACCTAGTAGTTAAGAAGGGGTAGTTACATGAATAGCTGGTGAGGGGTACAGTGATAAGCTGAGGGAATCCCAATGAAAATTTTTCAAAAAATGACATAATATGATTTACTCCCAGCCCCAGTCTACTCTCCAGACAATATACACAGAGATATTAAAGAAAAGTAATATTAAAATTAAAAATAAAGAATAAAGTAGTATTGAACTAAGGAGAATTGGTGGCTAAGGAGAATGAGAGAATGAAATGAATTCTGAGACTTATTTTGTTGTTCAGAACTGTAATATCTGACACTGGATGGGATAAGTGAATGGGCTAGGTGGGTGGGAGAGGCTGTTGGGAAGGGAGAGGTTGAAGCTGAACACAACACCAAGGTTTCTGACTAAGACTTGGGGAAGGTGGTCTATTATGCTCTCTGGGAAGTTGGGGTCTTTGTACAAATGTCTGGACTTTGAGTATTTTCAGACTTTGACTCTGAAGACTCCATGTCTCCTTCTGAAGCAGAGGAGGTTTTGGTTTGTAGTAAAGGACATTCAAGGGCTTACCTCAGCAAGGCCTTCAGCCTTTTCTTTAGCTCTCTCTCTGCTGTACTGGACGTGGGAATGAGAACTTAACATGCTCCTAATGTACATGCCCCAGGAAGTGTCCGTGACGACCTCTGGTTTTGATGGCAGAGTCAACTGAATCAGTCTGGTCCCATGAGCACAGTTGTTTTCCATCTCTCCTGATGAAAATCAAAGAGTGTTTGAGTCAACACAAGCAGGAAGTTTAGTGGAACACCAGAATTTCCAGGCTCTGCATGTAATGGATTCTTATTCTAAAAGAGCTAGAGGTGAATCCGAATAAAATAGACTTGGATGAAGATTAGTGCTAAAGATGACTTGTTACAAAATGTGGTGAAAAGATCCAACATGTTAAGACCATAAGATATTCTAACCATGTGAAATTTATTGCTAGGATGCAGCTTTTGTTTGGTTTTAGGAAACATATTAGGATAACATACCACAATAATATGTCTAAGGACAAAAATCATGACTATCACTAAGGATGCAGGAAGAGTTTTGGAAAAAAATCATGTCACAGATAAAGAGCTAATGTCCCCAAAGTAGAAAAAACTCTTAAAATTGAGGGAAAAAGGTAAAGCTGAAAACAATTAGAGTGATCAAAATATGGCTAAATATTTTTTTTTAAAGATTTATTTATTTGTGCATACAGAACTGGGGTACAGGCCAGAGGCTCAGGGGTGGTGAGAGGCTTCACCAGAGACAGAGTGAGGTGCAGAACAGGCAGATCGACGAAGTACACTGCTGAGGGGAGCAGCGGGCGGGTCAGGAGAGGTCTGCCACGCCATGTGGTCACCTCCAGGGCAGGCGGGAATCGAACTCATGTGGAAGCGGCTTTAGATTCTCAGTGTTGTGCTTTAACCCGCTGCGCCACCAGGGAGGGCCGTGTCTAAATATTTTTTAATGCCCTTACATTTACAACAAAATGTTCATCTTTTTCTTAAATGAAATAAATGAAAACTAATCTCAATTTCAATGCCATTTCCCATTTGTAGGAATAGGAAACAGAGTTAAAATACTCGACACACTATGTTGACAAAACTGAAGAAACTCTGAGAATGAAAACTGATAGAACCCTTTGGAGGGACGTTGACCATAACTAACAAAATACTTAGGTGTTTCTGTGTCTATCTAACCTTCCCTGTTCTAAGAAGCCTTCCTTACCTGATAAGGTGTGACGTTCAAAGAAGTAAAGCAAAGATGAAAGAATATGGATACAATATACACAATGGTACATTTTGTGTAAGAAAGAAGGCAAAAGAAGAAAATACTCATCAACACAATATCGTTGTAATTGTGTCCAGAAGCACAGGAAAGATAAATCCGAAGTGGTTTAAATCTGTGACCCATAGGGGTTATGGGAGATCCCACTTGGGCACCAGGTCTACCCACACTGGTGTAATCAAAGTTAACTATAAAGTGTTTTTAAAGGTTAGAGAAGGTCTAAAGTTCTTTAAGTAAACCTTTTCTATTGTTTTTATTTTTGGAAGCTTATTAATGTTATTTTCTAAAAAAAAAAAATTTTTTTTTTTTTTACAGCATTCTTGATGAATGCATTCCCACGCTGGGAGGCAAAATACCAATTCCAACAATTGTGATTGGCCCTGTCTTTGGTCATCCAGGTAGGGGCACAGCTATGTTCTCAGCAATCTGCAGAATCACAGAGGAAGAGGACAATGTGGTTGATTTGACTCCCAAAGACTATGAGCTACCAGTTCTTACTAAAGAAAATATGTATAACCTCTAGAGGCTGGCTTGCATCCTTCGGTAATTCATGGAATTTGTGACATCAGCTTTGTCTAGAACAGTTTCCATGTAGGATTGTGTGGTTCCGTAAAGTTTCCTTTCCACTTGGATTTTCCACTCTTGAGTCTGGACTCCATATACTAGGAGGGTATTTCTTCTAAGATGATGTGTCTACTTCCCAAGCTCTGACTGGCATTGAGGTTTTGGGGATTGGCTACCACAGTGTAATAAAGAGACAGGAAAGTCTAACACCAACTAGTCGCCTGCCTATGCATTTTGCTGCTGATAAAGATTTATTCCCTGCTATCCAAGAAATCAGGGCTTGCATTTCTGGAAACAGCTGTGCGCTTTGGACAATAGCCACACCCACTTTGCTCCTCTTTGTTCTCTCTCCTCCAAATTGACTTTCTAGGAAAGCACAAGGTGAACAGGCAGTTTAGAGGAACAAAACACAGCAGAAAGATGTCTCAGGGATGGAGATATTACTTAGCACCTTAGCCTAACTGGGGAATGGGATCACAGGACTGTAAACCCCAGCCGGGTACCAGAATATCCCTTTAGCACCTCATTTCAACATAATCACCTCTTTAATGTTGCCAAGTACAGTCATATTCTGAGGTGTGTGTGTGGGGTGGGGTGGGGTGGGGGAAAGATTAGGAATTCAGCATGAATTTTGCAGGTCCATAATTCAGTCCATAACAGTGTCCTTGGCTGGAATCACTTTGGTGCGACAATGGCACTGAGGCTGAATTACTATGGACTGAAGAGGGCCGAGGAGATGAGAGCAAGCACTCAGGAAGTGCGACTGCTCCCTGGAAGATTGGCAAGAAAAAAGAGGTTAAACCTGCAGCCACAGCCAGGCAGGGATGCAGGGGCAAGAGGATCCCCCTCTTTCTTCCCATTTTCTACTTCCTTCTTCCTATTTCTGCTTTCTTCTTTTTACTTCCTTCCCCCTTTTTCTTTCACTACTTTCTTTCTTCCTTTTATCATTCACCACTTATTTATTTTTTATCCTTTCTTCTTGTTTCTTTTCTTTCGAGAATGAGTTTTAGTAGAAGTGGAGAATAGAGATTGAAGAGAAAGAAAGTGGCAGAATGCCTTTCTAGAGTGAGGTTCCCAAGAGACAGAAGACAGGCTAGGGAGGAAGGAGAATGCCTCTTTGACCATTGTCTGTATCAACCTTTGTCTTTTTTCCCCCCTGAATTATTTCTCTTATTTTCTTCCATTTTGTTTCTCTTCCCACATTTCTGTGCAAGATAGTGTACAAATGAGGGCTGGCGCATGTGTGAGTTCCTCTATGTGTGTGTGCTCCTGTGTGCATGTGTCCATGGTGTGCACTGTGAACTCACTGACGGTTGTCTTATCCCAGTTACATCATCCACCTCTACGTTGCAAACCTTTATTGAGTGGCAGGTGGGACATTCTTTCTGGAAGGAATCTGATCTCAAGGAGAAAGATGTGGCTCCTATATCATAACAAATGACTTGTGTGCCCAGCTGAGGACACCTGGTACCTGATCGAGTCTCTGCCTCATCTTGCCACGAAGCAAGGGGGCAGATTTGATTAGGTTTGGCCTTGGATTCTTAATCTCCTAGGTGCACACAATGAATGAGGAGGAGAGTCCTGTCAAAGGGAGAGAAGGGAGACTTCCTCTGTGTGCATGCAGGGCGGGAAGGACAGCAATAGGAGTGCTGTCTGCCACCGTCCTCAGTGGGTACCAGAGAGGCAGAGTGGGTTGGGCTCTGACCCAGTTTCCACTTGGCTAGTCAACTGGAAACAGCTACTCACTGGGCCACTAGGTTCTTTCCAAAGAACAGTGAAGAAAGGTGGTTTGGGGTAGGTGGGGGAGGGGGAGCTGGTTGGGCAAGAAAGTCATAAGTTAAATGTAGGCCCTGTGGCTCAGAGTTCCAGTACCAGAGGCCCAACTACTAGAAGGAGAAACAGGAAACCAAAACAAACAACAAACAAAATGCAATCACTAAATAAACTAAAGCATTCCTTAACCACCCCCTTAGATAAACAGATCATCTTCTTGTAGAAAGTAAGGAAAACCTAGCCTGCCCTTGCTATATGAAGCATGGCAGATAGCTTATTGTTCCTGATTTGATGACCAGTGCTTGTCTGATGCAAATATTTTGACTCTGTTGCCCTTTCAGGCTGCTTTTCCATCTCTTCTTGTCTCTAAAAGTCTCTCTTAGCAGTTGGTCTTTTACCAGGTCTAGCAGGTATGAACCTTTACGTGGATTCAGGGATCTGGAGCAGGATCCTTTAGTTGACTTGGCTTAGACCAGGGCATGCAAGAAAGACTGAATTGACACAACACCAAGTCTCCCTTAAGAGTTCAACATGGTGTTCACAAAGTTTGGAAACATAGATCTTGCTATTTGGTTTTGAAGATTTAAAAGGTCCTTGGCTACATAGTATATGTTTGCCTCTATCTCCCAGAGTTTCTGGGTTGATGATGGTCAAGATGGGAACAGGTTATTTTCATGTAATACTTCTCTTATGCTCACTCAGTCAAGCAAACAGAAAGTTGGAAGCCCTATTATGTGCAAGACATCTGGGAGCACACAAATATGTCCTTGTTGCCCTAGGGCAGTGCACAATGTGCTCCTTAGAGGTGATATTCACACACCAGTAGAAAGTACATGGAAGAATAAGAGCATGCTTTGTTGCACTGATTACAAAGTGTGGTGAATGTCCTGGTCAGGACTCTTAACTTAGCAATGGTGGAAACCCAATTCCACCTTACATAACATTAAAAACAAAGGGAATCACTTACTTAAAGCAAGCTGGGAACTATTAATTGCTTTATACATGTAGTAATTCCAAAGGCAGAGCTGGCTTCAGAGGTGGTTGCATCCAAAGACTTGCCCTAGTACCAGGATTCTGCCTGAGAGTGAAGTTGGCATGTAGACCAGATCCTGGAGCCAACAGATAGACTCTCTCCAGGTTCCAAAATAGACTATTGTTGGGAGTACTAACCCCGCAGACCTTGTCTCCAACAGCCCTCTATTAGAACTCCCAGAAAAGGCTTTGCCAGCACATCTGAACCAATCACCAGAGCAGGAATATTTGCATTGCTATTGCATTTCCAGTTCTAGAATCTACACATAGAGTCAGGAGTCTACACATGTGAATGGACCAAGGAAGAAGTGAAATCCACAAATCAAGGGATGGTGGACCCATCATAAATATCCCCTAGGGTAAGACAGATTGGAAAAGCTAGTTATTAGTGACAGAGAAGTAGTAAGGAGAAGATAGGTTGAAGAATTAGGGTTCTCTATAGAAATAAAGGCAGGGTACAGGAAGATGACGTGGGCAACAGTGAGTCATGGGAGCTGAGTATATCTTGGGGGTCCAGGGTGAAGACCAGAGTTGAATACGGCTGGAGGAGTAAGTGGGGCAGGGCTTCAGAGCACCTTGAGTGACAGCTGCAAAATTTGCTCTTTGGACATGTTGAACAATGACAATGATTTACTGTTGAATTCAAATCAGGAAAACAAATCTGACTTTAGAGCACTAAGGGGTGGGGGGTAGTTTGAGATGGAAGAAATGAAGAGTCAAATGATGTAGGGCACCATTTCAAGAATCCAGGTAGAGGTCAAAGGGGACTGGCTTGTGGCAATAAAACTGGGAATGAAGGATAATGCACAGCAAAATTGGGCATGCTCAATTAGACATGGGGAATGGGGGAGGGAAAGGACTCAAACAGTACTAAAATTTCTAGCCTAGGTTTCTAGCCATGATCAGAATGAGTCTTCTGAACAGAAGTTGGGTCATAACTCATGGCCTGATGCCCAGCAGATGCAGTTTCACTAAAAGTTATATAGATTTTTTTTTTATCGGATCACTGAGTTTTTAATGATTTTTATTGGTCAAGTTCACTCTGGATCTGAAGTTCTTGTCTCTGAGCAGGGGTCATATTAACTACCAGACCATGTGGTGCTTTCTTTTTCAAATGACTTTCTGTATTGACCTGTCTCTACCCTGGTGCACATGTAAAGTTCAAGGAGTACTTAACCAGCAGACCTCCTCTCCAACTCCATTTCTTTTTGGTGTTTCTCTTGCTCTGCCTTGAATCAAATTCACCTCTGGGCTTGTATCAATCTCCACCACCTAGTAAAGGTGATGGACCACTGACTGATTCATGGCACCTAACACAGTTTTGTTGCTATTATGAATAGAATCTATTAAGTGCTACGTGGCTTCATTCCCTCTGTTGTACACAAAATATATTAAGAGATAGTTACTACTACTTTCTAATTTTTAGATAACATTATACGCCAACACACATGCTTGTTTCTTGGCTCTTACTATCAGATTGAAGCGGGCTGCTGTCTCGGGGCTGAGGGTGTCCTCCACATGTTCTCCTTCACCTCTCAAGCCTTCCATGGAAAGAAGTAACGTGGTGAATGTAGGAAGCAAAGCATGGGTTGGTCCCTTCTTTGTCCCACTTTTTTTTGGGACAACTTGGGTTTTCCAGAAGCACCATATGTCCTGTAGGAAGGACTGCCCCACCCAGAAAGCTCTGGAATTGGGTGGGGGTTTCTGTATCACTGTGAAGCTCAGCTGCCCCCAGATTAAGCCACATTTATCAACTGTAACAGTAACAGAGGTGAAAATTTGCTCTTCATCTACTTTATTCTCTCTTCATTAGTTCACAGTTCTAATGGAAAAGGGAGTACTATTTGTGGGGTCCCCTTAAGCACTCTCACGGACCCTCCTCAGCCATTATGCTCAGTGATTCTGGGATGATCATGTACATCAGTGACAGGATCCCCTTCCTCCTGCCTCAGAGCATTTCCTGCTCCATGCCTTGGGTTTCCTCTGCTTTAGGAGTATGAAGGTGGGCACCACCCTCCTTCCTGGAAAGGTAATGGGGAGATAGTCACAGTAGCATGAAGAGGGTGACACAGAGCTACACTTGGCTGTCCCCACTGTGGGCCCCTCCCAGAAAGGGGACATTGCATCAGGCATAACGGAGATGAAGGGGTGGGTGGAAGACCCAGGGGGTGGCTATGAGACTAAAGATGAGAGTCAATCTCTAGAAGTTTCTGAAAGGGATTGTGTCATTCTTTAGGACAGGCAAGGGTGGGGGATCTTGAAGCATAGGGAAGAGTGAGCCCGCATCTTGCTGGGAATGTTACGAAAGCTTTAATGTATTTTCTATTTTACAGATTTCAGCAAAGATTTGAGGGGCAACCAGTCTGCTCCCCAACACAGGGAGCAGCAAGGAAAGCCTGACTTCAATCGGCAGCTTGATGGTAAAGCCCTGGTCTTTCTCTCACCTCAGAGGTTGGGGGAGAGGAGAAAGCAAGTTGGCACATCCACAGAGGAAGTGAGACACTCATCGTAGAGGGTGTCAGCAGTGGGAGAGCAGCCCTGTGTCTGGGCCTGGAAGGGCCAAGCTCCCTAGAGACAGCAGTGGAGAGAGACAACTGCCAACTGACCCCCACCTCCTGGACCTTTTAGCATCTTCTCTATGATACCTTAAATCCTACAGAATGTTTTTTATAGCAAATGGAAGGAGTACAGTTAGCAGGTAACAGGGCCACTCCCAGATGCCCCAGTGCCCTGGACTTTGGGAAGCAACATCCCTGCTTCATTTCTCTTCTTCAAGAGCTGCCTTCTGCTCTAGGGTCTTCCAACTTGATGTTTCCTTGCATCCCTACTGGAGCTCACAACTTTCTCCTTTGAGCACTGGAGGAGGCTGGAGGCTTGTGCACATGAGGACCTGGAGTGAGAAAGGGTGAGTGAGGCAGCCCTGGGCAGGCTGCTGGTGAACTGGAAAGATCAAGGGTCTTTTGTAGGCTTGCACTGGCCTTGCACAGGAGGGGAGGCAGGGGGCTGGCACCAGCCCTGTGCAGGAGGGGAGGCAGGAGGCTGGCACTGGCCTTGTGTAGGAGGGGTGGCTGGCAAAGGACAACCAGCTTGGCTGGGCATGAAAAGTCTCAAGGGAGGGCTTGGCTGAGGCAGTGGAAGATTGCTTGTCGGGAACCAACTTGCCTGGAATCTTAACCTCCCCTGCTGTCTCTACACCACACAGGGGCAGAGTCCTGGATCTCCCCCAGAGGTCCCCCTCCTGCCGATCAGATTCGTTTCTTGGTGAGAGGGGGAGAATGGAGCCCGGTGGCAAAAGGCGGCTGTGAGCTCATGGAAAGAGCACTGGGCTCAGAGAGAACTTGGGGTTAAATTCTGCTCGAGATGCCATTGGATTGTTGTTCTTTGAAGGCAGAAACAAACAAACAAACAATGGAGAGATGGTTAGAAAAACCTGTCTCTTGGTCTTGGCCTTTCCACCAGTGAGGGTCATAGGACCCACCACATGAGGCTGCAAGAATGAAAGTGGCATCACTTGGCTGAGCGCAGGGCCTAGCTTGGAGCACCCTCCATCCTAAATGGAGGCTGATCCAGGCAGGAGCGCAGAGGTGGGGAGCTAGGTGGACTAGAATGGCAACTGCTGGCCCTGTCTTTCTTTAAAGCTTCGATACCCTGTTCACTGGATTTTTAAAATATCACACAAAAATACTACATGTTGACTAATAATTTTTTGTGTGTGTGATCCCTGAAATTTGGTGCCTGGGGCCACATTCCTGGCTTCACCCTAGACTCACACTGCTGCCTTCCAGAGCCCATCTCTTGATCCTCCATGCCTCGGTTTCTGCAGCTGTCATGTGGAATAATAATAGCTCGGACTCGCTGGGCTTGCCTGAGGATACAGTGGTCAGTGTGTGCATCCCGGCCTCCTGTCCCTGGCACCCAGGGCATGTTCCAAGGATGGTAGCTGGCACTCCTGGTTCTGCCATGCCGCACCATGCTGTTGAGGTCACTACTGCGAGGGTGGTCACTACTCTGCCTGAAGAGATCCTTTCAGGGGAGAAACTCTGCATGGGAGGGGAGGGGAACAGCTCTGAGGACAGCAGTGAGGCAGGTCGGGAAGCCCACTTGGGACCCTCTGGGCCCTGAGCCAGGGCAGCGGGCTTCTACAGAGTCTGCGGGGAAGCCTGGTGAGCGAGGCCACCTCACCAAGTCTTTGCAGAAAATGCTTGCAGTGCAGCTGTCTCTGGAGATGCCACAAGTTGCCTCAACAGCTTTTCCTTTCGGGGCTTGTTTAACATTTCAAACAAAAATAAAATAAATAACTGCAGTGTTTATGGAAACCTAAGACAGAAATGAAGACGACTGAGGAGAAAGCTAAGTGGAAGCAGGCCAGAGGGGTTTAGCGGATCCCCTTTTCCTTGGAGTTAGCAGTTTTGGGCTTCAGTCTGTCAGCTCTTCCTACCACACCCGTGCACTTCCCCCTAGCAACCCCTCAGCCAAAGTGCCTAACACACACACATACGTGTGGGTCTGTGGCCCCAAAGGGAGGCATGCGCCGCGCATGGCTCTAACCCCTTCACCCTTGACCGTCCCCCTCAAGAGACCCAGCCAGACTTGTTTTTATGTGAATACAATGTTGCCAGGAGTGGGGAGAGTGGGCAAAGCAAGCAGGTCAGCCAGGCCCTGCAAGGACAAGACTGGCAATATCCTGGTCCTGGACTTCCCTCTTCCCACCTCTGCATAGGCAGACCACTTGCGGATTTTCTTCTTCAGTTCTCTAGTCTCACTTTGGTCGACTCCATCACGGAACAGAAGTGTTGTCAGCTTCAAGACTATTATGCAGTGAATTAGAGGAAAGTCAGGAAAATGTAAGGGCTTCCAGAAGCCCACATGGCGTCTCCAAGTCCCTCCCAGAGAGCACAGCTCCGAAAACGCAACGGTCTGCTCTTTGGGCAGGCTGGGCCTGTGCCCAGAAGCTCAGGACATCTCGGTCCCTGGTCCCCTGGTGAGGGACCCATGACACTCTGAGAGGTCCCCCAGCTCTGGGCTGGCACTGAGCTTGCTGTCTGGTCATATCACCCACCTTCTTTTTTGTAAGGCTTCCATCTATGGAGCAGATCTCTGCCAGCCCCAGCGTCATCAGGAAGCACTCAGGGACCACCCTGCAGCTCTGGGGAGCCCAGCCTTGTCCCATGGAGGAGAAGGGCAGAAGTCTGAATCATGTTCTGCGTCTGCACATGTCAGGCTCACATTCATGCTGGCTTAGCTGCTCGGTGGGTGAGCTCAGGAATGCGTTTCTCTTGATTTTCAATTTCTTCATCTATTCTCTGGGAACACTGCCTCACAGGACTGTGAGGGCCACACTTATAGATATTTTAATAGGAAGTACCACAGGGCTTGGCTCCATGTTGTTATCTTCTCCTTTCCATGCCTGTTTCCCCCTTGAATAGCCACTGCAATGTCTGAAGAAAGGAGGACACAGTAGAGTAAGCCCTCCCGTGATTTTTTTTTTTAAGATTTGTTTATTTATGCATACAGAACTGGGGTACAGGCCAGGGTGCAGGAGTGGTGATAGGCTTCACCAGAGACAGAATGGAGAGCAGGACAGGGAGACCAATGAAGTACACTGCTGAGGGAAGCAGCGGGCGAGACAGAGGTCTGCTGTGCCATGTGGGTCAGCTCCCTGGCTGATGATGGAGCCCATACTGCTGTGGCTGCTGATAGCTTGATAGCACTGATACTTAACCCCTGGGCCACCGGGGAGGCCCCCCCGGGCTGACTTTTCAGAGAACTCTGAACATCGTAATCTTGGTTGGAGAGATTGCCGTGGAGAGGGAGAAGTTGGTGAGCAGGGGAACCTGCCAAGAGGCCTGCCCAGGGGCGGCGGGTGGACGTGCACAGTCCAGGCGCTGGTGGAATTCTAATGTGCTGGTTTGACTCAGCATCACTGGGAGCCACAGAGCATTCCTCATTACCATTTATGAGCTCATTATAAGCTTCTGAGAAAAACACCAACAAAGGGTGCTAAGTTCCTCTAGAGTTGAATTTTAATTTCTTTTTCTTTTTGGAAAACAAAAGTCATGCTTCAAATAAAGCCCTACTTTATAGAAATGAGACACAGCTGGGCAGTTCCCCAATTTTGCTAATTCTGGAATGAACAAAAAGGCACAGGGGGGAGAAAACTCCTACTCACCCCCATACCTATCCTGGCACTGCCCCATGTTTCTCATACCAGGCCCACTAAATATGTCACCAGACTGAGCTGGAGGACCTAGCACTGCCATGGTTAGTGGAGGGGTCTGAGGTGAGGCTCAAATCCAAGCCTTCATGTTATCTAGCTTTAAGTCTTTGGGTTTGTGTCTCAGTCTCACTGAGTTTGGGTTCCCATGTCTAGAAATTGGGAACCCGCCCATTGTTTGGTGATGATGGATACATTAATGGTGGCTGAACCAGAATGGGAAAGAGGAAAAATGGGGACCAGAGAAACCAAGGATGTCCTGTTGAATTGAATATTTCTTCACCATGACTCCCTTCACAAAGATCTCTTTGTGGAAGATAATACACTTGTATTTCTTATCTATTGCAATGAATACCATATTTAGTATGGTTCATAGGGTGATTTCACTAGAAAGATCCAATTATTTTATGCAACTTTGCCATGAGTGCAAAAATGAGTACCTAACACTCAACCTCTCTCTCCTCACCAGACCACCTTCACCTTCCATTTAGAGAATAAGGACTGTCACTGGCATTTAAACTTGGCCATTTCCTACCTAGGATTCTCTAGTTGCCTGAGTTTTCCCAATAAAATCAATTCAACAAATCTCTGTGTACCAATGATGTAGCAAAAGTGTCATGTGGATCTCCCCATAACTTCCAGTAGCTCTTAAAAGTAGATGTTATAACCCTCTTTAGCAAGTCAAGACACTGAATATGTTATCAATGATGGATCATAGCCTCCTGTACACAAGTGAGCAGTACTGGACCTTTCTCACTAAGTTATAGGAGTTTCCCCAACTTATGATAAAACACAGGTAGTTTTCCAATCTAATTTAGTAAACTCAAAACTCATCCTCCCCCAAATGAAAAAAAAAATAGATGAGACACACTATACTATTACTTATTTATGTAAATAATAGCTTCTTTCTTTAGGCTAAACGTCGGACCATGTCATAAAGATAACTAACTAACCTCCTCTTTTTGATTTTGACTGCTTACCATGTAGCAAGTATTTGTGCCAAGGATACTTTACATGGGTTATCTCAATTAATCTAACTCTTTGAAGAAGGTATCTCATTACTCCATTTTTCAGGAAAAAAAAATTATTCTCTGTCCAAAATTATGGTAAGACTATGGTGAAGCAAGAGTTGCAATCTAAGTTTGTTTTCACTGATCTGCTTGTATTCATTCTTTAGTTTCCAAAGGGATTGGCTATTAAAAAAAAAAATGAGTACTAAGACAAGTTCTATTTAATTTACTGATAAATAATGGACACTTGTTGTTCCATATACTTAAGTTACCCCAATATTAATTCAATCAATAACTTCCTGCCTGTGAACTGGCCTTTCCAAATACTCTCTACTATCTTCAGGTCTATTTTTAATTCCTAAGGACTTGGCCGGGTCCATGTGTCTTTCAGAATGCTGCCTCTTTGGGCAAGAATCAGGAGGCCTTTGGTGAGTGCCTCTGAATAATGCTGCTACTGGGTCCTTTGTGGTCCCCAAGAAGGCCTGGCCCACAGACCAGTGTCCTTTGCAGAAGTAAACCATCCTTTCCCAAAATTATTGGTTTTCCTTCCTCAGAACAAAATCGTCAGATAAAGACCTCAAAGCAAATAGTTCTGTTTCAGTAGACACTTACATAGACATATTTTTTCCTCTTTGTGTTCTAAGCACAGTACGTTGGTTGGCAGAGAGGTGTCTTCCATGTCTTCCCATCTTCTGGATTTGTGCTCTTATGTTATGTCAATACTCCAAGGCTCTCCTGTCAGTGAGAAAACATGGGTAGTAGAAGAAACTGAGCATACATTTAAGGTTGCTAAGCTCTTTTTCTTCCCAATCCCTTTTTTCCCCTCTACTTCCAAGGAGTCAGCTTAATGTCTGGATATCAGGTGCTGAATAATTACACATAAGAATCACCAGCTTCTAGCCTTCAAGATCCCAAAGTTCCTAGAAAATAATGGTCCAAAGGTATCTGAGTTCTTTGGAAGCCTGGCTCAGTATGGACGGCAAAGTCCCTCTTGGGCTCCAGATAGACTGGAAAAGAGGCAATTGAACAATGATGGAGACAGAGAAGATGGCAACTTACAGAAGGAGAGATAAGGAAACTGAAGTTTTATGTCTAACTATGTACTTGATTATGGAATCCACTCTATTTATTTAAATTTCCCCCCAACATGAGTAGGGTAGAATAATCACTAAAATAGATAAAGTCTGTTTTTCTTCTTTTTTAAAAAATTGCATTAACGCTGAATTATAACTTTGTCTATGACTCAGCGGTTCAGGCTCACACCTCCCCAGATGCATGTCCTCACACCACACCTACCACCATAGTCCACTATACCCTCCTCCCAGCAGAATTTTATCCCCTCTCCCTCTTGGAGGCCCAATTCCAGTCAGTTTTTAAGGTTTGTTTTGTTTGGTTTGATCTGATCCCCCCTTTTTTTTTCCTTTATATTGTATATGTAAGTGACAACATGTAATATTTGTCTTTTTCTTTCTGTCTTATATTGCTTAGTATAATCCCCTCCAATACCACACAGGTTGTCAAAAATAGCAATAGTTCACCTCTGTGTCTTTTTATAGATAGTCCTATTTTACCACACATACATACCACATTTTTCTGATCCAGTTCTCTGTTCTTGGGCACTACTATACATAGTGCTACAAGGAAACTAGGGCTGAAAATGTCCATTAGAAATGTGTTTTTGCATTCTTTGGGTAGATACCTAGTAATGAAATTGATAGGCAATATTGTAGATCTAAATATTTTTAAGATTTCGAGAAGGCTCAACTTTGTTTTCCATAGGGACAGGACCAGCCTACATCCAACAGTGTAAGATGGTTCCATTTTTATCCACATCTTTGCCAACATTTGTTTCTACTCTTGTTGACAAGGGCCATTTTTACCAAAGTGTCTAATCTCATATTTTTATACAACATAATGAAGCCTCTTCATCATTCTCCACCCTATTTTTTTCTACCCTTACTTCCTGCTATTCTTCTTATTTCTCTTATTAATCCTTTATCCTCAAGAAGTAATTCAGAACCAATATGCATACTGATATTGCCATTGTCCATCTGTTAACTACTAGACATAATCCCATGATGATAGAAAGATGAAGTAGGAAAGATCTGGATGGCATTGATTTCCTTCCAAGGAACATATTCCTTCAGGCACACTGGCCAAGTCACCACAGAACTAGATTGTTTCTGGTCTTTGGAGAATGTAGTGGCAATCACATTTCCTACTTCATCTCTTAGCTCTTCCTATTTCCTGAGCAGGTACCAAGAGCTAACTCTAGTTGGACTGAAATTTGGGTTTTGAAACAACCCCCTGTAGATTCTTGCTTCAAAGTTATGGGAGCTGGAATTTAATGTGAGAACATACATCTTCAGGAACACTTGAAAGTCTTCAGAATTCTTAGAGCATTATTCTTGGATCACTTACAGTTCTTTCTTTATTCCACCTTGTCCTCTTCAATGCATGGGTTATCAAGCTTGGGTGGAAAACTCTCTTGAACTTTGTCAGATACCCATGGAGTTTTCTTTGAATTTCTGACAATGTATAATATGTGGCTGACCAACCCAATCCAACCAGAGCCAAATGAACCCAATCAGATGTTTGTTGTCTTTGCAAGAAACATGAGGAAAGTGTCAGAAGTTTAAATGTGTCCTCTGTATCCTTCTCTGACTCCCCTTTCTGGCAGGAATCATCACAAAGTTGAGTTTCAGAGACAGTCTCTCTCTGGCTCACAGCCCTGTGTGCAGTAATAGTCTGGGCCATTACTTCAAGTATGGGGTCCCAATAATTTTCCTCAATTTCTATTTGGTCTTTTTCTTCTCTGCACTTAGGACTCAACTGCAAAGACCTCTTTATTTCTTTCAATTTTAAAATCAGGTGATTCTGAAATAATGAAGGATGACTAAAGTGAACAGACTGTTTTTTAAATCTCTAGCTTAAGCATCTCATTTGCAGCTCTGGAAAGCCTTGTTTGTATAGCAGTGCTAGCACCGAGCCTCCTATAAAGCCATTCATGCCAGGGCTTTACTTTTATAGTCTCTATCTCTGTAGAGGAGGGTGAGAAGTGCTGCCCACCCCCACCCTGTACTGTGTGCCGGTTCTCATCCAATTGTTGGCAGGGTCTGCCACTCTCCTATGCAGCTTGGATTAACAACAGAGTGATTGCTTTTCAATGCTAATCTAAACAAATGCCATCAACTTGCATCCCAGGGAGTATTAAAAACAGAAGAGCCCCTTTGTAACCCTGGTTGGCTTTGTGACTTCCTTGGGGTAAATGCTGGTCTTGGTCTTGCATCTCTTAGTAGGCGGCCTGTCCTACCACAACCAAGGTGGTGAGCTCAGAAGATTCACTCAACTTTCATCTTGAAGCAATAATCAAACGCAGTTATGTGGTGCACAAAGGGCCCTCACAGCCATCATTGCATCTGATCCTCATAAGGACACTGTGAGCCTAGAGAAGCTAAGGGACTTTACTGATATCACATAACTAGGAATAGAATTCTCAGTGTCTGATGCCAACTTCCACACCACATAACCCTCTGCTTGATACTGGAGTGAATAAAAGATAAGTAGGCAAGTAAATCTTTTGCATAAAGTTATCTGCTAATACTGGGAAAGGTCTTTTGGGTTATCTGTTGGTTTGGACTATTATGTGTTGAGCCTCTTTTTATTTTTTAGGTACCTGAAATTGGAGAGTGCTGTCTGCCTTTAGAGGCAGAAGGATGTGGTAAAGGGCAGGGGATGGGTAAGCGTTCAAAGCTGCCGAGACTGCCGACCATCCGCTGTTTTTGTTACATGAACTTGAGTAAAAGTGTAAGTTACGGGTGCTCCATTTATGATCAAAAATAGTAATTTATACTTACGAGGTGCCCACCATATTCCAGGGGGTATGCTAATGCCTTATCTTATGCCCAGATAACAAGCCCTGAAGCCTCGGCGTGAACTCAACAGTACCTGCTGTTCCCTCTGCTGAGAACGCCCTTTCACATACTCCCATGTGACTTCCCCCCTTTGCATCTTTTCCAAAACTATTTGAAGATCATGTGTCATAGAAGTTCTTTGTTGACCACATTTACTGCTCTTACTCTCTCTCCCCATTACCTGGTTATGTTTCTCTTTCTAGCACTTACCATTAATAATCTTTTTGTTGTTGTTCATCTGTATTATCTTTCTCCACCAGAATAAGAACTTCTTGATGGTGAGAATATCTACCACCCTTCCACTCTTCTCCCAGCACCTACCACCTAGAGCACCTGCTGGCACAGAGTGGATCTGAGTAAACAACCTGTTATAGGGGAGAAACCCAAGGTTCCAACGGACTAAGTCATTTGCCTCAGAGGACAAAGCAAGTGAAAGGCATGTGACCAAAGCTTTCCAGCTCAGGAGTTCTGGCCTCAGGTCCTCACTCAGCCTCACTCAGCCTCACCCAGTTCTCATTCAGCCTCATTAAGGGAATTATAAAATGTGGGCACCTCGTTGGCCCCTGCCCAGTCACGGTCCCCCAGACTTGGCTCTTTAAGCCATTCCCTTAATGGTGCCTTTGCTCTCACCCCTTCACGGGGAGACGCTGGCTTCGCCGAATCCCCTCTCACTCATCCACATCAGCCCCCTCTCAGCACACTGTTTACGCCTGTGAGTCTGTGTTGATGCGTATCACAACCCCTAGTCATTGTTTAGCATTATACTGTTCTGGGGTAAATTTCCATTCCTCTGTTTATATTATATTTTTGCTTCTCTCCTCCTCCTCCATTTCTAAGGGCAGAGAAAGACATGTTCAGTAATACAAACCACAATATAGTTATAATTAAGATGGAAGTATTTTGCCAAAAGGAGGATTTGGTTGTGATTTGTTGAATTCCATCCTGAGTGTATTATTTAAAAGGAAATTTATGGCTCTTTTATGAGCCCCTCTCAACAGAGTAGTCTGATGCTTCTGTTTCTAGAGGCTTTGTGCCAGCCATGGGGGGTGGGAGGGTGAGGAGGGGGCATATGCTTAACTGGAAAAGTTGCTGGAAAAGTCACCTTCGGGGACATGGGGAAGATCCCTGTGCTCTCCTGATGCTGACGCGTCTTCTGCCACTGCTGTCTTCAGCCCAGGACCTCCTACCCCGTACCTATACTGACAACGCACTTGCACGTTAGTTGAGTTTCTGCACTCCCAGACGTGGGTCTGGGCACCTTCCTCATGCCTGCCTGGAACTCACTGTGAGGCCACGTCCCCGAATTGACACACACTAGGCAGGAGGGCCTCCCATGGATTAGGGGAAGAGGGGCTCAGAACTAGAGCACGGTCGAGCTGAATTTGAGTGTGAGCATGAGCTTGACTCACACGGCCATTTTCCTTGCTGTCCCAACATCAGCCCCTTGGGTTTTACGTATTGCGTGTTTGATGGTTGGATGGGGAGTGGGCCAGGGCAATGGGAAGGAATGTTCAGTGTTCCTGAACCTATTTGTCTTTGTTGCCTGTGTTACTCAGCTTTTCTGGGTGCCTTATGGGGATGACTGTTTCCAAGTAGCATTTTCCAGGTTCCCGAAAAGCAGGTTTCCAGTAGAGTTCAGCTAGCGGGATGCCCAGGGTCCAGGAAAGGGAGAAGTGGAGGAAGGAGACGCCATGACACATCTTTACCATCCTGGTCATGGGTGGTTTCTCCAGTGGTGGCCTCTAGCCTTCCCGGGCTCCAGAGCCTGCTTGACAGGTCTGCCGTGGCTCCAGCCTGCCTGGTGGCCCTGGTCCCATGTCCTCATGACTTGGTCTCCTCCATTACCCTCTGGCTACCTCCTGCCATGACTACCTCGAGTTACCTCCTAGTCTCCTGTCTGGCTTCTCAGCTCTTCTATCACCTGGCCTAAAATTCTCTGTTTCAAAGACTCAAGTGTGGATTTCAATGTTTTTGTTTGACCATTGACCGACACGGAGAGATTTGTCTTTAGAAATAAAGCTGGTTGTACATTTTCTCTGGGTCAGTTTTTGTTTTTCCTTAATCCACTAGAAAACATGACATCACAAACACCAGCTCATCGGCACAAGGTGACAGAGTTCTGTGCATGTGTTTTGTTATTATCCCCCCCTCACACCACAGTTGGGGAAAGCAAAATAAAAAAAAAAAACCTTTTAAAAGTAAAGGGCTTTTAATAGTAAATATGTTTAAGAAGAAAAGGGGAAAGAGTATAAGACTTTTTCACTCTGTGATATGAGTAAGAGTCAAACTTTCTTATACTTCCAGACTTTGGTTTGTAAGGAGACAGAGGGAGAGACAGGAGGGGGGAGAGAGGAAAATCAACTCAGCCAGCAGCAAACCAAGTGGACAAATATCATGTGTGAACAACTGCTCGGATGAGCTGGGCCTCCTCAGCTAAGGAGACATAAAAACTCCTTCAGGGACTTGAGCTTTGAGCGACTTCACTTGCTAGCAATCACTGACAAGAAAGAAGGAAAGGAGACGGAATAGGACCAGGAGAGAGGAGTGGGACATAGGGTACATTTTCCCTTTTAATAGGAAGTTCTGTCTGTTGAGAAAGCTGCTCAGCTCTTGGGCTGGCCGCCTTTATGCTCAGGTGTGAAGCTGGCTTGAGAGTGCGTCTAGCTTGCCTGTGCAGCTAGTGCGCTTTCAAGAATGTGTCGGCTGCTCAGCAAATTCAGAGTGGAAACATTTTAAGTAAGCAGAACAGAAAATGTATTTTAAGAAGTTGATTTAGTTAGAGTATAGACTCAAGAATGAAAAAAAGGAGATTGTATGTTCTGGGTTTAAAAAAATGTGTGAGTGTCACACACAGTAATTTAGACCAGCTGGGGTGATCTCACAGGGACCCCATGGGCCAGGGCTGCCATTCGTCCGTGGAGAGCACATCTCCCCTGGAAATGTGTACTCAGGTGCAGTTGAAGGGTCTGAGGTCATGGCTAAAACCCTGTCCAAGATCCTCCCAGGCTTCAGCCTCTGCTTCCTCTAGAGTCCGCTGGGCGAGAGCCATCCGTCAGAGAGCAGGCCAGACCACGAGTGAGGCCAAAGTGCAGGAGGACATTGTGAATTATCTTTGGGCACCAGTGAGCATGCTACTCCAGATTTTGTCCTTCTTGGAGAAATTAGCTGTCTTTTCCCTCTGCCTTCCTCCATGGCTTCTCAGAGTTTGGGTGACCAACTTCTCTGGGAGATGTCATCAAGAACCACCTCAGGGAAGCAGATTTGGGACAAGCCATCCCTTGACCCTCTCCTGCACCTCTCTGAGCTCTTACAGAGCTACAGTGGGCGCTGGATTCACCCTAATTTAGGGTGTTGTGCTTCTTGAGAATGTCAAGGAGACCCACTTATGTTGGCGCAATGACAGGAAGGAAGAGGAAAGACAAGGTGGGGAAATCCTTTAAGAGGAGTCCATTTTAGTGTCTTATCCCTAGAAGGGACTGGAAAGTTCTGGGTCACCACATTTGCTCAAACAGTGTTCATCATGAGTTTACCGGGGGAAGCTGGGTTTGCTCTCTTCTGTCTACTATTGTGTCCCTACAATACAGTGGAGCCCTATGCCTCAGATGTAGGAGATTTAGGGTCACCTAAAGATTCTAATAATATAATGAGCAAGTGTAAAAAAAATGCTTGTTATTTGCAAGAGAGTCACAGAGCCTGAAAAGAATTGTGTTGTCTCTGCCCAGAGAATGGTAAGAAAGTAAGCAATTTTTAAAAAATGTGCAACAATAATGTCTTGCAAACCTCAGATGTAAGGGTTTCAAGGTCATTGCTCTCTGTCCCTTTTCCATTGCCTACATGGGGTTTTCAGCATATGCTGAACTGCGACCGTGGACAAACATCTGGGCTTGGGCAGGAGTGATGGGAATCAGAGGCAGAGAATCCAGGCTGTGCTTCCCAGGGGGCATAATGACCACTGAAAACACTGAAGAACGATGCAGCTTAAAAAGAGTCAGATAAAGGGCTTAAAGCTTTGTTTGAAAACTGCAGTGACAGCCAGCATTGGTGAGTGGAGTGGGCTAGGTGGGGACTGCAGCAAAACCAGTCCACAGATCAGTGGTTCCAGTGTAGAGGTTAAGGATCCAGTGTGGTCAGATTTCCTGACGTTTCAAGACAGGCCAGAAAGGTGATGTTTGTATGAAATATTTACTTAAATACATGTTGGTATTTAAGTAAGAGCTGACAAAATAAAATATGCCTGCAGACAGGAAGGACCTGAATGCCATTTGGGGGTTTCCATCCTAATGAATTCAGATGTCCCCACAACAGTCCAGCCTGAATTAGACTTCTTTCCTGCCTTCTTTCATACTTTCTTTAATGGAATTTAAGAAGGGTTTTCATGAGTTTTGGAGACAAGGAAACTAGCTAATGATGACTTTAAGATTCCTTTTTGTTTCTTGTGGCTTATAGCTATTTCCCCAATCCCTAAGGGCCCTAACTTCTGGGTCTTCCACAGCATGTGTCACAGCATTGGGCACAGAGAGGTACACACTGAGTATGTGTTGATGGAATAAATGTGACTTTCCTCTAAGTCTAGTTAAATGAGGAACTGGAGGAGCTTGTACATGGAAATTATCTAAATTACCTGTAACCAATTTTGTTGGGTCTGCTTTGTCTCCAGTTCTCTTAAGTTTATATTAGATATCTGTTGTTATACAACAAAGTACCCCAGAAAGCTGCACTGCTTCAAACATCTGACATTTACAAATTTACATGTTCCATGGGTCAGGAATCAAGAGATTCTTAGATAGACACCTCTTCTCACAAGGTTACTAACAAGGTTGACTCCAAACTCACTATCGTGGTTGTTGGCAAAATTTAGTTCCTCACAGACTATTGAACTGGGGGCTTCAGTTCTTCACTGGCTATTGATTAGAGGTCTTATGTTGACTACTTCAGTTCTTTGCCATCTGGGCCTTTCCACAGAATGGCTCCTAATGGAAGCTAGTTCCCATTAGAGCAAACAAAGGAGAAAGCAGTTTCATATGGAAGCCACAGCTTTTGTCACCAATATCAGAAATGATGACCCCATTCTATTTTCATATTCTGTTTATTGAAGGAGACTCACCAGTTCCAACTCACATTCAAGTGGAGAGAATCCAGTAGGCCATAGAACTGTCTTGGCAATAGAACTATTGAGGCTGGTGTCCTGGAATTTCCTCTTGAATATTTCTTATACTTCCCTTCCGACTTCAAAGAGTTCTCACCTACCTCTTCCCAAGAAATTTCAGAAATCGCCAGCATCTCCTCCCTTTTAATTCATTTAATTTCAAAATATATTAAACACATCATAGAGGCAAATGAATTTTAGAATTGAAATTGTGGTAGGTTGGTGGGGAGAGGTAGGATGGGACATGTTGAAGAGGTACAGTGAATTCTGAGTCCATTAAGCTGGGAGGCTCTGCTGTCTGGTGTCATGGTCAAATGCAATTGGTCTTGCAGTGACCGAGCACCTGAGAAATGGAAGACATGATGTGGTTAGAGTGGGTTTTCTATTATCTCTCAGGAATTATTTACTCGGATGGGGATCATGAAGTAAAGTGAGGATCAGAACCCCAAACAGATTCTTCACTGGTGCAATTCAATCGATGCAAATAGGGCATAAGATCAAGAATCAGCACTGGAATATAAGAATTTATGAACCTGAGGTTGTTCTAAAAGGTAAGAGGTTAGGAACACCCTTTTCTAGGTAAAGATCAACACCAAGATTCAAAGAATCTTTTCAAGCAGGAAGGACGCCTTGATTACTGGAGGTCAAAGAACAGTCGTCGGTGAGAGCAGAAAGAAAGACGGCTCCAGGGATGACCTGGAAGGGCTGAACTAGAGGTCAGCAGCTGGGCATCCCAGCTGCAAAGGAGACTGGGCTCCAAGGAAGATCCCGGGGGAGATTAGGAAACAAGCCTGGATCCCAGTCACCAAGGATGGATACCGCAAAAGAGGGAAGCTGCTAAATAGAAAACAAGGGCTGAGGACAGGTTTATTCAGGAAAAGGCAAAGGACCTGGTTATTGGGAAGTGAGAGAAGTGCTGTCAGACTGGACCAGTAGCAAGACAGCAAGAGCGGACAAAATGTTGACCACTGCCAGAAACCAAGATTGGTCTCAGAGCTTGGCATGGGACCGAGACTGCCGGTTGAGATCAGGCAGTCTCTCTTGCCAGGCACAGAGTCATGCAGGAGCCCAAAGCCAGGACAGACATTAAACCCTGGCGACCCTGTGACCAATTGCACTCAATACCCTCTGATACCTCATGGGAAAATCAGGCGAGCGCTGTTCTGAGAGGCAATTAGTTTTCATGATTTCCTTCCCTACAGGACATCAGCATGAAATTGGAGGTTTGGCTTCCAAGCTCCCGCCGCCTCTGTTCCCTTTCCCTCCTGTGAGGGCTAGGGTGAGAAAAAGGACACGACAGGAATGTTCCGCTTCCAGACCACCAAGGGAAGGAAAGGCGCAAGCCGGGCGGGTGAGGGCCGCGGGCGTGAGGTGTGTGATTTTCCTTATCTGTGCACTAGTTGCATATCCAAGTCTAGGGATACTCTTCCCCCTTTCTGCCAAGGCACATTCCCCTCAGGCCTCTCTACTCTCAGCTTTCCCAGAAATCTTCTCAAATCTCTTTCCCTCGCATCCCCCTCACCACCTCCATACCACCCACAATAACCCGACCCCCATCCCACTTTCTTATTCATAATATTTCTAATTACGTAAGCTAATTTGTTTCCTTTCAAGTTTTTCCAATTGACAATGTTTTCTTACCCTCTCCCCCACCACCATGGAATGAAATACACCCCCTGGGTAGAGTCAAGGTTTTTGCTTCGTAAGTCAACCCTGAGCATCTAAACTGGGCTCAGCCCTCAGTGACTTCTCCAATAATATAGCTTAATGGATGCCCTGGTTGAAGGGGAGAAAAAAATCAAAGTGCTCTTTTAGGTCTCTTTGATCTACTTGATTTGCGTTAAATTTCTGGGCACAAGTTTCTGCAAATTTGCAGCCTTTATGGTTCTTCCCCATCCCTACATTACTTGTTTATCGCAGCAACTGCATTAGGAGTGACTTTTGAGTTGGGGTCAGAACACAACCTTCTGCTCAGAGAAACTAGCCCAGTAGGGTTACCCCCTAATTGCAGAAGTCTTTGCTAAATGTAATGGAATTTTCCTGCAGTAGATGCTGTGCCTATCTTTAGAACTGGACTTTCGTGATAAAACCATCAGGAGTTTCGGCTGGATTTTCCATTATTTAACTCACTATGTTGGGTCATGTAGAAACAACTTTTAAAAACATAATGACCTTTAAAAAGTCCATCTCTGAAGTCAGGGGTAGTCACCCATTGTGGGCAAACCACGACTATACTGCTCATTCTCCACTATTCTTCCCGGGCCAGCAGACAGTCTGACTTTGGTTATCGATAGACTTGAGCTATGAAACCAGCTGCTTTGTATTCTACCTCTTGAAAATTGACTATCTTTTCCTAGAATGAGTTGAAATGACTGAGGAATTCCAAATCAGCCAGGGACATTTTCCCACACAGGCCTGGGGGTACTTGAAGAACACCATCATGCCGGTTCCCAAAGTCTTTCCTGAGATCCACAACGGGTCTGTGGGCTGATCTGACAATGGGAGAGTGGCATAGATGGGGTCTCGCTCTGGCTGAATGCACTCAGCTCCAGCAAGAAGCTCACATGCTAACTTCATAGACTGAATGGATTAAGAGCATTGGGGGAAGAGAAACTGCTGAGAGTCACCAGAAATGCCACTCCTGGTGTCTGTCCCACCCAAGGGCCTTAGACTTTCATCTGAGCAAGACATTGAGTCCTGCTGTGTGAGTTGGCTTCACCCTGCTCCATGATTTCAGCTCCTGGCTCCATTCTCCCGGTGTGGTCTTATTTCAGTTCTCTGAGCACTACTGTTTTTTCTGACTCTAACAGTCATCTCCAAACCTCAGAAATAGGGCCTTTATATCATTATTTACTATTCTAATTACATATGTCTTTCCCCTCCCCAATACGTGAAGATCTCGAATTTCAGTTGAAGTAACAGCACAGGGAAAAGGAAGAGCTACAACAAACTGCTTCACTCCCCTGGATGGAGACATGCAACTGTACCAAGAGGGAGGAGGAAAAAGGGCTCACATTTGGAGAATAAATTTGGGGTAAGAGAGTGAGAGCAGATGGACTACTTTGGCATCATGCAGGGGATATGAGAGAGAGGCCCAGGGTGCTAGCTGGAAGCATAAGGCCATGAGGCTAGCAGCAGAGAAGATCTTTAAGATGAAGCTCCCAAGGCCTGGACTGACTAGAGTCTTCCTTTTAGACCTTTGCATCCTTGAGGTGTTGTTCCCTGAATGTGCCCTGTCCTGACATCCTAGGCATCATTAGGTAACTGACTTCATGGATGAATGTAAGTTCAATCCCTTCTTTTTTTTTTTAATTTATTTGTTTATTCATACAGAACTGGGATACAGGCCAGAGATGCGGAGGGTGAGAGGATTCACCAGAGACAGAGTGGGGAGCAGAACAGGCAGATCGATGAAGTACACTGCTGAGGGGAGCAGCCGGCGGGTCAGGAGAGGTCTGCCACGCCATGTGGTCACCTCCGGGACAGGCGGAAATCGAACTCATGCGGAAGTGGCTTTAGCTTTTCAGTGCAGTGCTTTAACCTGCTGCGCCACCAGGGAGGGCCCTCAATCCCTTCTTATGCGAGCTACAATTTGAGGATTGGTATAAATTTGCAAAGACAATGGCATTAGGTGAGATGATGCAGAGAGAGTCCAAGTGGGGGATTCAGTGAATGCTTCACTCATAATAATGCGGGATATCCAAAGATCTATGGGGCAATTGGTCCTATTCAGAACTCCAGGACTTGCCATCACAGAAATGTTCTGTGACATTCCATGATGGACATCCATAGCTCTTGTCTCCCAGCAATAATAGCCCAACTTTCATTGGGAGATCACATTACTTTCCTTTGGGGAATTATCCCATTTCTGTTCTCAAGACATGGAAAGTCCAGGCCAGGTCACATGTTTCCTATTTAGCCAATCAGGACATTCCCTGCTGCAGGCAATACTAATTGGCTCACAGGTATATAAAGTACTCACATTTGTCCATTTATAAATTTAGCCTTGAAACTTTAAATATGAGGGAAAGAGATTCTCAGTGATAAGTTTTGAACACTTAGGTCAAACTTTTCAGTGGATGTCCTTATTTATTTAAGTTTGCTTGAGTTTCTGTCTCTTGTAACAGAAAGTGACATATTTTCATAGTAATCTTAGCCACTAATATAGTGTATTCCCTCTTCCAGGCTGCTTTTCCTTTTCTCTTTCTTTATAGAGCTCAACAGAAAGCTCACCATACCTGTGAGATGCATAAAAGAAAAAATGAACAAGAAGTAGAAGACTTTGAGGCTAATGGTTGAACTCTAATTTTCTTGGTTCCACTGGCTTTACTCTGGCAGTGGCCTAGGAAGTGGAATCTAGGTCTTTCTAAACTCTAATTTAATTGTGGCTCCTGAAGGAGGGTTCCAGATCTTTAAAAATCTCTAGTGGGTTTACGGAAGGGTGGGTGGTCCCTGTAAGCTCTCTGTGGGAAATTTTTTGAGTATCATTTTCAGAATGTACTGCCAAACAGGCAATTGGATTAGAGAGGCCAAAGGTTTTCTCTGAATTCTATTGAAGACACTGGATGGAAGCAACTCATTCCAACACCATTTTTACTACCATCTTTCAAAAGCTAAGTTGGCACCACAACTCATGATGCCCAGTTGAGGAAAGGGTGGCCTTGGCTATGACTTTTGGGTATGACAGAGTTGTTCAAGTAAGAACAGTGCAGGAGGTACTTAAGGACTGGCTACTTCAGAGAACATGCCTCCATCTGGATGGTTCCACAAGATAATGAGGTCCAAGATATCCTAATGTTGAATATTGAAAATGGTTATTGGTGTTCTGAGATAATCATTATTTCACAATGAAGTCATTGTGGATAGCTTCATCAAGAATATTTTCCCCCTTATATGTCACACAGATATTAGTTTTTTTTAATCGATTGCTTTATTTAAAAACCTTATAATCAAGTCATTGCATTATCTGAGAGGCTTATATCTATCTCTCATTAGATGTCAACAAATTGAAACACAGCTCACAAATTGAGCATTACTCTACCACTCAGTGTTATTTATGTCCCATGTTATAACCGGTGTTCAGTGTCTATTGAATACTCAGTGAACCAGTGTCTATTTATTAAACCCCTACCATTTATATCCGCCCTCCTCCTCACCCATGAAACATGGCTCCTGGGTTCCAATTTGTGGTTTGAAAATGACTAGCTTCTCTTTAATCTAACTAGTTGATTGAAAACATTTATTCAATAAATAATTACTGGATAGCTTCCTAAAGCCAAGCTCTGTTCTAGGATCTGGGGATCCAAAAACAAGAAAGAGAGCTGTGGTCCTTAGCTTCATAGAGGTTACCTTTTCAGATCACAGAATAGTGCACAACAAGTCATGGTCAGTTCAGGTTTTTTTTTTCCTCCAATCAAACTGGAATGCATAGTAAAAAGAATGAATTCAAGGCCTTAGAGTGAGCGAAGGGAAGTATCCTGATGTTCTCAGGGAGTCTTGTCTCATAGTGTCACTATTTACTCTCAGTGAAGCATCTCCCTTCTTTGAAAGTTCTTCCAACATTCCTCATAGCCCCTTTAGGCCTTAACCAAGTCACCCCTTTTCTTTGTTTACTTATTTTCTCATTTATTTGGAAATATTTGTTACTAAATGTTCTCAATAGAAAACCTACCTAAATGGAGCTATATGTCCTGGGTGAACATGGGATGTTTCTCTAAGGGAACCTATCTCATCCAAGCCTGAACTACAGCCAAGCCTGAGCTGAACTTCCAGGCAGCCTCGGAATTCTCTAGAATCGTGAACACCATCATTGCTAAATGACCCCATTCACATTTTCTTAACCCTCTCTTTAATTTTGTTGCAAATGTTGGCCTCATCTCACCAGGTATATTTTCTAAGCTTACTGAGCCATGGAACCTGTTCCCCCAAAATTCATGTCTACCCAGAACCTGTGAATGTAACTTCATTTGGAAATAAGGTCAAACAAGTAATGGGAGAGAGAGTTTAAGGAACTGGCTCACGGAGGCTCAGCAACTCCAATCTGCAGTAGGCAGGCCATCTGGAGATCCAGAAGAGTTTTGCAAGTTTTATTCAAAGTCTGAAGGTTTGAGAAAGAACTAAGAGAGATGATTATTTAAATTCCAGTCTGAAACCCAGCAGTTTCAAGACTCCAAAATAGCCAACGTTTCAGCAGAAGCCCAAAGTCTGGAAAAGACCAATGTCCCAGCTCAAGCTGGCAAACAGGAGGGCATCCTCTTACTCAGCCTTTCTGTGCTACTCTTTTACAATTTGTGGGATGAGGCCCAACTACATTAGCAAGGATTATCTGATTTACTCGGTCTACCAATCCAAATATTAATATCATCTAAAAACATTCTCATAGACACACCCAGAATAATATTTGGCCACATATTTTGACACCCACCAGATTGCCACATATATTTAGCCATTATAGCCACACTAACACACAGGGTCAGATTCATGTTGATTCTGGGTGACCATCCTCAAGAGCATATGATTATCCCAATCAAGTACATGTTGGCTGCAAGAATAAAAAAACATAACTTTGTCACTGGAACAATGACAAAGACTTGAGTACAGGTAATTTATTTATGTGTGTGATCCTCAGAAGCAAGTAAACATGGCAAGAATGAAACCTGAGAAAATGGGAAGAATTCAAGGAGGTCTTAAAGAGTTGGCTTTCATGACAAGAGGCTGGAGCTTAGTGCTGCTGGGACATTTGGAAGAATCTTGTGCAACATATTCCAAAAGCTTCTCTCCAAGGGAAAAAAATAAACAAAAAAATGGGAAGGAGTTTATCCATGACATCCTAGTCCTCTTTGGTCAAAGGTGGCCCCTCATGTGTTAGTTTACCCACACTGACAGTATGCATATGCTCCAGGACAATGAATTTTTTGCCACTGACCTATTCCACAGAGGATAGGATGTAAGAGGCCTGAAGTTAAAGCAATTGTGCCTCTAAAGGACATGCAAAACGTTTATGCTGTCTGTTGGTATAACAATGGCTGGAGAAAGGTAAATTCTAGCAGAGGAAATGGAATTGTTCATTAGAAGTATCCAATATATGGAAGCATCGTGATTGACAGGTGTCATTTGGTGAGACCACCTTTCCACTTTCGGTAAGAAGACCATCTTATAAAGCAAAGCTTCCTCCCTTTTTTTTTTTCTTCAATGCTACAACCAATATTCTTCTTATTTATTTATTTATTTATTTATTACAAAAGTTTATTTTTACCAGGCGAGAAAATAACAAAAATAACGAACAACCATATACCCTCCCTTTTTTTTTTTTGTAAACATTGTGAGACTCACATCCTAGCAGCTAGATAGACTAGGAAAGCAAATAAGAACATCTGGGCTTATCCCCATCTCTTACCTATCAGATTTGGGACCTACTCCAAGCCTAGATGGGAAGGCAGACATGGTGAAGAAGAATAAATGCCAAGATACCATTCTGTTGTCAGAAATACAGCCAGGTCTCAAGTGCAACAGGGATGAACATCACTTCTCTCCCCTTGTCTCCTATTGTTACTTGTCTCCTATTGTCTCCTAACAGGCTTCCTCTGCTAATTTGTCTCACAAGTGGTCCTCTGCCCATGTATGACAGCCCTGCTGTCAGGATATTCCCAGTTTTAGGTCTAGAGCAAGCCCTACTGCCTGTCTCTATCTCTTAGCACTAATTCTTGATACAAAGATTCTGATTGGTTGATCTCTGACTTTGAGTCAGGACACATGCTCTATCCATGACTGAGTTGCCCTGGGAGAGCAGTCCTGTCTAGTCTGATCAGTTATATATGGAGATGGGGGTTGGAAGACACAAGGCATAGGCACTTAGAGAATAAATGGTAAGAAGAGAGAGTCTCCAGAAGAGAAGGCAGAGAGACAAAATGGAATATTTGAGCAAAGTGTTTGAGATTGAATGCTGTAGTCTCTGGATAGGGAATGGAGAGACCTGAGTTCAATGTCTATTTTTGATGCATAGCCTCTGTGATCCCTGGGAAATCAGATAATGTTACAAACCCTCCAGTCCTTCACATAATAGAACTATGGGGCATGGATCGACAGATCTATAAACCCCTTCCAGCTCTGGACTTGTAGGGCTCACCACAGTGGAGGCGGAACTGCACTGTCACCATTTGAGTGTCTTTTAGGGTAGCGGTGTTATCAGAAATCTGGACTGGTGCCAGATGCCTCATCTTTCCCAATAAAAATCTGTCAGTCTTCTTCATCCACTTCTCTGCCACTCAAGAGGAGTCACACTTGTTTCCTTTCTCCCCTCTTCCTTCCCTTTATCTCCCTTTCTGTTTATCTGCATCAATAGATACTTTTATTACCTGTATGAAGACTTCAGGATATTCCCAGTTTTAACCTCAATCTGAAAACTTTTCACAGAGTTTTTATCATTTTAGTCACCAGAGTAAGTTCCTGGAAGGGAGGGCTCTCAGAAGAAGTAGGGGCTGTGACATTCGTGGAAAAACTGCCGCAGATTCTTTCCATGTGAGTGGCTTTGATGTCTGTAGTTAATTGGCTCTTTTTTACTTGCATCTTCTCTCTGCAAATTATATTAGTTGTATTGAAGAAATTATCTTCGAATTGGCGGTTTAAATACCCCTCAATTATTTTAACTTGGAATGGTTCCTTCTCCCATTCTTCTCTTGCTGAAGAAAATCTTGATGGCTTTCAGGACGCAACAAAACATTTTTCACGAGAAAGTCTCTCTGTAGGTAACAGAGATAAAGAGCTCACCTTGCTCCACTGTCCACCCCAGTGAGAACAGCACACTGCTCAACTCATCAAAGTGGGAGTTGACTCTTATCCCAGGGAAAAGATATCCCCTCATTCACTTGAATCTTGCATCTAAGCCATACAACTCCCACAGCAGTAGGGCATAAATTTGCTTGCTTTTGGTTCAGTCACTTCTTCTTTTGTCTCTAAGGTAGAGGAACCATTTATTATGTTTTTTACAAGAATGGTCAGGCTGGAATCATGGTGATCACGGTGTACTCTGGTTTCTATGTCTAAGTGTACACTCACACATGTGCGAACGGGTCAATTTATTCCTCAGTTTACCCATTCTAATACTGTTCTACAAGTTTCTTAGATATTTCATGACAAGGAACTGAGTGAGCAAAAATATCTTTTCTAGAAAATTCAAATCTTTAGGGATTCAATCTATTGTAACTGCTCTATGTGACAGGTGGGCCTACCCCTTCTCACTACAACTCCCTCAAAATCACATGGCCACACAATGGTCTCTGTGAACCAAGGCCACTTTCTTTAAGACTTCCTGCTTGCTGAATTCCTTACTCTGGGGACATTCTGGAAAAGGTGGTCACAAGTCACAGAAGTTTCTGTGACTGGTACCATTCATAGGACAGCTCAGTGGTTGCTGACTTTTCCACCCACAGTTCTAAAATAAGAGGAAAACCTGCTAGGAACTAAGTGCAAAGGACTGCCTGACTGAGCAGAGAGGCAGCTACATGTTGCGAGGGGACAGAGAGCTGGCACCACTGTATCTGTTCCATCCTGCAGATCTGGCTGAATAGACAATCTTGTCTCTGGCAAAGCAAGAATTTGGCTTGGGATGATCTAGACAATCTAGTCCATTTTACCATTTTACTACAGGCCTCTGAGACTCAGAGAAGAGGAAGTGACTTTGCCTAAACTTGAACTTGTGGCTGATCCTGCCTTACAGTTTAAGTCCAGATCCAATATGAAATTCTTTTAGACAGCACTGCTCTCGGGATCTTGACATTTGCTTCGAAAGGAGGGGGTGGTGGCCAGAGACACAAAGCAGCTTCAAGGAGACTATTTCCAGCTGTTGAATTTTAGTTGACAATCACTAATCTGAAACTTCCCCCCAAGACGCACTGTTTAGAAGTTTGCTTCTAAACACAATGCTAAGATCCAGTCTGGAAGTCATTTCCTGAGCTCCGTTCACCATCCTTCCTGCCTCCATCTTGGTCATTCTTTCCCAGGTGTTGGTCTTTTTTAGTGTGGAAAAAAAAAATGAATCTCTGTGGTAAGAGTTTTGGAGTTGTGTGGATGGGGCTCTAGGCCAGTTTTGCCTATTTCTCAATTCTGCTAAGTGCAGAACATCATTTTCACTTTAATTTCTACTCCCCACTTCCTCATCATGGGTAGAGTCTAGGCACCTGACAAGATGACACCTCATCTCTTGTTGTTTTATCCCTTGTAACATGGACTCGAACCCTGAGGAAGTCCTAACATGCCTTTTATTTTTACAAACCATGGTAAAGGAGAGAAGAGCAATTGCAAGAGGGAACTTTTAATGAAAACAGTCTAGAAGTGGAGGTGACCGTAGATACTGGCTAGTTCACCTCTGCATTCTGTCGGTGAGGAAACTGAGACCTGGAGTTATGCAAACTCCCATATAACTGGACTTTAATAGACTACTTTGGCCACGAAATGACATAATCTACAGGTGAAAGAAGCTATTTGTTTATATCACAAACTGAGGAGAGGTACTGTTCTAATAAATTCTAAAATCTCTCATTTTCTCTGACATCACCTTTTACAATCATTCTTTATAGTCATGTTACCATGAAAACTATAGACCAACAGTTGATACAAAAAATGAAAAGTCATAATAATCAATTTTCTTTAGTTTGACAGCATAATGCATTATGTATGTGGAAGCCTGATGCAGGCTAAACAGAGAGTTGTGTGTGACCCTGATGCTCCCAGCAAGTGAGTTACTAAGATAGACCACCTATTTCTTTGCTATAACAAAGTCATTTTGAGAGGAGGCTGCAAGCTACGGGTTGGCACTGCTTAAGTCCTGGCCAAACCAGCTTGGCTTGGTTAGGATTTCTCCAGCATCTGAGCATCTTCGCTGTCGGTCACACGATCATTTGTATTAAGCCTCAAGTCTGAGATGAGTAATGCCTGATTCGAAGCAGAAAGTCAATTTATTATTTTATCTGAAAAAATGTAGCTTCAAGCAAACCAATATTTCTGTCTTGGAAACAAGCAGGAACTACTTCATAACAGTTTAGGATGTAGCCAGCTAGTTTTCTGGACATTATGAGGAGTGTGAAGACTTATGGGGCATGGTGTCTTGCAAAGTGCTAGACAACTCAGCATAGCAGATGTAAAGATTAAAAGCATAGGTATGAAATATCAATTAGGTGGCATAATCATTTGAAGAATATTATGGGAGAAAGAAGGTTTGCTTTGAGAATAATACACCACTGATGACCTTAGCTGTAGGGGTTAGAAGGGTAAAATATGGAGAGAAGGTAATTACTGTGACATGTCAAACTGGCCTGGATGAAGACAGTGGAATGATTCTTGTGAGGACACTGACAATTTTATCTTCCTTCCCTACAGGGCTGGGCCTTATCTGAGCTGAGAAGAGACCACATCCCTTGGGATAGGTCCAATCACCAACCACTGGGAAGCTAAAATAAAAAGACTTTTTTTCTAAGCAGCCAAAGCTCTGATAAAAAGCAGGATCATCATTCTGGTCTCCTATCTTTCCAAACTTCCACCACCTCCTCGCAATTTGGGAACCTTACACAAAACGTGGACACCTGTGCCAGCAGCCTTGTCTGCATAAGATAAGTATGGAAGGGCCCTACCTGGGGTGCAGGGTAGAGTGAGCTGGTCCAGCAGAGGCACTAGGTACTTCTCAATAAACTATCACCTGAAAAGGCCTGGAGTTCTTCATGAGGATGGATGGATGCTGACATGAAGTGTCACGAACCCGTTATCCTTTCCTCCAAGGCCAGGGTCAGCAGCCCAAATAAACATGGTGCCCCATGGTCCTGCAGCCAACTGACTCCTGGTGTCTTGACTCAAAGTCACCTGGATAGGCCTGAAGGAAATGCAGCATGGCCCAGCCCTTCTCTAATGAGTTTTCCAGAGTCAATACATCATTCCACCCAGAGCAGAGGGGAATGAAAAATAGATTGAGTGCCACAGGGCTGTGATCCATGCTTCCTTGGAAATGGAAGCAGGTGAAAGGGAGAATGACACAGCTGGGGGGAGTTGGGAGTGCTGGCAGGCGATGTGTTTTCAGGTTCAAATGACAAGGGTGAGAGGCTGGCCGAGAGGAAAGTCGGTGCTCTCTCTGGGCAGGGCACTTTCTGGGCACTGGGCAAACCCTACGGCTTCGGGAGCTGCCCCAAGCTTGTGGCTGATGCCAGCGCTCCATTCACCCTGTGAAATGTATTAATTAGTGAGAGGTTTTGGCCCAGAGAGGGTTGCTGTGGCTTCAGATGAATATAGTAGAAAAGAGACAAGTTAATTTACAAGTACCTCTGAGAAATCTCAGCTCTTGTGAATTCAGAAGAGCTGCCACTGGGAAGAAAGAGAGATCTGGCAAAATGAGATGGAAAATACAAACAGTCAAGCAAATTACTCAAGTCTACAGAGTGCCAGCACTGAAAGCATGGATTCCAGTCAAATAGATTATGCCCTGCAGGTGAGATAATTTGCAATCAAAACCCCTGCAAATAATGCTCCTCCCAGTTTCTACAGCTCTCTGCTGTCGCTCTCTTTTCTAATACTTTTGCAGAAAGGATCTTGGTCTGGTTTAGTCATGGCATGTCAGAGCTAGGAGACACCTTCAAGACTTACTAGCCGACCTGCACTGTCAGAGGGCAAGCTGAGGTCCAGAGAGGTGACTGCCCTTTTCCTAGGCCCTGCTGCAGAGCCGGGAGGGCTGCAGGTGAGGAGTGGGAACAAGTCCCTTCATTCATGATCCAGACCCAGAATTATTTCTCTAGTGCTATAAATACGCTAACTTACCTACCCTATAGACACCCAACTACCTCCCTATCATTGGTGTCTGGAACCAGTACGGTGGGGTCTCAAGGAGAGCTGGTCTGAACACACAACTGAGCATCACAGCAGGCAAGACCCTGCCCCTCCAGCCCTCTCTAATGATCCTTCTAGGGTTTGCTGCTCACATTCCCCAGCATAGTCTGTCTTAAACCTCCTGCCCCTCAGAAGAGGCAACTCCCCTGGCTTTCACTTTTACCTAACTCAGTCCAATTTAAGTACATAAATCCTGAGAAGTCTGGCAGAATCTTTTATGAGTAGAGAGTAAAGGTTGAGAGAAAGGCAGGGAATGGAGGAAAAAGAAGAGAGGACAGAAACAAAGAGGAGAATTCAGGGTAATAAATATTAACTGCATGCTTAATAGATTCAGGTCCAGTCATAGAGTTATCTCATGTAATTCTCAAAATCATCCTACTGTCATTGCCACAGCAGTTACATAACTTACAGAAGAGCTCATAGCCAGAAAGGGACAGAAAAGCCAAGATGTGGAAACAACCCAAGTGCTTGGCAACAGATGAATTAGTAAAGCAGATGTGAGAGGTATGTGTGGCAGTACGATATTGGAATAGTACTCAGCCATCAAAAAGATGAAACTCTGTCATTTGCAACACGATGACTGGACCTAGAGGGGATTCTACTAAGTGAAATAAGTCAAATGGAGAGAGACACCTACCATATGGTTTCACTCATTCGTGGGCTATAAAAAACCCCACAAAGGAATAAACAAAACTAAAGCACAAACAAATCCTTAGACTCTGACAGTAGAATGGTGGTTACCAGGGGGGAGGTGAGTGGAAAATTTGCTCCGGATAGAGTTGACTGGTTTGGGATGAAGCATGACTGGATATGGGTGGGGAGAAAGCTCTGAAATGTGCAGTCACCTGAAACTGATATGGTGTTGGACAAATGGTCCTTCAATTTAAAAAGAAAAAAAAAAAGGATGTCCATCTCATTACAAGAAGAATGTCTCTTTTCTTCCCCCCTTTCTGTTCTTTTCTTTATATCTACTTGAGAAGATGGATATTAGATGAAAGCCTGATGACCATCATTTTATCATTTACAAGCCATCTTGCTGGGTAGTTAAACTTAAGCATTTACCTGTTAGATCTCAATAAGACAGGGAAAAATCAGAAGTGGCAGGACAGGCATGATCTCTAGGATCGACGCCATTAAAGGCTTAGTGTTTTCTATTCTAACAAAAAGGAGAAAAAGGAATGCACACTGGAATAAAAAAAAAAAAAAGGAATTCCTAGATGATCTGCCCCTTCAAGGGTTTCTGAACAGCCACAGGTACCAGTCCCTGCCTTGCATTGTCTCTGATTGCCCCTGGAGGCCAGCAGCTCCTCCCTCTCTCTGGGGAGTGTGCATTTTGGGCTTGGGCTAAAGCAAAGAGTGGGCCAGGGAAGAGCAGGCTGGGACTTTGGGGAGACTGGGGCTCTGAGGCTGACCAAGCTCTGTATCACTCCTCCATGGAGCCTGTGACTATTACTGCAAGTCTGCTTTGAAGCTGATTCTGTGGTAGGCATGGGTCAGGGTGGAGAGGGAGAGAGCTGGTGGTGGAAGGAGTTGAATGGGATGGCCTAAGTTCAAGAAATAGGAACTTCAAGGCAAGAGAAGAATCACGAACACAACAAAGCTGGGCAGGGGCCACAGAGAGAGCCTGGGAAAGGGAACAGGGTCACCTTAGGGAAAGTTGTGGGGAGGGGCTCTCTGGGGAGGTGACATTTAACCTGAAACCTGAGTCATCAGCATACTGGATGTGGGATATTGCACACGGAGACTTTGCTGGGAAATGGAATAGCCGAGTAGTCTGACCCTATTGTTGGGCTGCCTGACCCATCCCAGCTGATGGAGTTGGCAGGCGCATGGAACAATGGGAATGGATCGGGGCCTCCAGGGGTGGGGGCATAAGGGGTGATGGGCTGCAGAGAGGTAAAAATTAATAATTAATGCCAAAAATGTCAATGCTAAAATCCCCCTCCCCAGAGAGAGGGAGGAGCTGCTGGCCTCCAGGGGCAATCAGAGACAATGCAAGACTGGGACTGGTAGCTGGGGCTGTTCAGAAACCCTTGAAGGGGCAGATCATCCAGGAATTCCTTTTTTTTTTTTTTTAATTCCAGTGTGCAATGGGTTAGAGCACTGCAATCTACCAGAACACACTAGGCACAGCCACTTCAGCACAAGTTTGATCCCCAGCCCGGGAGGTGACCCACATGGCATAGCACACCTGTCTCTCCAGCTGCTCCCCTCAGCAGTGTACTTCCCTGACCTGCCTGTTCTGCTCCCCACTCTGTCTCTGGTGAATCCTCTCACTACCCCTGCACCTCTGACCTGTACCCCAGGTCTGTATGCATAAATAAATCAATCTTCAAAAAAAAAAACCTTTTTATTCTGGAAGGGAACATTCACACAAGGTTAGTGAGCCCTTGGGACCTTTGGGAATTTTCCTCAAACTCTGACCAGTCCTTAGAGCAAGACCAGTCCAGAACCCAGCCCATTTCCTGGTCCTGGTCCCTGGTCCCTTGGGTCTATGGCTGAGGCCACCTGCTTCTCTTTCCTCCTTGGAGTGATTTCTGTGAGTAGAATTTCCCATTCCTGAAAGGAAGTCTATTTTCCCTTTTCAGAAGTCAGGGTAACCAGCATGTGTTAAAGGTCAGTTGCATCAGTTCTCCTGAATGGCAATTAAGCAATTGTCTGTGCAAGCCAGAGGCATCCGGAGCACAGGCCCTGCTCAAACCTTGGGACCTGGGAGAGGCTGGGAAAAGAAGAGCGAGGAGGGGACGCCCGGGAGGGGCTGTGGCTTCAGGAAATTGAGCAGAACACCCTGCACTGTGAAGGCAGAACTGCGTCAGCAGACACGCGATCATCCCACCAAAGCCTAATGAAGATGGGGCAATAGCAGACTTCACCATCAGCGAAGGTCAGGCTTGCCTCCCTCGGCCTCTCCTTAAATGCTCTCTCCCGGTCTTTCTCTGTCTCTCCCTGTCTCTCTTTTTCTCTGTCTCTCTCCCTCTCTCTCTTTCAGTCTGGCTCCTTTCATCTTCTCTCCATCTCTCTTTCTAGTTCTTTCCTCTTCATTCTTCCTCCCTTTATTGTATCTCTGTCATGTCCTCACTCTTCCCTCCCCCTGCCATTCTACAACATTCTCTCTCCTTCTCACTAACTCTCCCTCCTCAGCATGGCATGTGTCACTGATTAGAATGGTCACTGATTGTCCACCTGCCAGGACCACTGCCATGCATGTCTTCTGAGTATCCAGCTGAGAAAGAGTGAGGTACTCTTCCCTCCAGAAGAGACTTTGGGTACAACAAAAAGATTCCTATAGGCAGACATTATGGACTTTTTTTTCTATTCCACATCATACCCATGGAGCTCTGTGCTGCTGGAGTCTTACTTCTTAAGTGTTGAACAGAATTTGAAAAACTAACTTAAATATTTCTTAATGCTTAAACAATAAATGAATTTAAAACCCAAGCTCCCAAATTGAATGTATTGTTATTTCCTTATAATTAGCTTTTGATTCTCCTTGTCTATTTTTTTTTCTGTCCTAATCCTTGCCTTCCTAACATTCACATGGATTCTCTCTCTCTCTCTCTCTGTATATATATGTGTGTGTGTGTGTGTGTGTGTGTGTGTGTGTGTGTGTATTATTTGAAGGGACTCTGACCAGGAAGGCTCTGACCCACGGGATTTAAATTCCAGCTCTATCATTCTCTTATATTTGGGTCTGGGGACTTCAGCTTTGCTCTCTGAAAGTGAAAACCTCGCCTAGCTCAAGGCATCGAGCTTCTTGAGAGGAATCAAATAGATAACACTTATAGATCTTGAACATGCCGGTAATTGATACTTGATTAATGAAGTTCCTTTCCAAACAAAGCATAGCGAAGTGTTAGCTCTGAGCTTGGCTCACCACAATTCACTCTATTCCATTCAACTGTACAGAATTCCCATGTGGGAGCTTTGTTTCCATTTTATGATGAGGAAACTGAGATTCAAAACAGTTAAGTACCTTGGACAGGTGCTTTGACAAAGCATTATTATTTTTTATTTTTTTATTTTTTTAGATAAATCAAAGCCACCTGGGGTATACCCAGTTAAGGGGCTTTGCTGAGGTTTCTGAAAAATAGTCCCCATTCTGCACCCTTGGATTTCTTCCCCCAAGTCCCATTTGCCAAGCCGCTGACGTGAAATAGTTTACAGCATTACTCCAAGGCATAACCTAAAATCACTCACTTGCAACTGCTTGGAGAAGATGACCCTTTGGCTTCTCATTCATGGTAGGAAGACTCTGGACTTGTGCCAGCTTCCTACACCCTCCCTCATTGCCTCCTCTTCTCCAGACTGAAGCAACTCATTTCCTTCATCCTCAGCGACTCCCTCGGACAATCCTTTCATCCTCATTCTGGTTTTCTCCCACCCCTTCCTGTTCCTTGGGTGGGTAAGGTCAACATGCTCTTCCTTGTCTTTGGGGGTGAGAGCTTCGCTAGCGTCCTGTGTCAAAACACGGAAAGGGCAAAGAGCTTGCTCTGGGTATTTTTACTTCTAAAACTTTAAAGGTCTTGATCAAATTTTGCAATGTTTATTTGATTGCACAACAAATGGAAGCCTTCGTTACAATTTATGTGGCTGATTTTATGTAACCGAATTCTACGGTGTTTATAACAGTTAAGTACCTTCTCCCAGAAACCCGAGCGCCATGCGGCTTGCTGTGACACACTCACCCTCCGCCCTGCGCTCTTCCCGCGAAGCCCAAACCACAGTTTGTAATTGAGTGTTTATTTTGTGTTTAATGTTTATCTCTTCTCCCAGGCTGGAAGGCGCTGTGAGGGCAGGGATCACATCTGTTTCCTTCATCCCGCTTTAGAGACCCAACCTCTCAATAGCTCAATAGTCTCAACTGTGGCTGCTCATTAAGTCATCAGAGGAGTTAAGAGATAAACAAGCACAGGCTGACTAATGCTCTGCCAGGCTTGCATCCCCGGGCCTGCGAGCACCTGGACAACAGTCACTTCACAGGTCTTGGAAACGGTTCTCCTCCGAGTAGCGCCGCTTAGTCCCAGCCCAGAGACTCTCTCCTCTGCTCACTTTCTGTACCTGTCTTCTCTCGCGCGCAGTCCTTCCTGCACAGCTGGAGTGCCCTCACCCTCACGGGCTGCGTGGCCTGACCTGGTCATCAGGCTCACCCCGACACCTTCCTCCTTTGCTTTAACCTCCGTTTCTGACTTGTTGCCTCAGGGCAAGCCTCCAGAAGACACCATCCAGATGCGGCGCCTCCTGTGTGGCTCCGCGCCCGGCCCTCCTCCTTAAAATTCTTTCACAGTTTTCCACCAGCATGTGCTTCTGTTGGTGGAGTCGTGAGTGTGACTGATCTTGACTGTGAGTTCTCTGGCCCTTGCTGTGGCCCAGATGGGAAGGTGGCAGGAACCACCTCTCTTCTCTGAAATGTGTGAACAGGAAGTGGGGCAAGAGGGGCTTCTGGTCAACCGAAGCCTGAGGCAGAGAAACAAGAGGGCGTTTCACTTCGATTCCTGGTGGATTGCAGACTGCAGAGGAGCTGGGAAGGTCATATGTGGCAAAAGAAGGGACTTGATGGCCCTTTTCCTGCCTTTCAGTATCCGGAGGCCCAGCCTTCCAGTTCAGGCATGCGCCCTGCCACCAGATTGGCCCAATGCAAGGGCAAATTCAGCCCAGGGTGAGGAGGTGCTGTAATGGCTGAGCTGACCCAGGAGTCCAAGGGCTTCCTGCAGGGGCTGCTTTCACGTCAGTCCCATGACCCAGGAGCCCATGGGCTGCTTTCATGTCAGTTTCTTGATTTTCACCGTATTTTTGCACCACATATTTTTATGGTGCTATGACTTCCCTAATTTTACATATTTTATATGTTCCCCTCATATTTTCTCTAAACAACTTTTAGTCAACCTTTGTTTTATTTTTTCTTGTCATTAAAAATACCTATGCAGGGCCCTCCCTGGTGGCACAGCGGGTTAAAGCACAGCGCTAAGATGCTAAAGCCACCTCAGCATGAGTTCGATCCCCGCGCCGGGGGTGACCCACATGGCACACCAGATCTCTCCTGACCTGCCAGCTGCTCCCCTCAGCAGTGTACTTCATCATTCTGCTTGTTCTGCTCCCCACTCTGTCTCTAGTGAATCCTCTCACCACCCCTGCACCTCTGGCATGTACCCCAGTTCTGTATGCATGAATAAATAAATCTTAAAAAAAATACCTATGCAACTACAGCTGAGGTGTATAAGTGATTGATCTATTAACATACATATATATTTTAAATTCATATTGATTAAAAAGATGCACATTTATATTTTTCCAATTCCCTAAAAGATGATTTGCAAATGTAAATAATGGGAATTTATTGGACGATATGGAGATTGTATGTGCGGTGTATGTTTTATTGTGCATGTGTGTTTTGCAATGTACATTTATGTGGCACATGTATTGCTGTGTGTAGTACATAACACACACATCATATGTGGTCTGAGATATGCATGCATGTGTATATTGGTTGTTTGAGACATGTGTGTCCTACCTGTTATGCATGCCACATGGAGTGCCACATGTTATGTATCTGTGTGGGGTGTGCTATGCGTGGCACATGTATGTGTTATGCATGTGCAGCATGCATGTGGTGTGTGTATGGCATGCTTTGGGAATAGGGACACTAATCGTGAATACAGAGATGACAAGAAAAGGTACAGGGAAGATATTTAAAATTGAGAGCTGAAAGATGAACCCAGTGGACTCCATCTTTTCAGATAAGTGGGAGTAGGGGCATGAATCTAAAACTAAGTCAGAGGTGCATTTCTGGACAAAGTATATTTCTTTTGATTCTTGAGTCAGGGTCTTTTTCTGACCATTTTGCCCTGTGGCTGCACCCTTGGGAATGCCAAAGCCTCTCTCTGAGTCTCAAGAGTCCTGTTTCTAACAATGACTTCTGAACCTCATGCACCCAGGAGCCTCTTGCGAAACAACCTTGGAGGTGCTGGGACTCTGGAGCAGAAGCCTCTGAGGACACGGTTTTGGCCACTTTGTGGCTGTGGCTGAGTTGGGTGCACTCCAAGGCACCTTCAGCCCAGTGCTCCTGAGCCCCCCAGAAGGCCTAGTCTTTCTGCTTCCAGGTCAGGCCCACCATGGCTTTCCTGGTTCTGGAAGGGTTTCTCTCTCCCAGAGACCCTAGATGTTTGTCTTTTGCCCATCCTAGGCTTCTGACCAGGGTGTTAGAATTTTACTTTGATCCATTGTTCCCAGGAACCAGAGTCGCTTAATCTCATCATGAGTAGAGTGGCAAGTACAACTCCCTGCCTCGCTGCTGGGCTGTGTGTACACACTAGTGTGGCCCAGATGTGAGGCATTATCCTGACGGAGCCTGGGGAGGGCAGACATGCTTTGAGATAAGCAGGGAGAGAGGTGGGGTGCTGTGTAATATGGCTCTGTTTTGGGTTCAAGGATTTCCCCGCCACCAGGACTGGAGAGACAGGCCCACCTCAGGCGTCCCTCCAGCTTCCTCCAGTCCTTAACCCTCCTCCTCACCCCCAATTTAGGACTCAGTGACTTTGAGCTGTTTCTGTGTTTTCCTGAAAATTTTCACTTGTTCGTGAACTGTATGGACTTCTCCCTGAGACATGCCATCAGCGTTGTGAGGCCAGAAGGAGCAGGAGCACCTCCTGTTTGGAGCCTGAGTTGCAGATTAGGGGCTTCAGAGGCCAAAGTTTAAGGGTGACTAGGGTGTGGGTTTACAATGTGCATGTTAGCTAGAAGGATTGATTAAAGTCTCCTGAATTTAGTACTACCTTGAGCAAGACTCAAGTCAAGTATCCCACATGCAAAGCATCCCTTGGTGCTGCCCCAGGGTCACAAGGACCCTTATGATCGCTTTTGTGAGCATTGCCATTGGGGACTCTGGGATGCCCCAGGGAGAAGTCAGCTGCAAGAACAGGAGCTCAAAGGACCAGTCCCATGTGCCAGGCTCATGATTCACTTGAAAGCACTTAGGGGAGAAACAAAGAGTTGGGTCAACACAGCGTCATGGAGATTGCTGTCCAGAACAGTATAGAAAGCAGACATCTCCCCACTGCCATGAACTTATGTGTGGAGATTTCACACAAACATCTGGATGTCTGGCTTCCTATTCAAAATCCAGTCTCACTGGGTCTATATTCCAACTCAACCCTGAGTAAGTGCCCCTCCTGGCAGTAGCCTTCAGTGGGGGAACCCTGGGATGCCTTCCTGCTCCTGTCCAGGCCTGGCCGGCTCCATGAGCAAATCTAAGACCTCAGTTCTACCAGCTGAAGCTGATGGGAAGCTCAACCCAGAAAGGGGGTGGGGGGCAGCGGAGGACATGAAGGCAGGCCAGAGACTTAGCAGCTGTGCTGGTGGATGAGAAATTCAAGTCAGAAATTAGGAAACCGCTTCCTGCTGTCAGAATTGTGAAAGTCTCAGACGTAAAGCCAAAGGAAAACTACAGAGGCTCCTTTCTTAAGGAATCTTCAGGAAGGGGGCAGCTGTCTGACGTGATTACAGTGCCATCTTGCTATGAGCCAGCAATAACCCCTCCCAGTTCCTTTCAGTCACAGGATTTATTTTTTTTATCGTATTGTTTTTTTTTGTTTGTTTGTTTGTTTTTTGATGGAGGTAGCGTTGGTTTACAGCACTGTATATGATTCAGAGGTGCAGCTTCACTCCTGTTCCGTTACCACACCACCCCAGACACCCTGAGTCCTCCCTCACAGTCTGTCCGCCCCCCTCCCAGGTCCAGCTCTGTGCTTCCCACTCTCCTCCCTCTGAGCCTCAATTCTGTGTCAGATTCTAGCTTGCTTCTGTTTGGGTTTGTCTCGTCCTTTGCCTGCTGGCTTTCTGGTCCACACAAGAGTGAAACTGTCCTGTATTTCTCTTTATCCTTCTGACTTATTTCTCTTAACTTGATGCCTACAGCACCATGCACATTATCACAAAGTCATAAGATGCTTTCTCTATACGAAATGTTGAGAGCCATGGAAATGAAGATTTCCCCTAATTTCTTTTCTTTT
>NW_004567103.1:13876005-13911504 GCF_000260355.1 Condylura cristata | reverse complement strand
TGAGGGGAGCAGCGGGTGGGTCAGGAGAGGTCTGCCACACCATGTGGGTCACCTCCGGGGCGGGGATCAAACTCACACTGAAGCAACTGTGGCTAGCTTGCAGGGCTGTGCTTTAGCTCCTTGTGCTACCAGGGAGGTCCCTGCCCTAAGTTCTTTTTGTGGGGGTGGAGTGGGGAATGGGATCAAAAACGGGAGGGGGGGAGGGAGGGAAATGCATGGGACTATGGTGGTGGAACACGGTTGATTTGGTGATGGGAAACCCACGGGGATTGCAATCGAGATGGGAAAAAAAAAGTGCAAAATGATGTAAAAATAAACTTTTGTAATAATTAAATTAAAAAAAAAAAAATGAAAAAAAAAAAAAAAAGGACCCTGCTGGCCACCGGATGGCCATACTTTTTCTTTTTGTGCTCAGCTAGGAAAACAACTTGAAGGATTTTCTTTGTTTTCTTTACCATCAGTGTGGAGGGGTGAGGGGCCAGATGACAGAGGATAAGATGCGGCTGAGGACAGGGCCATGGCTCAGATGCTCTCAGGGACTACACAGGTGTCTTTGTAGAGAAAATGCTCTCCCTCTCCCCTCTCCCCCGTTTTCCTCCCCCTTCCTCTTCCTTCTTTCTCTCCTCTCTCTCTCTCTCAAATCTCACAAAGTGGGCTACATTCTAATGCCAGTGCACGCTACATATTCACTGACAAAAATAAGACCATTAATCTAGGGAAATAATGCTGGCTGGCCTGGTAGCCAGCTCAGTCAAGATCTGTCTGCCACTGGGTGCAGCTGGTATGAGGGAAAAGGGGCCCTCAGGAAGTCAGGGGCGCATGGCAAGGAGCAGTGACCTTTGTCACTGATGGAATACTGCCGAGAGGCCCGGGGAAGCGTCCCACCCACTGGAATGGAGGGCCATGCCAGTGTGAGGGCTAGTTATTTTAGAATAGGAGTAGGGTTTGAACACACATACACAAAGTGACCAGAACACAGCATCACCATGTCAGGTGGTGAAACAGCCTAGTGCTGAGGCGATACTGAGATAGATGGGCGTCTTTGTCCGGGGCCACCTGCCTGTCCCCTGTGCCCTCACCAAGTTGTTTATAACCAGCTCCTATAGCTTCAGCCAGATATTTGCCTATACCTGCTTTTCTGGTGATTTTTATTTTTTGTTTCTTAGCTAAATGAATGTATCAAGTGATAAGGCGAAACCCAGAAACAGAGTCAGCACCTGACAAGGGTCACCGAATAGACACATGGATGTGCTTTCTTGGGGCACATACATTTCTAGGTGTCCTTGAAGGCTGGCACCTCTGGGGCTGCCAGAGGCAGAGGGAGATTCACTACAGAAAGGGGTGCATCCAGATGGGGCCCTGTCGCCGGGGCCCAGGGGCCCTCCAGGAGTGCATTTTAAGTCCATTTATGGTACAGTAGTAGAACGCAGGGCCCAGAGATTTGAAGTGCCACGTCTGAGACAGGCGGCTGCTTGGGGCAGGGCGATGCAGCCTCTCCCCTGTGACGAAGGCAGCCTCAGAGCCACGCCAAGGCAGGACAGTTCCTGTGGATGCGTCGATGTTTGAGGGCACTGAGAGGTCAAGGGCTGAGGAAGTCCTGAAATCTGGGTGCTGCCTCTCTCTCTGGGGATGGAGACCAGAGCTGCCTGGACTCAGGACAGGACCACAGGGGGTCCGTTGTGTGAGGACAGGAGAGGCGCTTTTGAGTTTTTTTAAGATTTATTTATTTATGCATACAGAGCTGGGGTACAGACCAGAGGTGCAGGGGCGGTGAGAGGATGTACCAGAGACAGAGTGGGGAGCAGAACAAGCAGACTGACGAAGTGCACTGTTGAGGGGAGCAGTGGGTGGGTGAGGAGAGGCCTGCCGCACCATCTCCAGGCCGGGAATAGACCTCATGCTGAAGTGGCTTTAGCTTCTTAGTGCTGTGCTTTAACCTGCTGCGCCACCAGCATGGTTTGTGATAGCTAGACTCAGGAACTGTGGGCCATGGAGAGCTGGGGCCGGGTGACCTCAGGCAGGCCACCTGCCCCTAGAGGTGATCTCAGCATCAGGTGAGAAGGTGGGGTGGATGGTCTCTAAGTCACTTCTGACCATAGTATTTCATAATTCTGTGCTCTGTGACCCCTGTCTTCCTTGGAAGGTATTTCAGTCATTATTTTCATTATTATTGCCTTTGTTCATACTAATGATCACTTTTTCTTATTACTCCTCAGATGAGGCTGGCTTGACTGATGAGAGCACATGCTGACAAGGACAGCAGGCAGGCCCGGTCTCAGCAGCCACTGCTGCACAGACATTCTACAGTGGCTCAAGTGCCTCTCACATCCCTTCCCTGCCTGCTCAACCCCAGCCCAGTTCCCCAAGGCATGCAAGCTTGGGGTTCCAGCAGAAAGGAGTCTGGGATGAGCCCATGCTGCATGAGGAAGAGGGCATGACTTTTGGGAGAGCTTACATTTAATGCTAATTTGGGAGGAAGAATCAAAAGAGCATGTGTTTTACAGAGTGTGGGGTTGTTTATGCTGATTTCTCCACCTTGTAGCTACACAGCCTCAGAGGATCATTGACTGCTCCATGCCTGGATCACTGAGAATTTTATCCTATGAGCTCTTATGAAGGTTCCCTCACTATTGTGGTTATAGAAATCGGGGGGGGGGGGGGGGGGGGGGGGGGAGAGTTAGAGACAGAGAGGGACTATGGTGAGTAGCCATGACCTTGCGGAACACCACACCCTTTCGGCAGTGGTGGTGGCAAGGTTGGGTGAACGTTGGCTCCTTCTCATGATTCAGTGCTGGCCTGGCGGGCCGTGCTGCCTCCCTGAACTTGTCACCCCACACCCCAAGTGCCCTTTGTCAGTGCATGTCTCCTACTTCCACCACTGGCTCTGTCAGTGTTCCTGCCTTCCTGCGTCTTCCCTGTGACCTCCTTCCTGCTTCTCTCCTCCACCTCGGGGACCATGCTTAGCACCCTCTGCCAGGAGTGGGCACGCCCAGATCTCTTCAATGCACAGGCTCTCCTGAACACCCCCCCCCCCCGCGCCCCGAACCTGGCAATGTCACATGACCTTGGCCTATGAGTGCTTGTTATATGGTCAGGGCCGCCGCATCCTTGACAGCAAAAGCTTTGTGGGGGAGCCTCCTTCTGGGCTTATTTCCTGCTGGCCTTCACCATCTCTTGCCGGCGACCCCTCCTGGACTCCAAAGGCTCAGTGTCACCCTCACTCCTCATCCTCTGTGTGCCTCTCACACTCAACACCACAGCTCATTTCCTCATGACCATCCATCTGGCAACCCTCCTTCCCCAGAAATAGAAGCTCCATCCTAATTAACAACAAGCCTGGGATCTCAGCCTGTACTCTAGGGTCCATACAAGAGAAACCATTTCAGAAAAGCCTGGCATTAGAGTAATTCCCCAGCACACAACCACAGGTTGATTTTTCTCAAAGAAGCAGGAGCAAAGAGCTAAAATTTGGTCTCAATTGTTTTTCAATTGCACAAGACCCTTTCCAAACTTTTCTTCTTATAATTAGACTAATATCGTGGCCTCTTTAATGATGGTTTCCAGTAACTGGTTTGTTTTTTGGTCATTTGAATGTTACATACGTTTTAATTATGTGAGTGATTATCTAGTAAGGAGAAGCAAGTTGTATGAATATCTTCACTTCATTGTGGAAGAAAAGCGGTGAGGTTTTCAAAGCGGTGAGTTAGGGGCTCACCTGTGCACGGCCAGTATGCAGTTTGTTCCCCAGTATCCCCGGCTACTCAGTGACCTCAGGGAGTCCCTCCATCATGTCAGGACCTCACTTCCTCATCAGCAAGGGGCTGATGCCACCTGCCCTTCTGACTCCCAAGGCAACAATAAAGACAAAATGAAACATAAACTAGGCCGCAGGATGTACAGGCCGAGTATAAATCTCCATGGGATTATGAGTGACGTCTAATGTGGCGCGCTCATCTCACAGAACCTCCAGTAGGGACGCCTGAGGTGTCTGTCCCTATCCCTGCTGCCTCAGCTCTTCGCTGGCCCACCTGCCTTGCTCCCTCTGTGCCATCACTGCCACCGTGACACGGTACTGCAGGCCTTCCCCGCTGGGGACATTATCCATTTCTCTGTTGCGTGTTTGTCAGTACCATCATTTGATTTGGGGCCCTCAGCTCACTCTCATTCCTGTCCTCCCCCACCCCTTTTCCCAGGGCTTCGCTGTGCTCCTGGAGTCCCTCCTGCCCCACCTTTCTTGTTGTGGAGTGGCTGAGTCCTTTTCCTCTGACTCCAGCTTCTCCTCCACAGGTTCTTGTTATCTCAGCCCCTGGGGCTGTTAGTGTGACTTCCCTGGCCCAGTGCAGCCAAAACACCAGGCTCCTGTCCTCCCCCTCCCCAAAGCGAGCCCCCTTTTTATCCTACTAGTGATAAGGTATGGCAGGCGGAGGCTCCAGGCCCCAGTCCCAGCCGTCCCCTCTCTTCCTCCTGGGCCTCGATTTTGGGGAAACCACTCAGCAGGGAGGAGCGTCTCTCCTGTCTAACTCTTTAGTGTGCTGGAGCGAAGTCAGATCTTGCCGGCAGAACAAATGCAGTAAGTCGCCAGCCCCTTTCTGTGTGGAGGAATAAATGAGTTTGCATCAGAAGAGACGCTGGGGAGCCGCCTTTTCGGCCCCCACACTCCACAGCTGAGAAAGCAGAGACAAGGTGAAATGGCCTGTCTGAGGCCACTGTGTGGGTCCGTGTGAGGGACAGGAATCCGAGATGAATGTGATGTGGCTCCTGTCTTGGGGGGATCGCGTGCAGGGGATAAGGAGACTTGCTGTCTAACAGGGCAGGAAGTGCTGCCTGTTCATTAATCAGGCTTCTCCCTGAGGGCTTGGGCCCGGCCAGTCCATGAAAGATGGATCTCAAAGTACTGTTAAAACATCTCCAGCCATCTTCTGCTTACCCAAACTGCTCTTTTCCCCTCTTCCACAACCTCTTTGAGGCTTTCAAGAAAGGTGGATGGGATGTAACTGGAGAAGTCTCCCTGTTCCTCGCTCTTTGCAAAGACTAATGACCCTGTCACTACCCAGGACAGCCATAGCAGTTCCCAAAACTTGGTCAGCTCAGAGCCCCTGGAGGGGAACAGGGCCTCTTCTTCCAAAAGAGACTTAGCCCATCGGTTCTAATATGCCCACTGTTGTTATGAATTGTTTGCAGGAATCAGAGGAGGTACTGTGAGCGACTGGGGAGGTGCCTGTGTATTCTGCCTTTCATGTCATGCATTCCTTTCCAGGAGAGAGCACCCCATGAGGAATGGGGAGAAGCAGCTGGGCACATCCTTGGAAAGGTTGAGACACTGATGAAAAATAGCCAACTCTGAATCTCTCAGTATAAACCTCGAGGGCCATGGGCTAGTCAGCTAGTACTATGAAACCAGTCACCCCAAAACCTAGTGACTTAAAGCAAATACTTTGCTGCACAATTTCTGAGGGTCAGCTTTGGACTGAGCCCAGCAGTGTGGTTGTTTCTATTCCACGTAGTGAGACAGCCTACTGGGTTGTAGGATCCAAAACGCTGCTTCCATACATCTGGTGCTTTGGTACCAGCTTAGTCAGGGCTACCTCAGTTCTCCACATGACCCCTCATAACCTGAGATACTTGATCTGTTAGCTGAGTTCAGAGGGGAAGATGTCGACACTCAAGGCCTACCCTGCCTCTGCTTGTGTCACACTTGACAAGTAACATGGCCGAGCTCACGTCAGTGTGAAAGGGGTTCCCTGGAGACCAATGGCCGGCCCTTGTTCCCCCGGTTTACCAACCGGTTTTTCTTGGGGCGGGGACCGTTGGTTGGTATCATGGGCTCCCACTCTAACTATCAAGATGCTTTGGATCTCATCCCACTGAACAGAACTCTGTTACCCTCCTTGCTCCTCGTTAAGCAACTTCTCACTATTCTGAGTTAGTTCCTAACACATGTCAGGAAGTGCAGGACAGCTGAGCTCTGGCCTTCTTGGGTGTATTAAATAAACATTCTCCTAAAAAATAGGATAATTTCCAGATTGTCCATGAGTGGGTGTGACTTTTCAAAAAGCTCAAGGTGAGGTGCAGAGATATGGGCACCTCGCCAGACCCTGGCTTCAGACGTCAAGGACATCAGTCAAAAGGAAGGGTGTGATGGGCCTCAGGTTGCCACCCAGAGTGATCTGGTGTGTGATCCTGGAGTTGGTCCTCCTGGGACACGTGGAGAAAGCACTTGCTAACTTCTGGGAATTTACTTATCCTCTGGACACTGCATTTCCTGTATATGGAAAACTAGAGCATTCACAGGCATGATTGTCTTGATCCGAGGGCAATGCAGGCCCAAGGCTCACCACTGCCTCTCCTGGAGAGAAGACTCACAGGTATCTCGTTACTGGCACAATGCACACCCCTTCTCCCCACCTTACAACATGAAGTGTATTTACATATATGTGGATCTGCCTTGTGCAGAAGAGTGGATAAAAGGGACAAAGAAAAAAGTGAAGACAGAGATGTAAGACAAACTAAAATAGAAGATAAAAGGGAGATGAAGAAGAGAAGCAGAAAGACAGGAGAAAGTGGAGGCGCAGGTGAGAGCACACTTATTTGAAGACCAGAGATCAGTTTTCGAGGAGTCACATCGCTGGGGTTACCCAAAGCTCACTTGACTGCTGCAAACGTATAGCATTTGCCAGTGGGAGAGGCGGAGGGGTGTGTGTCAGAGAGCAAGTGGATTTCGCCACTCAAGGTGTCTGTACTGACTTGGATGGCAGCACAGGGAAAAAAGGGAAGGGAGCGAAGGTGGAGGAAGGGAAAATTTCTCAGTGAGGGAAGTCACCTGTGAGACCTGGCCCATTAGCAGGTCTGCAAATAACACATACAGCTTTCCCTTCAGCCCCAGCTCCTGAGGGTAAGCCAGAGAGCTCTGCCATTGATGTACTTTTCCAGATAAGTTTCCTTTAGTCCAACCCTTCTTCTTTGCACCTCTTTGGTCTCCTTCTATCCAGGGCCTCAGGACTGTGTGTTGATGCCAGTGGAAAGGAAACATTTTGCCACTAATGAGCATGAGCAGAGTGACCTGAGGTGGTATCCCTCCCACTTTTCTTTCCCTGCCAGGGCTGGGACTCTAGGCTGCCATCCTACTGTGGATAGACGAATTGGGCATAGATGCAACTCAAAACCAGTACCTGGAGAGAGAGAAAATCCGTAGCTCTAATATATGGAACCCAAGAATGGAAAGATAAAAGGGGCTCCCTTTGGCAGAAGTATCTGGAGAAATCTCTCTGGACATCGGCATCTCCAGACCTCCCATTCTGATCAATGTGGCTGGCCATGCTGGCCCAACTATTTGGAAAGGACCCTTCTCCAGCACTGGTAGTAAATGCCTGACTTTTCTTCTAGGTACAAGCATCTTTTGAAGTCCAAAGGATTTAAAGTTAAGAGTAGAAAATTTAGACAATCAATTCACATCACTATGTTTTTGTATTTAAATGTGTGTGCATTTTGGGTATTACGTGTATTATATGTAAGAGAATTTGGTCTATTTTAATTATAATTCAATTTGTAACTCCAATTTATAGTAATTAAATGATTAATTTAGACATGAATTTAGGTTGAAACCTTAGTTTGTAAGTAAGAAAACTGAAGAACCACTATTTTTAAAAGGTTCATTTATTTGAGTTATAAAAAGCATGTAAGTAATTGAGAAAGTTTATCAGAAAAGAACCAAATTCTTTTGAATACAGCAAATATATTAAATTTATTAATGTTTTGCATACTGTTTTCTTTATTAAGTCTGTAACTGGTACCAACATTTAATCAAAGCTCCCTAACAAGTGATAACTCCCTGGCTCCATAATCATAAGATTTATAAACTGATATGAGTAGATTAAAGGGAAACTAGATTTTTGAATGTGGAACCTAATTTAATAAACTATTTATTTAAACTTAATTTTAAAGTGACCTTTGGATAATCTGTCCTTTTCATAAAATCTGCCTGGGAAACATGAAAGACATCACATTAAAATTATTTTGACTGCAGTCATCAATAGTGCTTTTTTTTTATATTAAAGGTGCTCTGTAAAAAAATATCTCCGTTTGGGTATCTTAAATGAATACCTGTTATTTATTATCTTACAATTTCCGTGGATCAATTTCTGTGCTCATAGCTGAGCAGTGGTAGATATCATAGTGGCTTGCTTCTTCAATGCCGAGAAAACATCTCTAGCTTGTAGACCCTCTCTTAAAGAGTTCATCTGACTAGGGCAGGCCCACCTAGGCCAATTTTCCTTTTAACTTAAAGCCAACTGATTCAGTGCCTTAATTACACTGATGGCCAACTCACTTGCCTTTGCCATAAAGGCGACCTAATTATAGGAGAAACATTCACATACGCTCTTGTTACTGTTACCAGAACCCAGCCACAGCAGTGGTGTTCTTTCATCCTGCTGCTCAAGCTAGCCAGTTGTGGCAGTTGCTCCTCAAAACACTTTTATGCAACCATGTACACCCTGAATTATAGAATGGAATGATCAGCTGTGAGCTGTGAGCTCATGGTGCTCAATGATCCAGTCAGCCTCTTGTCAGTGTGGCAGTCATTTCTCAGAGCCCTTTTATGCAACTGAGTACTTCCGGGATCATGAAATGGACCAATCAGGTGCAAGCTGTGAGCTGATTGGTGATGAATGGTCCTATCAGCCACAGGGTTGAAAAATAGTTCAGTTAGACTTGTGTATGTGACACCCTGAGAGAGGATATAAATCAGGATCAGAAGGAATTGAGGGTGAGACGGTTCCAGCTTGCAAAGAAAGAGAAGACTCCATTCCTGACCTCCAAAAAAAGAAGAACAGAAACTAAAAGAAGAAAGAAGAAAAGAAGCATCCAGCAGATGATCCCCAAGGAGAGAAGAGAAGCAGAAGACCTCTGTCAGAGACTGGGCCTTTGGTCCTGTTTCTGACACTGCCTGGCAGGAGCACACCCAGGGCCTGGTGTCTCAAAAATGCTATTTGCTGGTTCTGTCTAATACCTCACAGAGTTGTTATACTTGGTGTCTCTGACATCACCTCTGGGGGATGAGTAGTGGCCATCACGACTGGCCAGTGCTGCCCATTGCTTCTGGTGACTGGTGGTGACATCACTGATACCATCTGGGTGAGATAGCTGGCCACTTGTGGCTACAGTAAGCTCTCTGTTCCCTCTGATTGTAAAATAAGCCCCATGGTTGTTGTTCCTGGAACCTGAATTCTCTTGGAGTTGTGTTTGTGGTGATACCCACAGACAGCGACCTGTCCTCTTGTCAGGCACTGTCCTTTGATTTTCTATAGTCCGCAGACCCTATTGTACTGCTATGGCCCTTAGCTTTGGTTTTGGCCTTTTTGTCTTTTGGGGCTTTTTGGTGGCTCTCTTGCTGAGAGAGAGGGCAGGTGGATAGGCCATTCTGGACTATCCTGGTATCCCATTGGCTTCCCCCTGGCCTGCTCTGACTTCCCTGGTTGCATTACCTGGTGAGATTAACAGGTCCCATGCACACCCAAGTGGAGGGGATTAATCAGAGCTTGCTGGGACCATTTTAGAAACTGCCGGCCACAGTTAATAACTGCCCATGCCTTTCTTTGTTTTGAATGTGGTCTGCAGACATCCCTTCTACCACTCTCGTTTCTTTCTCACCTGTCCTCTCTTCCTCATTGCTGCAGGCTGACTGTGTCCTCACCACACCCCATCCTCCCTAGATCGCTGCTTCCTTGATTTCTTCCTTGATTTATGTACTGACTTACCTTTCCATGGCTTTTTCTCAGCTGTCACCAGCCTGCTTTCCCCACCTCCAGTATTACACTCCCAATTCCATCTCAAGATTCCAAGAGGAATCGTGCTTAAGGGCAAATCTGAGAATCTCGTTTCTCACTTCTTAGAACTCATTTCTTGTGCATTCTTGAGTTAGAAGTCCACTTCAGATTTCTACTTACATGTTCTTCCCAATCTGGTCCCTGCCTTGTCTGTAATTTTACCCCTCCTTGGCCACCCTATATTTGCGAACTTCCATCCAGTTGTCGGGTTCCTATCATTCCAAACCATTACAATTCCCCAAACAAGCCAATGGCTTCCGCCCTAAGGACTAGTTTTCATGACTTTCTTTAGTTGGCAAGTCTGTGCACAATGTGGACCCTCGAAGACTTGGCATATGGCTCATTATCCTTCGGAAGACTTCTCAGCCTGCTGCTGGTAGACTTGACATTTTTTTTTTTTAACTCAATCTCCCATAGCCTGCATGAACTTTACAATCCAGTAACACTCTACTGCACATATGCAAATCTGTCTTTCCATCTTCCACCCTAGCCAGCAAAATCCTTGGAGACAGAAACAATTCTTATTTATTGTGCTAATCACAGTAACTGGCACAGAGTTGAGCATATAATAGACAATTTGTGCTTTTTAATAAAGGGACGCAGCAAGAAGCCAATGAATGCCTCAGTTCTTAGAACTTCAGTTTTTTAAATGGAGGTGATATTATCTGTATCCAGGGCTAACATAAGGATTGGGGTTGTCATTAATCTATCGTATTTGCCAGTTTAGCTCCGGGGAAAATCAGGATGGTAAGAAAGCTGAGTCTGACATACGCACTGCATCTTTTAGAACTGCGTGGCATGGTCTGACATGAGGAATTGGCAGGCCCCTGGCTATGACAGTAAGGCTTCTTCAGGATAACAAAACATGCTCTGGTGTCAGTGATATCTCCTGAAGGGATTAATTGCCTGAGGCCTCTGATGTTGCACTCTAAAATCCATCTCAGTGTTTGCGCCAAGGCCGCACCTCCCACAGGCTGCTCCCCACTAATGGTTGAATGCACTGGGGATACTAGAGAAGATCCATTTCTAGGCATCATGGGATTGCTTTGTCAGCACATTTGGGCCCAGGAATTCCCAGGAGGCTTTGCCAACCCTGACTTAGACTTTGGGACTGTCTAGGATTCTTCCAACAGATGCACACCCTCGTTCCCTCCTCCCTATCCTCTTTCCTCCCCTTCCTCCCTCCATCTTCCACTCAGGATTAGATTTGCTCTGTGGTCCAAAGGCTCTTTCAGCCATCTCCAGGCCTTTTTGATTTTCCTTTCACAGAGGCATTTCCCCTCATAAAATCCTTGAATGTTTAATACCATCTTGGCATCTTCTCTTTGGAAGAGCCAGACCAGAAAGGCAGTTTAGGATCAGGACATTTTTGGTTTTTGCAAGTTAAAATATAACACTGACAGATAGTGCCATCTGGCTTAACTCTGGCAAAGAAAAATGAGGAAAGGAGCATTTCTTTCTCAGGATGGAGCTTTTAAAGAGGGAGAACTGGAGAGTAGTGTGAGTGGGGGGTTCACATCCCTGGGGAAGGGGAACAATGTCACCATGGTTCCGGGTCATTTCCTGGAGGGCTCATTTCTGTTCTGACCTAAGCAAGCTGGTATTCCCCAACCATCACCCTCACCGTCTCTCTCTCTCTCTTTCACACACACACACACACACACACACACCCCTTGTATCATTCATGGTCCCATGGTCCAACTAAGAGAGTATAAAAATAGAGTGAGAGTTTAAGGAATGGGCCATTTACAGAATCCTGGGTATGACATAGGGCAGGTAACAAGGCATTGGCCAATATCCTCCAGGTGAGTCGCAGCTAAGTACCATGGGGGAACAGGGTATAGAATAAAGATTCCTGGAAAGCAGGGTGAAGATAACCTCCTAGGAGTTTCAGTCTTTCATGGAGGAAGGCATCAATGCACAGCATCAAATACCGCTGCATCACGCCGCCCTCCTCCTCCCATCTCCTGTTGATGCTCCCCATGGCAAAATACAGCCAGCAGTCAGCAAGCAACATGAGACTGGATACAGTCTTCATCTTTGGAGAGGTAGAAGGCAGAGTGCAAGAGAATGGTTTATGAAAATGGAAGGCAAATGGAAGATCTTGCTCACACTCCATAAATAAAGGTGTAAAATTGCAGCTGCCATGCCAGAGAGCATGAAGAGAGGAGTGAAGAACGGGTTTGTCCTAGGTTGCTCTTATCATCCCTTTATTCATTCAGATGCTTCCCTATAACTACTTGGTGACCTTTTCCCAAAGATATTAACATGAAACCTTGGCAGCAAAATAAAATACATGAGTTTGCACCACTCTCTCGGCTGTTGCTGTCCCTCCATCTGCCCCCTTCTCTGATTAACAATACTCTTGGGTCGGCCCCACCCGCCGACTGTCACAGCTGGCTGACACCATGCTCACTTCCATCTCCAAGGCAGAGCTGGCAGTTCTTCCCTTTGACGGGAAGGGCATAACTCAGTGCCTCTGGAAGGAGACACAGCTCTCAACAGCTCTTCCTAGAGCATTGCTGGGACCAGTCGCTTGGCTGCACCAGCACCGCTCAGCAGTTCACTGAGGAGAGTGTAGGAGGAAAACATCGCGGAGTCTGATAGCTATCTCGGTCTTCCCAGGGCAAGCCTAAAAATAAATAAGCTTTCAGATGAGCTGGAAAGATATAACCTGCTGAGACCAGAGCCCTCAGTGGGGTTGATAGCATCAGTCTTCACACCTCAGGGAACCCACAGCTCCTCTTGGTCTGGACAGACAAGGGCTGATGAACCATGTTCTCCCCTGGCAGCTTCTCTGAGCAAAACCTGGGGCAGTTAGTCTTTGGAGGTGAGGAAAATATCTGTGACTATTTTCTGCCACTCTGTAAGGTGGCTTTTTAACCTGCTTGCATTTTCTTGCACTGTGTAAAATATTTTTAACTTGAGGTCATTTCAATTGTTAAAATTTTGGTCATATTTCCCTCACCACAGGGAGTGAGTGTCCCAAAACATCTTATCGCCAGGCAACATATCACTGATATTTTCTTCTATATATTTTATTGTTGCAGATTTTATATCTACATCTTCAATCTTTTTGAAGTTTATTTTTATGTGTGGAGTTACAGAAAAATATGTGTGATTTTCTGGGTCCTCCTCCCTGGTGGCGCAGCAGGTTAAAGCACAGCACTAAGAAACTAAAGCCACTTCAGCATGGGTTTGATCCTCAGTCCCAGAGGTGATCCACACGGTGCAGCAGACCTCTCCTGACCTGCCCACTGGTCCCCTCAGTGGTGTACTTTGTCAGTTGGTCTGTTTTGCTCCTCACTCTGTCTCTGGTGAATCCTCTCACTGCCCCTGCACCTCTGGCCTGTACTCCAGTTCTGTATGTATAAATAAATAAATCTTTAAAAAGATGTGTGATTTTCCAGTTCCTCCAGCAATATTTATTAAAGAAACTGTCCTTTCCTCATTGTAGCTGTTTATCAGAGATCAGCTAATAAATTATTCATGGATTTATTTATTGGATTTTGACTCTGTTCCATTGATCCATGTATCTATTTCCTATATCATATACTGCTAGAAGTAAAGTTTGAAGTCACCACCAAAGATTTTAGAGCATCAGACGGCCTTTCCTGGAAGTGAACTTTAGGATAACTGCTACAGTGGTGGTTCAGATGGAGGAGACATGAGAGACTATTGGTATTAAAATATATTACAGAAAGCCTAGGCGAGTGACAAGTTATTTTGAAAGAGATGAAAGGTGGGAGAAAGATGTGAGGAATATTATGGAGATAACTGACATTGTGCTTTTGACCAGCTTGCAAACTGACTCATGACCAAGGCTATGTTTTTAAGGTTTGGCATCTGAAAGTGTTAATATGAACACTATTGGCCTTGACAGGAGTCTGTGGCATTGGATACAGAACAATGGGAAGAGAACAGATGATGAGCTGGAACACAAGTCTGTGACGTCTTAGAATCACAGTGGAGTCTCACGGAAGGCAGAACACAGCTTTTCATTCTGGTGAAGGTTGGTATGTGGTGAATTTGCAGGGTGTTGGTCCTGCACTGACAGGTTAAAGCAGGAACCCCTGGACTGTGTGGTTTCTGAACTTTTCCAGGAAAATCCAGCTTGGTCCTGAAGCCCTGCCCATGGCTCTGGACGAATCTAGAAGACAGTGGGAGGAACTTACTAAACCTTTCATGCTGTTCTTAAGGCCTTCCTCCCTCTGCTTGGCTTGGCAGCCTGTTTTCTTCTATTCTGGTGGGAAGAGGAAGGAAAAGAGGAAGGGAAAAGGAAGGGAAAGAAATCAGGTGGGGAAAACAAAATTTAAACCTTTCAAATTCATGATTGTCAATTACAGGTACAACTGAGATCAATGTGTCTTCTAAGCTGGCTCATCGCCTATTTTATCAGGATGTAAGCTTATTTCATCAGGAGATATAAAAAAAAAAAAAAAGGAATGTTGTTAAGAGTGAGCTCATGGGCCCAGATCTGATCTCAGCATGAGATTTTACACTCTGTCACTGAAGCCCAAGTCTGCGGGTTCAGGAACACCCATAGTGTGGTAGTCCATTGCTCTTGTTCTGATTTCCTGGGTTTCAAATCTGACTTGTCATCTTTCTAACCATGTTCCCTCAGACAAAACACTTAACTTCTCTGTGCCTAAGTTTCCTCACCTATAAAATGGAAATAAAAAGGAGACCCACAACATAGAGTGGCTGTGAGTGACGAATGCATAGAAATAGGCAAAGACTCAGAAGCGTGCAAGGCATAGAATATCCATCATACTGTCTTTCAGTTCAGGGAGTCCCAAGATGGTATAGCCATGTGAACCATCACTGGATTAGGTATCTGGACACCGCGGTTTGAGTTTTTGTCATTCCAATGGCCAGTTCTCTGAATTTTGTTTGACTCTTGGAGTCTTCTATTCATACAATGTAATTGTAAATTCTGCCACATGGTTGTGAAGCTCAATGGTAGAAGGGCAAGTGTCTTGGTAACTGTAGGACTCTACCCTGATCAAGGGCTTCCATTCCTGTGGATCTGCCATCTGGGTCTTGGCTGACCACTCTTGATCCCCATCCCCACCACCCAGCCCCCAGCTATATCCAGAGCTGGCAGACCTAAGACCATCTGAAGTTCTGCTCTCCCCGAGTGGACAGTAACACACTGAGGTTGTTTTCAAAGCTTCCATTTCCTCTTTACTCCACCCACTGGTTATCATCTTGGATATTTTGATATTTTTTGCTCTTCTTTGGAAACTAACAAATATCCAGAGCAATAACTAGGAACCAATTTAAATTGATTTATTCCAAACACGGGAACCAAGTCTCAAAGGGCTAGCGTATCATGGGGGAGTGTGGTCCCAGAGAGAGACTGCTGAAGTGGCAAAATGCCCCTGCTGACCTGCGGAGAAGGCTGTGACTTCTGTCCTAGCCACACCAGGGGCTTTTCCTGCAAAGTCAGCAAATCACCTCATTGAAGGGTGTCATGGACACTGGCAGGGCTGAGCCAGTCTAAGTCACCTCTAGTTTAGGTCTCCTGGTTCTAAAACTCTCCTCCAAATTAATCAACACAAAGTACAGGTGTCTGATATCAATTAAACAGAGGTGTCTTCTAACAGAGATGACCAAAGGTGGAATGAAAAACTGAATTGCTTGTGTCAGAAGTTTTTTTTTTTTTTTTTTTTTAAAGATTTATTTATTTATTCATACAGAACTGGGGTACAGGCCAGAGGCTCAGGGGCGGTGAGAGGCTTCACCAGAGACAGAGTGGGGAGCAGAACAGGCAGATCGACGAAGTACACTGCTGAGGGGAGCAGCGGGTGGGCCAGGAGAGGTCTGGCTCGCCATGTGGTCTCCTCCAGGGCAGGCGGCAGGCGGGAATCGAACTCATACGGAAGTGGCTTCAGATTCTCAGTGCTGTGCCTTAACCCGCTGCGCCACCAGGGAGGGCCAGTGTCAGAAGTTTTAAGGAGAGTTTGTGTAGAAGGAATCCCGCAGCAAGAATGGGTGGCTGCATTTGAAGGTCACTAACAACTTGGAGGTCAAGAGATTCTGTGAACTTTTTAAAAACAGGAGGCATCATCATCATCGAAAAGCAGAATGGGAAATGTTGAGGAATGGAGTATTCGTGCCTCCTCATGTCTTGCCCAGAGGCTGAGGTGGAGCCATTGGTGCTGAATGGGCCTCATTGAGGGAAAGGGTGGTGCCCAGGCTGGCCCAGCAGAACTGGTGCCTGAGTGCCAAGACGAGGCCTTTGCCCTGCACTTCCTGTGCCACCAAACTGGGATGTGGACGGCACAGAAAGTGGCATGGACTGATCAAAAGGGAAAAAAAGAATCAGCTTTGAAGTTATTTTCCTGGTACATGGACCTCCACGAAGAACACTATTTACTCATTAGCCTGTCTAGACAGAAGAACTCACCCTCTGGGCTGGCCTCTTCCTCTTCTAATTTTCCTTGCTCTGTCACTCTTGCTGAGGATGGGGACGAAAGCTGAAAGCTGATAGTAGAATTATGCAAGGACAACGTGGAGGTTGTTCCATGGATCTGGATTTGAGACGGAGAAATTCAGTATCACAATTTTGAAGACTCTGGCTCCAGACAGTGGGAGCGGCTCAGCTGAAAGTGGAGAATATAGGAAGATGTGTAACCCCCCCCTCTGTGGGCCCCTGACACATACTGCATGTCACCGCTGACACGAGTGAGCTGCGTGGACTGTAAGTTGGGCTGTGGAGCTGAGCCAGGCAGCCCTGGACGAGGTTAAGGGAGCTCCTCATTAAGGGAGCTCACCCTGTCAGCTGAGCTGCTGGGGCAGAAGGCTGTAGACAGCAGACACATATTTCTTAGAGTTTGGAAACTGGGAGTCCAAGATCAAGGTGCCACTGGATCTGGTGTCTGGTTGGTAGAGGACCACGCTTTCTGTGTGCTCACATGGCCTTGGTCTCTCCTTAGTGTTTGGGCCTAGAGAGAACAGTATTTCTCTCTTCCTTTGCTTATAAGGATGTGGGTGACCCACTCTAAACCTAAGTGCCTTCTAAATGCCTCACTTCCAATACCAACGCATTAGGTGTTAGGGCTACAGTAACCTATGATATGAGTTGGGGGTATGGGGGTGGCTGGGCAGAGGCATAAACATTCATCTTGTGAAAGGGAGTCAAATCCCCAGTGTTTTCTGGCCAGTGGTTCCCCCTTACATGAACACACGCAGTGCTGGTACAGATAAAGCCTCAGAGAACAGGCTAAGATGCAGAAGTCAGGAAGCAGAAGCTCTGGCCACTGGCTGGTGGACAGAGAGAGGACAATGAGATGCACAGGACAGTTGGTCTCTCCTCATAGATGTTAATGCGTCAGAGAAAAAGAAGACTTGAGCTTCTTATAAAGCAAGTCAGAATGACAAAAAGGGGTATGGGACATTTACATAGCAGACAACTCTGTTATGTAAACACTTTGAAAAACCTGTAGACATCAATCGACATCCCAGGACCTCTGAGGTTAAGAGGGAAGGAGAAGGGAAAGCGATGAGGGGGCATAGGAGGGTGGTGGGGCAAACAGAGGAGACCAGAGCTCTTGACCCGCACAACAGAGCCATGTGGGCAAGCTGCTGAGATTCTCGCCCTGCTGCAGGCGCTGGGAGCCCCTGTTGGGTGTCCAGGTTGCTTTCGTATCTTGACTGTTGTGTTTAATGCTGCTGTGCTGATGTCTCTTCTCCACCTTACTCCAGTTCCTCTGCATAGATCCCCAGAGGTGAGAGAGCTGGGCCTAAGGAACTCGTAATGTTCTGTTGAACCTCTCTGCTGATTTCCATAGTGGCTTTATCGTTATCATCACAGTCCTACAAATACTGTAAAAAGTTCTAACTGATCCACATTTTGGCACACTTTTTATCATTGTTTTTGTTTGCTTTTATAATAGCTATCCCAACAGGTAGGGCATGGTATCTCATTGTGGTTTTAATTTGCATTTCCCTTATAATTAGTGCTGCAGAGTAACTTTTCATATCTTCTTAGTGAAATCTTTATTCTACTCTTTCACCCATTTAAAAATCAGGTTATTTGTGTTTTGTTTTGCTTGCTCATTTATTTTTGTTACTGAGTTGTAGGCGGGCTTCTTATCTATTTTGGTTACTAACTCCTTCCTTATCAGATAGAGTTCGCAAATATTTTCTTCCATTCAGAAAGTGACTTTTCATTTTGTCGGTTGTTCTCAGCACTGAAGTTATTCATTTATTCCTTCTGCTTTTCTTTACTTACAAGGGAAGAAGAATTTTCCCAAAGCTCCTCAATATCTCAAGGGCTAGAACTGGGTTCCAAGCTGCAAGTGTCACTGGTCTTTTCAGTGTCTTTTGCTGCATGTGGGTAAGAGAGGAGATGCATTCATATGTCAAGCGTGGCCAACAACATTGCCCATCACAGCTGCTGAGTTCCTCTGGGTCACCTCACAGGAGCTGGGGTCTGAGTTAGCGATCAGAAGAGCAGCTGCTTCATCAGCAGGTCAGACTCAACACCCAGTATTTTCTTGGAATTTGCTCATCAGGAATCAGTGACTTAAAATGTCTGCTGAGGGCCCTCCCTGGTGGCACAATGGATTAACTACCCACAGCCACTGCAGCTCAAATTCAATCACCGGCCAAGGAGCTGACCCACATAGGTCTGCATAGCAGACCTCTTCTGAGCCACTCACTGCTCCCTCAGCAGTGTATTTCAGTTGATCTACCTGTTCTGCTCCCCACTCTGTTTCTGGTGACTCCTTTCACCCCCACACACCTCTGGCCTGTACCCCAATTCTTCTGTGCATAAATAAATCTTTAAAAAATATGTCTCCTGACATTCTCACTTCACTCACTAGATTGTGAGCTTGAGAGAAAGGCTACAATTTATTTAACATGCACCACTCAACTCTTCAAAGATGCTAAAAATATGTAGGAGGAAATCATGAATTCATTGATAAATATTTACTAATTGAATGACTTAGTTCATTACAGGAGGCTCCCGTTTGTAGGCACACAATGTGACGAAAGCAAGACTTTATTCTCAGGTATGTGAAAACTGGAAAAGCTAGATAACAATACGTTAAACAATAAAGGGGTATGTCTAGTAGTTCCAGAGGCATAATCATTTTCATGATTATTTTAAGGATACTATTTTTCCTTTTCCTATATTACTGTTGGCCTCAAGGAAAGGAAAATTGTACAATTATTATTATTTTACCACAGATACACATAAAAATACCATTTATGACAGTAATGACTTATGGTTTTCCAGAATGTGCAATATCTTATTTGATCTACACAGCAAATTTGTGAGAGATTAGTGATATAAAAATGTTAATATGGTGGGACAAAGTTTAATAATTTAGAGATAAAAACCAATAATACTGCATTACTTCCAGACCTACTCCTTCCTGAAGCTCACCAAAAGGAATCCCCTAAATTCTAGTCCAATTTTCACCATTAGTGTTCTAAAGAAAGATTTTTTGCTGGAAGAGATAAGTTGACCCAGATTTTATAGTATTAGGAGGGTAGATGAGAATGATAGGACCCTACACAAACAGGGAGTGAAAAAGGACAGTTTTCCTCCCTGGAGACCAGAGTCAGAATAACAGGATAAAAAGGCAGGTTGGAGAGGAAAGGGAATTTGAATGTTTCTTAGAGTGATATATTTTCATTTCCTTTAATATCTTTATAGATACATGAAAAATAAATGGCATTTCATTTTATCACTTTAATTTTGAGACATTGCTTCTTAAATCTATTACTTCTCTGAGACAGACAGAATCACATGGGTCTCTGAGTATTTTAGGGTTACATATCTCACATAAAAAAAAAAAAAAAACTCAGAGAGCTTAAGTGACTTATCTCAAGCCAATTACCTAGTTGGTAAAATTAACCACTGTTGAAATCCCTATTCCATACTTTACTTTCCACTTCATTACACAAAACAGAAGTGCATACATTTTTTTTTCACTTGTTGCTTATCTTTCTATTATTGGGGGAGGATGATGTTATATGTTTCTGTTGTGTCTGATCTATGGAGACTTGTCCAGTTTTTCATTTTGCCTCTACCAAGCAAATGCTTTGTAGGGTCAGGAGTTTTGACTTTCTTTTATTTCCTTAGTTTCTCTTTCTTATTCCTGGTAACTTACTTAAAACCTACGAGTTCCTCTGAGCTCTGTATCTCAGAGTGGTAATTGAACTTGTCTGAATGCAAGTTGCTGGAAGCTGACTTTTGCTACTTGGAGACAGCATGTTGGTATGAGAGCTGCTTGGTCCCTCTCTGTTCAGACACCCCACCTCTCCCAGCTGAGTCACAGCTGAAAGCTTCACATCAAAGTGTAAGAGACAGGGTCCATGGGGACAATCCACTAATCAAAGGTTTAGGATTAAGACTCATACTATTTAATCTCCTGCCCGTCTACCCTGAGGTTCTGGGTGAGGTTAGCTTGCTTGCTTACACGTGGTTAATCTAAGGGAAAGGTATTGAAATGTCTTCAGTGTGTGTTTGTGCTTCAGATGATTAAAAGATGTTTGCCTCTGTATGTTAAAGAGAGCAAACAACTGGATATAGTTGTAATCAAACACAGACAGTAGTAGAGAGATTTGAAAGTTTGGGGAATGACAAAAGCCTGGATCTGTGCCCCAGACAGGTAATTATTTGGGGAGCAAAGGGTCATTACAGTAGCTAGTTGAGATCTTGGGAGGCTGACAATTAAGTATATGGGATAGATGTTACCTACTTGCTCCTATCAAGAATATTTTTATGTTGCTTTTTTTTTTTCCATTTTAAATTTAGGTGAAGGGGTCACAGGTGGGAAAGTCACAAGAGTTGGGAATGATCAAAGAGTCTGAAAACTTAGGCAGATGGAGAAAAAGAAAAAGGAGAAAAGTACAGGAGGAGAGGTCATTTCAGAGCATCCTGGCAAGACCTGGAGTTGACTCTTGCATTTGTCCATTTGATGAGGTGAAGACCTGAAATGAGGCATTGGGGGAGAGGGGAGAAGGTTGGAAGAGAATGAATGGAGTGAACACAGGAAATAAGAGGGCTGAAGACTGCTCCAACGGCGTGGAAAACTCAGTGCCACTTATTATGGAATATTGAAGTTGTGTAGGTGTTTGCATGGAGCACACTGGGACAGCTGACAACAGCAATAGACACAGACAGTGGAAGCATCCTTGGGAGTCCTCAGTTTCACATTTCCTTACCATGGGGTGAAACATGGAGAAGGGTTGAAAATGAGTAGAAATCAAAACTTAACCTTGGATTCACACATTCTCCAGGCTAAGTTGGATCATTCCTGGTGGTGAAATATCAAGCACTATTCTGTGTCATTTTCTTTCTCACTGAAAGACAGAAATATAAAGTAGAGAGGGGTGGTGAGAGAACTTGGCATATCTAGAAAATTGTAAATAGAACTTCATGGATAAGCTGAAGGTCCCTGGAGAGAGATGTGGTTCAGAGGCAGAAAGCCTGGGCTGTGAAGGCCTGTGAGCCACAACAAGGATTGTGCTCTTTACCCCTGACTTCCCAGCAGGGATGACGTGACTAGATTTGCATGTTAGAAAAAGTCACTTCACTTGTGCTGTGGCAAGTGCAAGGAGGACTTGTTCCTGTCCCACAGCAGTGAACTGTAAACTGTTCTCAGGGGCTAAGACTAGATCCTGAGTCTTTCTTCAGGCTGACAGATAGCCCCATTCCGACTCGATGGACCTCTCAGAGCTGGATCTAACAGTCCTCCTCTGTCCCATGTCTGTACCTCTGAGACATGATGGATATCCTTGGATATCCAGCCAGGAATGGGAGTTAAGAAAACAGTAGCTTCAGGAAAAGCACGTCTGTGGTGTTGTGGAGAAGCTCTGGAGTTTGGGTGAGCTGGGAAAGGGGAAGCGATCCATCCCGACATCCCTGACCCTCCCTCCTCATCTCACCTTGAAGGCCAGAGGACATGGACAGGAGAGTGTCCCCTCCCTTTGCCATTTGACAGTTTACCTTCCATGCGTATGACATTCCAGCCTCATAGCTCCCTTGGGTGCTGGGTCATTTAGGTAAGTTCTTAAAGCTGCAGTTTCCCTATTTGTTCAAAACTGGGCCAGATGGGCTACCAGCGCAGAGTCACAAGCCAGTCTGTGTCCTGGTCAAGCCTGTGCTGTCAGCATTGCTGCTGCAGCTGCTAAGGCATAGCCATGCATGGCTGTGGGCACAGCGGCGGAATAACCAGGCGGGTTGACTTGCATCCTTTCTAGGAAATACACTCACATCTTAAACCTGAGTACCTGTTAGAGTTATTTGAAAATAGGGCATTTTCAGGTAAAACCATGTTAAGGTAAAGTCATTAGGGTGGTCCCTAATCAAATATAAGTTGGGTCCTTTTGAGAGGACAGAGGCATAGGGAGAAAGACATGTGTGGAGAAAGTCAGACTGGAGTTACGTAGCTGAAGATCAAGGCACGTCATGGACCAGTGACCACTTGCAGAATAGAGAAAGAGAACAGAAAAGACTTTACCCAGAGACTTAGACGGGGAATGACCCTGCTGACACCTTGATTTCAGACCTCTGACCTTCAGAAGTATGAGAAAATAAACTTCTGTTGTTTTAACCCATGCAGTCTATGGATGGGTCATTAGTCACAGCAGCTCTGGGACACTCATTCAGGGTCCTTGGTGCCAAATACGTCACCGTCATGCCCTTCAACAATCAGACCATTGTATAGAGTGGACTTCAGGCAGAAAATCCTCTGCCCACTGAAGAATGTGGTTAAAGGGTGGATGAATCTTGGGGAGAAGAGTGTCAGCCCACCAAAATCTGTCTTCCCTTCAGGCAATGTATTGAGTCTTTCAGTGCCCATATGCCAAGAGGTTCTGGTGTGGGGGATGTAAAATGACTCCAAGCCATCAGGAATGTGGTTATAACCCTGGTCTAGGGGAGGGAGGTAGGGTGAAGAACATCTTGTATGAAGCCTTGACCTTTGGGGGATGTCAGCTCAGTCAGGGAAAACACTAACTTGTTGATTGGTTGGTTGATCAGCTCTTGCCCTAGTCTATCAAAATAATTGAAGTCGTGTCAAATATCCCAACACCAGGTGCTAGTGATTATCTGATGTGCTAATTGAAAAGGGTGCTCATTGTTTAAGAGGATAAAGATGCTGTGGGCAAGGAAATGATGTGGCTAGGCAATGCGGATGAGATCTTGGATGCAAAGGGGGATCTTGCCCTCTTATCTTAAAAAAGGGGAGTTAGGACTGCTCTGAAAATACCCACTCTGGATATCTAGAGACGTGACTCTCTCCTTCAAGATTCCTTGGTAGAAGAGTACTTTCTGGGAGGTTCTACATGGTGACCTGGAGTTTATGTAGAAGGCCTTGCTGAGACTTGTAAGGCCTAATAAGGACATCACAATTAAGGGTAGATTGTTTTGCGATCATTCACTGAACCCAACTCTGACATTTCGGTTCATTAGGAAAAGCATCAGGCCTCCCCCAGATAGCTAGTTAACTTGATTATGGAGTGATTGACTTCAATTTGAAGGGTTTATTGGGAAAGAAGAAAATAGACATGTTATCTGCCCTGATTCCTCTCAGACAAGTCATGTAATCTATCTGACTAGTGGGGGGTGGGGGGAGGTAGAGAAGGGAAAGGGAAGAAGAGAATGGCTATTGAAAAACAGAAAAGAAAAAGATAAAACATAGTCATATTTAAACTCTACTCAGAGAGAGCATTTATGTCTCCTAAACATGTTCTTGTTCTTAGGAACACCCAACAGGGAGGAGACTCCCAATGTTTATGTCAGTACAGAACTTTCATCTCTGCTTACCCCTCCTAGTTCCCTGTGTTATACAAGACCCTAGAGATAAGGGTTAAGGGGGGGGGGGGTTTGCTCCCTCAGGAAAAAAGCCATTATCTCAGTCTGTGTCAGGACCCTGGAGACTCTTTGACGTCAGTGTAGCTTGCCCCTCCTACCAGTGGACTATGGCAGATGTCTGCTCAGACCCCCTTAGAGATCCCATCTTTCACACAGACATTTTTACTACTATTCATCTTCCCACAAGATACCTCTCCCTCATACCAGAAGAAATTCAAGTGCTGGATATGACATGATGCCCTTGTGGAGAGATGAAGTCAGTTTTGTTCCCCCAGGTGCAGGACCCTCAGGTGATTGAACAAGTGTGATTGGGACAAAAGGTGGCTCTTTAGCAGGCCACAGTTGAACAGAAGGACACCAGTCACTCATGCTTACCTAGGAAAAGACAATGGACTTTGTCTTGGAATTATCTTCACTGTTGATTAAGGAATGCTAGAATCTCATTTTCTCTGTCAGATAGCTCAGCCATGTCTGTTTCACAAACTATAGGATGTTGAAAGGAGAGAAAAGCCTGGGCCATGGGAACTTGGAATTAAAGTTTTTGAAAAGCTGAAAAAAGTGGAAAGTTGTTATGATACCACCAAACTCCCGTTTTACCCCCTGACAGAACTGACTCTCACTGAGAGCACCCCTTCCGCACTGGTGACATGAGCGGGCATCCTCCCATTTATCCATGCCCACATTTGTCAATGATTGCCTGCTCATCGAATACTTTGGATTCACCTCTGAAATGTACTTCCTTCCTATTCATGTTTTTATTCAGTAGCTACTAGCCTCAGTTTCCAGACATGAAAATCAGGATACTAATATTAACTTCTCACCTACTCCATAGGCTTGTTGTAATGATGCATGTGATCATGCAGGTAAACTTGGCACTATGTTAACATGTAGAGAGTGGATGTAAGCCTTATCATTACTGTTAGTTTATCCCTATTACCAGTCTCCTCAGGGGCTCACCACCTCAGGTCACAGAGTCCTACTGGAGTCTCTACCTGCCAACTCTCTTCTATCTTGCAATGGAAGCCTTCATACCCTTGACATTTTAATATCCCTCAAGTGCACTTTTTATCTTATAATTTATTTTCTTATTAACTCCAGCAATTCCAAACCACCTGTGATACTGAGTTATGGCTCCTTAGACTAGTAGCCCTTCTCTGATACTACACTCCAACACAGAACCCCCAACTGCAACTCCAACTGCAGCATTGCTGACATGCCTATTGCCTCAGCTTAGCCTGGACAACTCATTCTTCTTCTCTGCCTACCCCTTTTTAATAGTACTGAGACGCACTGTCTCTTCCTTTTCTCCATCTAGAGCCCTTTATACCTATCCCAATTTCAGTCCAGATCCTTTGCCTCCCAAGAACATCAGTCAGGAGTTACAATATTCATGGGATAGGAAACTCTAATCAGAAGAGTAGGATGCAGAGTGAGAATAAGTGCTCCATACTTTATTATCGAGATTGATAGTTCATCCTAATTTGATTTCACCTGTGTTTGTCTTATATCTGCATTAGTGAGATTCTAGACCTTCAGTTAAGTGTGAGAAAAATCCACTGAACTTCAATTGGTAGTAGGGGTGGGGAAGGTGTGAGATGGGAAATTTTATTTATTTTCTTCTTATGAAAACACTTTGTTTTGATCAGGGGATCAAAAGTGTAAAAGCAGGAGATGACCATATATCCATGAGCAATTTGCTGACACTCAGTGAGGAAATAGTTCAGTGGACTCTAAAATTTGGGCTCAACTTTGTGCTAGGGAAATACTGAAAAGTCAGAAGACCCACTCCAGTCTTCTTGGCTTGTTATGTATGGTCATATCTTGGCAGTCATATCTTTGTAAAAGATATGTGAATAAAGAATGTCAGGTTCTGATTTTTGAGTCCAGCATCAAGACATACTTACTGGCAAGTACAATATAATTTACTCCATTAGAGATAGACTCTCTCCCTTTCCCCTCTTATCTTGGTTTCTTTACATGAGAATGTTGAGAGAAATTATCTCTAGGCTGAAAATTGACAGTACATATGTAAAGTGAACAGGCATTTGTGGCCTGCAGAAAGTGGGTGAGGATGGATTTGACTATTCTTAGAACAGAATGATGGATCTCAAGAAAAATAACAAGCAAGCAGCATAAACTATGATGTGGGGAAACTTTCATCCTACACATCATTTGTTTCTATCATGGTCCCCACAGGCCTTGAAACAGAATAGCTTTGTCACTACCTAAGAGATCCAGTGATGGCGGCAGGAGGAAGGATGCCATCATCCCCCTAAGTCCCTTTCAGCATCAATATTCAGTGACCTATGATCCCAAAGGAACGCTCAGTCTATTGCAGAACATATTTACAGCCTGCTTCCTCTCTCCTCCCCCTTTCTCCACCCACCCAGTTTTATTCCTAAGGGATAGAGGCTTTGATAGAGGATAATAACCCCAGATGATGCAATCCATTTGTTTTGGCCTCCACTTGGGTCTGTGTCTGTTATTAGAGGGTGTGCTAAGTCTGACCTTCCCACTGGCTTTGTCCCAGATTCAGGACCCACTCCATCACGGCTGTGACTCACCTCTTAGTTAAGAGGTCTTCTTGAAATCATGGGCGGTGGATGGGGGCCCCGAGACCTTGTAGTCCTGGTGGTGATCCAGGGCACCCACCCACGGCATAAAGGGATGAGGGTTCTCTGTTTCTAGTCTTCAGCTCCACACATGCCATGTCTAGGGGCCTTGTCTCCCTATCATCTTAATGCTATGCAAGTCTGTGTACATTTCTGGTCATGGAAAAAACTGAATTACACAACAGTGCTTCAATTAAATGCAATAAATACTTTCTGCAAGCACTGTGCCTGGGGATAGAGGTAGAGATTGTAGCCAGATATAAAAATGAACATTGGAAAATATTCATAGCAAATTATTTATATTAGAGAAAATTTTAAAAATACAGAAAAACAAAAACATCTTCAACAACTGTAAGCATTTTATCTATTCACCTACTTTAAAACAGTAATAAAAATGGAATCAAATATTTTTTGATAACCCAATGTTTATTCTTGTTTTTCTACCTGACAATATAGAGTAAGCAAATGTTAAACTTCTATAGTTCTAAGCTAAGATAGACTAGTATATTGTATTGGTCCAATATAGTAATAGCTATATGTTGCTATCCAGATATAAATTAATTAAAATTAAATGGTAGAACTGAATTTTTCAGTCACACTGAACACAGGTGTTTAATAGCCATATGTGCTCAGAGCAGATACAGATGTAGCATATTTCCACCAACTCAGAAAGTGCTACTTGACTATGATATTCTAGAGTGATGTATTTTCACAAGAGCCCTCTTGAAGACAGCCACCACTAAAGGCATCTGCTCACCACACGTCTACCTAGTTTACAATCAGTAACAGAGGAGAAACTACCCGTAGGTGCTTTTAAGTCAACAGTATACTATTTATTATTCTTTTTCTTATCATTTCCATTCACCCACTGTTGATGATACATTGACCCTCTACTTCTAACTTTGAAACATTAGGAAGAGGTTGGGAAATCACATAAGGGATTACTGTGCCCCAAGTTATAGAAGCTGTTATGAGGACCCCGTGAGAGAGAGAAGGGATTGAGCCAGCATGCTTCACATTTTCAAAAGAGGGAGGATGCTCTTGGTGATGGATTGGGATGGATGTGAGGGAAAGGAAGACAGTTGCCATCTCTTTCTTTCACTGTCACCAAAACTTGAAAATCAGCTTTGGTATCCTAATGTTAAAATACACAGAAGCTTCTAGATTCTATTGTACCCACTAGAGTCATTATCTATTCACTTCTATTAGGTGCTAGGCATTGTACCAGAGGCGGTACTAACATACTCTCTCACTAAATGCTCACAGCACACTGATAATAGGAGTACTCTTAATACTCCCATTGCAGATAAAGAAAATGAAGCATGATGATTAAATAGGAGACTTGCGGTAATTCAAAGTTGTCCCTGGCAGAACTGTATTCTGTATCAGGCAAATCGGCTTCCCGCATTATAAAAGGGAACTTCAGTTCCAGATAGCTAACACCAAACTATAGAAATTCTGTTCATTTTAGGACACCTTAATTGAATTATGTGTTGCAACTTCTACCCTAGGAGGAGAATTAATGTAGAAAATAATTTCAGTGGAATTATTTAATCACACATTTTTATATAATCACACATTTTTATATATTATGTGTTTTAGAGAAATTTTTCATATCTTTACAAATGGATTGCAAATGCCCCCAGCATTTTTTTCTGGTTACCCTTAGCAAATTTTTCCCCAGCAAATTTTTTGACTTACTCATTCATTTTTTTTATCAACTTTATTTTTAGAGCAGTTTTAGCTCACAGCAAAATTAAGTGGAAAGTACAGAGAATTCCTTCATGGTCCTATCCCTACAGACTCACAAACTCTGCTGCCATCAACATCACTCACCACAGTGGTGTATCGGTTACAATCAACGGCCCACCATATTGCAGGCCATAGTTTATATTAGGTTTGAAACAGGGGCGGTTGGGGCAAAGGGCAATGATGCAGTGTAGAAGGCCGGGACGGCCACCCACCTGTCTGGGCCCTGAGACCAGACAGCCACCAAAAAGCCCCAAAGGCCAAAATCCAAAACCAAGGCTCTAGCCTAGCCAAGGACAGTGCCCGATAAGAGCACAGGTCAGTGTGGTCTCAAGAGACCCACAACTGCAAGAGGCCTCAGGCTCCAGGAACAACAACCATGGGGTTTATTTTACATACAGGGGAAACAAAGAGCTTACTGTATCCACAAGTGGTGGCTATCTCACCCAGATAGGTCAGTGATGGTCGCCACTGGTCACCAGGAGTGCTGGACAGCACTGGCCAGTGATGCTGGTCCCTCAGGGGCAGTGCCATAGAAACCCAGTGTTAACAGCTCTGAATTGTTGGGTGACACCAGCAGCAAACTGCTCTTCGAGACACCAGGCCGTGGGCCCTTGGTACTTGCTCCTTTCAGACGGGGAGGCCCAGCCTGGACAGAGATCTTTGGCTTCTCTTCCCTCCTTGCAGGTCGGCTGCTGGGTGCTTCTTTAACTCTTTCTTCTGAGGCCAGGAACAGAGTCTTCCCTTTCTTTCTTCTGTTGGAGGCTAGAACCATCTTCTTTTTTTTCAGGGGCTGGCATCGTCTCTCGTTTGTCACCTTGGGGGCATCTGTGGCTCTTCTTTGGGGGCTGGGGTCCTCTTTCTCAGGGTCAGCATGGTCTCTCCCTCTAGCTCCCTTTGACTCTGGCTTATATCCTCTTGCAGAGTGCCACCCACAAGACTGATTGGACCATTTTCCAATCCTGTGGCTGATTGGGCAACTTGCCAATCAGCCTATAGCACCTGATTGGTCCATTCCACAATCCAGGTAGTGTGTTGTTACATAAAATGGTTCTGGAGAGCAATGGCCACAACTGACTTGTGGTGTAGCGGGGTGAAAAAAACACCACGGCTCCTGCAGTTTCCCACAGCTGAAGCAGCTGCATTCCGGTAACAGGTTCATCTTGCTCTTGTACACTCTGTCAGTTTGGGTCAAATGTATAATGACGGGCATACACCATGATAGTATCATTTGGAATAGTTTCACTGCCTCAAAAATCTTCTGTGCTTCACCCATTCATTCTCTCTCCTCTCTTATTTCCTAGCAACCACTTATCTTTTTTTTTTTTTTACTATAATAGTTTATTTTTACATCATTTTGTGCATTTTTCCATCTCGGCAACCACTGATCTTTTTAATGGCTCCCTACGTTTGCCTTTTTCAGGATGTCAATGATTGAAATTATACAGTAGGTGCCATTTTCAGATTGATTTCTTTCACTCAGTAAAATGCATTTAAAGCTCAACCAAGTCTTGTTAAGGCTTGATAGCTCATTTCTTTTTAGCTCTGGATATATTCCACTGTCTGGATGTAGCACAGCTTCTTTGTCCTTTCACCAGCCCCTTCACCAAGGACATCTTGAGTGCTATAAACATCTGTGTGCAAATGTTGTGTGGACATAGGTTTTCAAACTCCAATGGGTAAGTACCAAGGAGTCCATTTGTTGGATTATGGTAGGAATATTTTTTGTTTTGTAAGGAACTGCCAAGTTATCTTTCAAAGTGGTTGTAGCATTTTGCATTCCTATCAGAAGGAATGAGAGTTCCTGTTGCTTTGCCTTTGGCATTGTCAAAGATGCAGATTTTAGTCATTCTAATATAATTCATTCTAATAGAACAGTAGTATCTCTTTGTTTTAATCCAATAACATAGGATTCTGAACATTTTCTCATGTGATTCTTTGCTATTTGTATATATATTTGGTAAGGTATATATATTCGGTAAGGTGATTTTTCATCATTTTTAAAACCTGGTTGTACATTTTGTTATTGAATTTTAAGAATTCTTGTGTATTGTTATAGTAGCTTTTCTCATCAGATGTATCTTTTATAGATCATTTTTTCCCCTATCTGTTGAATAGGAAAAATTCTCATTCCCACTCTGTACATTAACATTCAACTGATACTTTTGCACAAAAGATTTTTATTTTAATGAAGTCCAGCATATCAATTTTGTTTCCTGGTCATAGGTTTATTTACTTTTGGCCCACTCCTGGAGAGGAACTGAGGACATTTGGCTCTAATTGTAAATCATTCTCAATTATTGAGGTAATTAATGATGGCATGTTGGTGCTCAGTTGGCAGGTGTAGTGTGATGCATACAATGGGAGAAGTATGAGCCTACACCCCTAAGAGATGCACACTGTTGCATGATCATTATTTCTTTCAAAGGCTGTGCTTTGGTGTTGTATCTAAAAAGTCATCAAATAACCAAGAACATTTATATTATCTTAGGGGTTTTATGTCAATAGTTTTGCATTTTGCATTTACATGTATAGTTTTACATTTAGGTATGTGGTTCACTTAAAGTTAATTTTGTGATGAGAAGTACCTGCTTTATTGTGTGCAGTAAATATGTAGTTGCTCTAGCACCATTTGTTGAAAAACTATCCCTGTCTATTGCATTACCTTTGTAGATGAGTAAATTAACAGGGGTCTATTTCTGGGATCCATACTCCGTTCCATTGGTCTATTTGTCTATTCTTTCACCAGTGCATACTGCTTTGATTACTGTAGCTTCATAAGTCTTTTTTTAAAAAAAGATTTATTTATTTAAGCATACAGAACGGGGTACAGGTCAGAGTTTCAGGGACGGTGAGAGAACTCACCACACACAGAGTGAGGAGCAGAACAGGCAGATCAACGAAGTACACTGCTGAGGGGAGCAGTGGGCAGGTCAGGAGAGGTCTGTTGCACCATGTGGGTCACCTCCGGGGCTGGGGATCGAACTCATGCTGAAGTGGCTTTAGCTTCTTAGTGCTGCGCTTTAACCCACCAGGGAGGGCCCAGCTTCCTAAGTCTTAAAGTCAAGCAATGTCAATCCTCCAACTTTGCTCTTCTACAATATCATGTTACTTACTCTGTGTCTTTTGCTCCTCCATGTAAACTTTAGAATCAGCTTGTCAATGTCCAGAATATTTTCTAATAAGTATCCACAAACTCTGATGAATTACAAAGCCTGGAAGCACAAAAATAAAGATGCATATTGCCTGCTTTCAAGGCCCCTAAAACTATGTACTATTCACTATCTCATTACTTAGACATCAGATTTCTTTATTATGTTTTAACTTACAACCCTGATGTTTTGTCCTATGCTTTCAATGCCTAGAAGTGAGGGCTAAGGGCCCTCTCTGGTGGCTCAATGGGTTAGGACACACAGCACTGTGAAGCTAGCCCTGGCTCCTTCAGCATGAGTTTGATCCCCGGCCAGAAGGGTGACCCACATGGCCAGGCAGACCTCTCCTGTCTCGCCCGCTGCTCCCCTCAGCAATGTACTTTATCAGTCCATCTGTTCTGCTCCCCACCCTGTCTCTGGTGGATCCACCCCTATATCTCTGGCTTGTACCCCAGTTCTGTATGAATAAATAAATAAATCTAAAAAAAAAAAAAAGTGAGAGTTGAAAACTCCAGTGCTTTAAATACAGAGAAGGAACCACAGATAGAAGACTGTCGTGTGTAATTCAAGAAGACGAATAGGGACCGCAGTGTACAGGGAGCCCTTAACAAAACAAAAACAAAGAGGAAACATAACGCTTTGGGAGAGACAGACCCTGTTCTCATCTTATGATTGTAAAAAGAAGACAGAAATGCAGAATCTGTTGTGAATTCTTCCAATTATTAATTTTTAAATACAAACTCACGCTCAAATTTTAAACACAGGGACTAACCCTAACAGCTGATCCCAACCAGCCTAACAGCTACCCGTTTGCCACTTCCATTTTAATTCCCCAGATACTGCCAACCTACTTCTTAACAAGCTCAGACTAGAGTGTCCAGTGTTTTCCTACCTAATCCTTTATACAAATGTTTTTGTATATAAAGCTTCAGTTCCTCTCCTTTCTCACATTTCTCTACCCCTGCCTCCAGCAGGTTTTTAAAAACAATGATGACTTGTTTTTCTGTCTTGACAGATGAGGATTTCAAGGTAGGTTTCCTTCCCCCTCCTCCATGAATTCTCTAGTTCTCTGTGGTTTTGTCTTCTTAGAGTGAGTAACCAACATCATGTCTTGGGCTGGGAAACGCACCTAATGAATCAACTCATGGCGTTTCAGAGATGTCGGACATCTCTGAGGACATCTACATTATTAGTGTTTAAAGACCATAAAATCAGTTCTATTTATATAGCCTTGCAATGATTAGCAGTGCTCTTGGGAAAATTTGGGACCTTTAGTTAAGATTTGGGAAACGGCCATCAGTGATGGGTAAGGTCGTCAAGAGCTCATTTTAAATACATTCTTATCTTTTAACAGGTGCTGTGCACAAAATATGCAGGGATAGAACAGTATAATTTCACAATTGCCATATGAGTATCAAAGGATAACATTTATGAATGTACCTATGTACCAGATATTATGCTGAGCATTTTATGTACCATTTTATCCTTCATTCTTCAGAATAAATGATGTCATATTTATGTCATTTGCCTCAGTTATAACAAGTACACACTGGCTTTCAAGTTTTGATACTCACAGAAATTTGAGCAATTACATAAAAGCTTAAACAACTCTGAGAATTGATGTCATCCACCCCCAGCCTCTAGGCAGGATGGAATCTTACTCATTGCAGAACTGTGTGGAAAAAGAAAACAAATCCTATTTTAAAATCATTAAAAAGATTTATAATCAACAATCCTCAGCCTCTTTCAGTTACTCCTTTTGGTATATAATTATCATCATAATCAAGCATTCTTGCATTTGATATGCATCCTGTCTAACATGGAACTTAATTTGGAATTTTATCTGGAATGTCATCTGGAATTTTGGCTTTTTCCAATTGGGATTTTAAAATAGGTTATTTATTTATCCCGGGACCCTCCTTTCACAGTTACATACCACTTTCTGAACTTCCCAAATTAGAGCTTCACGTGGGAAATAGTACATGTGTGTGCTTGCCTGTGGTTCAGAGATAAATCAGAGCAAACGTGTCTTTTTAGGCCAGGATTGTGATCAGGGCTGTGATCAGACTTCTACCATTTAGCTGCCATCATCATTTATTGTAAATCAACCATGAACTAAGCAGTCAGGGTAAACAATGCCAGCGGTCCTCTCTGTGGACTACACAGAAAGTCTAGCCTTGCAAGTCCTGAATCTGTGTCTTTAGGCAGCTCTTCATGAGATCTTTTGTCTGGCATCCTCCTTGTGACAGCTGCAAAATTAATTGTTGCTGGCATCATATATTATAAAATGTTAGGCAAGCATTAATTCATAATTATCATTGTATTTACTAAAACAGTTTTTGTTCATAGATAAGTAAAACACTTTATAGATAGTTAAACCAAAACTAGTAAGTGTGACATGCAGTGGCCTAAGGTTACATGCCCAGAAAATGAGGGAAAGGTATGTGCATAGAGTTATGGTCTCTGATTTTTTTTCTCTCTTCTGTCCTATCTCTGGATGACCATCTCTCTCTATTAATTATGCAAATGGTTTTTGAATAGTGAAGTCAAGGATCCCTGACAGAGCCCATTCATCAATGTAAGTATACATTAATGATTGCAAACTCACCACTATTTCTCTAGTTTCTCCAGAAAAGAACAAAAATCTGTGGGCACCAAGGAGAGATGGTGCAAAGATCCAAGAAACTTGAGCAAAATGGAAGAAACTCAAAGCAAAAAAGAGTCACTATAAACAAGATATGTCTTTTGTAACCAGCAAACCTGAACGAAGAATCAGTTTTGGTCTGCTGGTTCAGACTTAGAACTAGATCCTCTAGAGCTCAGCCAGGTACCTCAGTCCTCCATAGGAAGAGCAACAGGGTAGCCCAAGGAGGACAATGTAGACTTATCTCTCTCCCTAAAACCTGCATGGAAGACTTGAGCCAGAGAGATCCAGTTTGAGCTTAATGGTCAAGTTTAAGAGAGAGAGAGATCTCTACTTAAAGGATAAAGTAGGGGCAGCCTTATCCTGTCTGGATAAAATTGCTTGCTAGGGTTACATAGGGGTATAGAATTATTTTTATTCCATTTTTTTTTTCATATCCTATCTAACCTGGTTCTTTGATTTTTTTTTCCTTCAAGTTTACTTTTAGAAATTTCATTCCCTACCTGCTAAAAAGATTTAATTTCAGCCGCAAATCTAAGGGATTGAAAGAAAAGTTCCTTTCCTTCTTTTGCTTCTTTGCTCAGATTTTTTATTACAAAGACACAATAGAGATCGACATCATCAAACCCCATCTGCTGTATCACCTTTTATATGAACCTTTTGGTACAAGATGTTCTTCTCTGTTTCAGATCTGCTTCACCCAGATCTGAAATGATGTCATTGAACTCCTGACCTGTTCCTCTAAGAATTCCTGCACAACTCTTGTTGAGGGAAGGGTGATTTTCTTCATTTAACTTAATAGACACTTGCACAAAAATTGGTGTGTGCCAAGAGCTGTTTTGAAGTGTTTGTACGTATCAATGCATTCAATTCTCACAGCAACACAATGATGTTGGTGTTATTATGATGTCCATCTTACAGACAAGGAAACTGAGGCACAGCGAGGTGTGGTGATGCTCCAGTTGTAGAGCTCGCTGGTGCTGGAGCAGGAATTCCAGTCCAGGTAGCCTGGCTCTGGTGTCTTCCACTCTCACCCACCACTTCATGCTGAAGCTTAACCCTGACTTTGTCAGTCACCTTCTGCACTTGCCCTTAGTTATTTAGGCACTGACTTTTCTTACTAAAATGGGGAGGTGGGGATTATATAATGGAGTCCCCATATTTACTCAAGGAAAATCTCTGTTGTTGAGCTTCCCCCTTGGTCTACCTGCCTTATGTTGAAAATATAGCAGTTGTGCATTTAGCTAGTTATAGGGCTGCTGGGGGCTCTGAGAGCACTACAGAAGCATTTTTACAAGGTTGAGGATAGATTACCACCTTCCTCTGAGCCAAAACTGCTAAAGAAAGGATAGAAACAGTTCAATAATCAAGGGTATTCAGTCAAACCACATAATTTAGATTCTTAGAATCTGGTATCATCTGTGCCACCCATGATGAGTCAGTTCCAGGCAGTTCCTGCCTTCTTATGGGCTGGAGCCTTGTCTTGCCAACAAGGAATTCAAGAAGGAATGGATGTCACCAGCTCCTTATACAGTCACAAAACCACTTCTTATTGGGTTCACAGTCATGGAATACCCGCACAGCCTGCCTTCTGCTTGCAGAGCCTCCATGAGTAGAAGAGATGAGAGGAGAAGAGAGGAGAGGAGAGGAGAGGAGAGGAGAGGAGAGGAGAGGAGAG
>NW_004567103.1:13807838-13875905 GCF_000260355.1 Condylura cristata | reverse complement strand
TGTGTGTGTGTGTGTGTCTGTATGTATACAGAATATATTAAAATGATCCCAAATTTCAAATTTCATAACCCATGGAATCAAAGAGGAATTATCTGAGATGTGAGTGGGCAGTTGATGATGTTTCACTTTCTATTCTGCATCATTAATATTTAAATTCTTTATAATGAAAGGTGCAATTTTGGCATTTTTATAATAAAAATTTATTAAATTTTAATGTCCCTAAGAAGTTGAATGGGATAAAGTAGGGAATGAGACCACTGGGAGATGTCTGGTTACCCTGAAGACCCACCTGGTGGCAGAGGTGCACAGGTGTCAGCAAGCAGTGGGGTGCAGTGGGGCCAGGCAGGGAGGTTCTTGGGCCTGTGTGTCAGATGGAGAAAGAGCCAGAGGGCTGCAGCAAAAACTCTAAGGGAGGTCCAGGCATGATAAGAGAAGAAAGGACCAATTAGGAAGAAAGGGCTAGTTTAGGAGAGAGGAGGGGAGAGGAGAGGGGTGGGGGGGAGAGGAAGAAAGAAGAGAAGAGAGGAGAGAGGAGGGGAGAGGATGGAGAGGAGGAGGTTAGAGGAGAGGAAGGAAGAGAAGAGAACATTTGGGGAGTGGAGGGGAGAAGGAAGGAAGGGGAGAGGTGGGGAAGAGAGAGGAGAAGAAGGGAAGGGAGAGGGGAGGAGAGGAATGGAGAGGAGGAGAGGGGAGAGGAGGGGAGGAGAGGGGAGGAGAGAAGAAGGGAGAGGAAGGGAGAGGAAGAGGAAAGCACAGCAAGTCAGGCAGGCAAGGTAATTCTTTCCATTAAGCCTAAAGGTCACTAACTGGACTGCTCTGTCTTGTTCCCCTCAGACATCTGTTGCACAGACCCTCACCAACTTCTAGTTTCCTCAAGATCAAATCCAATTCTTTAGCATAAAGAAAATTGTTCTTCATAATCTTGTCCCCAATTTTCCCTTCTGCTTTGCTTCTGAACCCTTTCTATATTCCCGTATTCTCCCTCTCCTTTTCCGTCCTCTGCTCTCATATCTTCTCCTTCTATCCCTTTACCCCCGACCTCCTTCCTACATCCTCTTCCTGTGCTCCTTTCTTCTTGCCCTCCATCCACATTAGATGGCTCATAATTCTCCTGAACAACCACTTTCCCTCTGGTCTCCTGCTCTTTGCTCATGATCTTCCCTTTGCCTGGAATTCCTTTTCCTATTCCCATAATCTGTTGGCTAACTCTTCCTTAATCTCCAGGATCCAACTGAGATTTCCCAGAGAGCCATACCCTGAGCTCCAGAAACCACATTTTATCCCTGTACTACAGCTTTACACCCCCTGGAATTTTACTCTCCAGTCACAGTGCTCTCCCTCCTTGTAAAAGGAAGCACTTTGTCATGTGATCTATGTGAAGCACAGACCTAGCAAATACTAAGCAGGTAACACAGCAGGATACAATCATCAAGTTGGTGCCCACCCCAGGCAAACAGTCTCAGACGAGTCAGTTCCAGAATGAGGTCAAATGATCCTACAAGTATGATGTAACATAATCATCATACTTAGCTGGGATTAGAACCCAGAGCACTAGGCTGTGAGTTTCTCAAGGACAAGGAGTACATCTTCCTCACCCTAGGACTCCAGTACCCAGTGTCATGCACTCAGTGCCTAGTGAAGGAATGAGTATGCAGGCACCAAGTTCTTTCCACTGTGTAGGAGGACATGGGACAGCTGCTTAGCTCTGATGTCCTCCAGTCTTACCCGCACTTCAAGCTCAGTCGTCGTGGATTACATCATGGTTGGGGAAAGTAAACTGCACAATTGGAGACCGATGATTCAGAAGAGGGTACAAGTGACCTGCTGCCCACATTGACCAGTCCAGCCAATGGTCATCAGCTGGCTTTGACTTTGGGTGAAGGGACATCCAATGCATTTGCTTCCTGATCTGATGCATTACAATGGTGAGTTGGCATCAGATACAGATGTGGCCCAGATATACTGTTACCACCATTCCAACAGAAAGAGGCTGCTGCTATTTTTAAAGTTCCCTTGGAAAGTAGAGGATATGATTTCCTGCTTATCCATTCTGATGTCACCCAAACCTCCAGGGAGGAAAGTTCCTCTTTACATCCTGCTAAAATTGCATCTACCTTATATTTGGAAAGTTTCTCCCTCCAGGTCAGAAGACAGCCGATCAGCCAGGCTTCTGCTCAAGTTTAGACCATACAGCACGTTGGCAGACAGCGGCAAGCACTGCCACATGAGGCGGCCCCAGTGGGGCTACAGATAAGACCATGGCCAGGCAGGCTTATTCGTTTTTCAGTACATCAAAAAGTAACTCCAGAGTAGTCAGTATTTCAAATTTTAGCTTTCCACATAAGTAATTTGCTGCAAGGTCACACAACTATTACCTTCTCTAGATCTTTTGCCCCATCTGTGAATTAGGCCTGGCACAACACAGGTCTCTGTATAGCAAATGTTAGCTATTTGTTCAATATAATTCATATAACATACTAGCACATGGTGTATAGTAAATATTACAACAAACACACACACACACACATGACTCCCAGGGCTATGTAAAGTTGTTCCAACATCTGTGCTAGGACTTTTTACTTGGGCATTTAAACTTTTATTTCTCTGTTCATGTGCTCTTAATCTCTTTGCTGATTTGTGGCCCTTGGAACCTGCCCAAGGTGACTGTCCCAAGTTTTTCAGTTCCCCAGGCCTCCCAAAGCTAATTTCAAGTTGAGCTTCACTTTTAGCAGATTATTGCACATATGTACCTTGAATTTGGTGAAAATCATTCAAGTTGTTTTCTTTTGACAAGATATTAGAAGAGAGGGAGAGAGTTAATGTCCCTTTTAATTTGCCCTTCCTCAAGGCAGTGAGGAACAGTGGCTAACCACTTCTTGCTGCAGAGTAGGGATGTAGAAAAGAGACCTGAGCTCGGCAGCAAGTACCAGACAAAACCATTCCAAAATCAGTGAGGCATTTTATCAAGGATCTTGAACCATGAAAATCTTAATGGAAGTTAATTTTAAAAACCTCGGTATTCTAGGGACTTTTGAACAATTAGACAAAAAAAAGTTAAGGACCTCAGGGAAGAAGACTAAGTCCTAGAGCACAAAGCAGGGGACAGGAGGACTCTGAGTGACAGAGAAAGTTCCATCATTGCAGGAGCTGTAGGTAGACGATCTCTCCTGGGCACGGCAGCAGCCACCACCCCAGCAAGGGGATTCTCTGTTCCTGGGTAAGAAGGGGCTGAAATGGCCACTAGGTCTCCAGTGACTGCGGGTCACATCCTTACATTTTTTGTGCTAAAGTCATTGTCAAATTATTCATTCCATGTTCCTATATATGCTTGATGGATACTTTGTCAACTTCAGTAGCTTTGGGTAGGGTAACATCTCAGCTTTTCTCAATCTGAGAATCCATTTAAGTAAAGATTTTCTATCCAGAAAAAGAATAAAACAAGGTAAGTGGCATTCTTTACTCTTTAAAAACATCATTAAGAAAAGGTTTATTCTGTATTAACCATCACCTTACATTTCTAAGTTAAACAGCGATTGACTTGCCATAGGTCCCTGACACACACAAGCACTAAAGCGGCTCAGCCTGGGATCTCAATCTCCAATGAGCCCGCGATGTCCTTGCTAGCAAAACATCTCCACCTTCTAGCTTCGCGAGGATAGATAGATGTAGGACTTCATCACTCTGTGGTGGAGGTAGCAGAGGCGCAAGAGGAGGTGATATGGAGTGTATGGGTCCCTTGTTTGCCATGGAAGGTTGACTCTGCAGGCTCTGGAGGACTTGGTCACCACTCCAGGGTCAATAATTCTGAAGTCTTTCAGACTAGACCTACTCACTCAAGAGTCTACCATCCTCCTAAGCACGAGGAATACACGGTTCAGGAAGCACTAAGCAGGCACTCAGAGAAGATCACTGACTTAGGCATTCTGTTTGGCTCATTTTTGTAATTGTCCCCATCAGAGAACTTCTGTCAACACAAAGGAGGAGTTTGTTTGTCTCTGTTGGTCCAACTGTTAGCACTGTTGATGCTGCAGGCTTTGAATCCCTCCCACCTCTTCCAACGGACAGATTCAGACTGGGGGAGTAACTGACAAGATGGGAAAGAGGTGGGGGAGGAAGCTGGCTCTTGAGAGCAGGCAATCTGGCAAAACTATTGGCTCTATTAGGACACACTTAGGGGACTTGGCCACAGATCTGCCCTGTTTCCAATGTTGCCAAAGATGCTTAATGGAGTAATTAAAATACAGGTTTGTCTAACAACTGAGACTTTCCCAAAATCTTCTCCATCAGAGCTCCACTTATATGCAAATCAGTCTAGGACTGCAATTATTCCCATGTTCCAGAGGAAGACATGGATTTCAGAGAAGTTAAGTGACTTCTTCAAGCCCACACAGTAATTTATTAGGAACTGAAGTCTTCCACCAATAAGTTTTTGTCTTTTGTAATGTTTTTATCCACAACATCTAACACAGGGTGAAGCTCACAGAAATGTGTTGAATAGTTGAGTCTGAACTGAAAGTCAGTCATCTCTCCACTAATAGGGTTGCCAGATTAGGCAAATAAAAACAGAGGAGGTCCTCATAAATATGCATCTCAGATAAACAAAGGATATATTTTTAGTATGGTTATGTCCTAAATATACCATGGAAAATCTCTCCTTTCTTCATCTCTTCCTTTCTTTCCCCAACCCCCTACAATTTGTTCCCTTTCTCTTTTATTTATTTATTTTTAAAGATTTATTTATTTATGCCTAAAGAAGAGGGGTACAAGCCAGAGGTGCAGGGGCAGTTAAGGAGATTTACCAGAGACAGAGTGGGGAGCAGAACAGGCCGACTGACGAAGTACACAGCTGAGGGGAGCAGTGAGCAAGTCAGCAGAGATCTGCTGTGCCATGTGGCTCACCTCCGGGGCTGGGATTCAAACTCACACTGAAGCAGCTGCAGCTCACTTGCAGTGCTGGGCTTGAACCCACTGTGCCACCAGCGAGGCCTGCTTTCCCTTTTATTTTAATGGGAGATTATCATTGTCTTCTTGTAACACATATTGTCAGGAGCCAAAATTCAGTAACAATGCAATTTAGGATGTTTTTGGCTTTTAACTCATTAAACATCTTAGTGAAATGTTTCCAACTTATTCAGAGTCATATACAAACAAAATATAGTGAACTTGTTTCAAAAAGTTAAGCCCCTAAAGAAACTTAGGTTGATTTACAAAGCGATTCACTGACAGATCATGTGTTCCAAAAACATTGGCATATGAGCAATAAAGGGTTGATGTGTCTTTTGCCATGATAAATTATCATTCTGCATTACATATTAGCTTTTTCATAAACATTTATAGTGGAAATTTTCTGTGTGCATATTAAAATATTTCTAATCTTTTAACACTACATCTAATATGTTTAATAACATTTTTGCTTTAATTTTAGATTTGTTGAAAAGTTGCAAGGATAGGACAGAGTTCCCCCAAAGACCTCAACTCAGTTTGACTGATTGTTATTATCTTACATGACAATAGACGATAACATAAGAAACCATTGTTACTATTAACTGATTTTCACACTATTCAAATGCTGTCAGTTTTCCAAGTGGTGTTCTGTGTTTGTTCTTGTTTCCCACCCAAGACACATCTAGCTATCATATAACTCCTTGGTTCCCTCTGGCCTATACAAATTTCTGTCTTTTCAGACCCTCCCTGGTGGCACAGCAGATTAAAGCACAGCACTAAGAAGCGAGAGCCACTTCAGCATGAGTTTGATCCCTGAGGTTACCCACATGGCATGGCAGAACCTCTCCTGACCCGCCCACTGCTCCCCTCAGCAATGCACTTCATGGTCAGCCTGCTCTGCTCCCCACTGTCTCTGGTGAATCTTATCACTGCCCCTGCAGTATACCGTCCTGTACCCCACTTCTGAAAGCATAAATAAATAAATCTTTAAAAAAAATTTCTGTGTTTTCTTATTTTTTCATGAGCTTCAGAGTTCAGAGGAGTGCTAGCCAAGGGTCTTATAGAATGTCCCCAGTCTGAGTTTCTCATGGTTAGACTGAGGCTATGGGTTTTGGAAGAAACACTACAGAGGAAGAGCCCTACTCATCACTGCACACCTGGGTATAACCTATCAATACTTCTTATAGCTGCTATGCTGAATTCAATCACCAGATGAATTTAGAGTTTACAGGTTGTGTGCTCTAAAGCTAACTTTCTCTCCATTCCAAGCTCTGTTTGGATGTCAGTCATTAAGTGCAGTTCATAATGAAGAGTAGGAATAGGAGACACTAAATTCTTCCTGAAGGTCAAATGTCTAAAGAGGTTATTTAGACAAAGGAGAAACACTATGTGTCTCCTCTCACCCACTTATTTATACATCCAATCATTTATTTATATCAGTATGGATTCATGGGTGTTTATTTGATATTTTGGGTTTATAACCCAGTGTCATTATTCTGCTGCCCAAATTGGTTCATCTTTGGATATTAGAAATTCTTTCTAATTCCCCACCACTGTGGCTTATTAACACTTCCTTACTTTCTGGAACTACATGATATTCCAGGCTACAGCTATCCCTTTAAACATTGGAACACTGATGTTTGTTTGAACCAAATTATAGCATTATGATCAATTTGATATTTCCACTCTACTGACTTTATAATTTAGCAATGGCATTCTCTGCATATAATTTATATACTTATAGTAATTAAAAGATAATTTTTCATATGACATTGCACTTTTTAAATGAATTTATAGCAATGTTTGCAATCATGTCAGATGTTTCACTTTCAAGAGAATGAAATTTAAAAGGCTGTAGCTTGCTTTCAGGAAATGAATGCAAAAAATATTGAAATTAATTGATTTTGTTTGAACTATCATTCACATTTATACGGAATTGAAATAATTTAACTGTCAAGTTCTATTCTACTAATGAAGTCAGTTCATAATAGCTTACCTTCTTTTCTTATGTAGAAACAAGAAAAATCACATCAAAAGTGAGCCTATCCACAACATAATGGAATACAGAGATTTTGATAAAACTTTCCCCAAAGTAAAACTAGGAAAATTTAAATCCTGCTCACAGGGAATTCATCAGTTCATCAGTGGCCATAGTGGACGGGCACACAGATATTTTGCACTGAGTTTGCTGGTTTGCTATTGGTTGGTGGGGGCTGGGGGAGGAACAAGGAGAAACAAAGGGAATTGCAGCCAAGATGGCAGCCATTCCAATCAACCTAGCAAGCTGGGAACTGTACACATCAGTGCATTGCCTGAACTGTTGCAGCAAGTATTTTCAGTGACTCTTTTCATTTCAGTGGTGTGCAGGCTTACAAGCACATGAGTTCTGGGACCACTGAATCCATTGTGGAGAATATGGCTACCAGCAGTGTGAGCATGGCAGAGAGAAAGCCCTGGAATTTGGGCTTCAATAAGCAGTGAACAGAGCTTGCTCTGGAGAAGACAGAGAGGCAGCACCTGGAATAGTCTTCCCATCACATCAAGACTGAGATTGAATCTATAGACTCCAAATTGCCATCCATTCCTTACTGGCCACCAAGTTAAACAGGAAGATAAAAAAAAACTCCAGACACAGTACCCTAAGTGGGAAAAATCAAACAGGGCAGCACACATGCCTAAGGAACAAGGGACATCTGAACACAAGATGGAAAAACTGAAAGAGAATAACAGAAGTTCAGAGACCTATATGAAGGAAACAGAATTCAAGGACCAAACAGGAAAATATTTTAGATATTTTAGAATCACTACCATCCAACTTAATATAGTCTTCAAAGGACAGTCAAACAGAAAGGCAGGGGAAGATGTAGGAAAAGACCCGGGAACAAAGAGAGGTTTGCACTATAGAGATTTAAGATATTTAAGATTTAAGATATTAGAATAACACAAAAAGAGATACTGACTGTAATGAGAACAAATGTGGAAGGCATATTAAGTAGATTTAAACTGAATTTTCTTTACAGAAGAGAGAATTTTAGAAAACTGAAATGTTACCAATGAACCACATATAAGGAGAAAGGAATAGGATTTAGGAAAATGAAGACATTTTTTATGAGAAATGTCAGACTCTAAAAGAAAAGGAAGCATAAGGAGTCCAAAGGGTGAAGAAAGGGGGAAAAGCAGAGATTCTATTCAAAGAAATAATAGCTGCAAACTTCTAAAAGTAAGAAAAGGATTAATTATGGAAGTCAAAAAAAGAACCACCAAATTTCTAAAGGCAAAATGACTTTCACCAAGACACATCATTGTTAAATTATCAAAAGTCAAAGACAAAGAAAAAACGTTAAGGCTGCTGAGTAAAAACAGAGAGTAACATACAAGAGTTCCTAGTTGAGACTCATCAGAGATCTTAGCACACACAGTGAAAGCTAAAAGAAAAGGCAAAGGCATATTGACAAGTCTAAATGATTCAAATTGGCAGCCAAGAACATGCCATCCTGAAAAAGTATCTTTCAAATATGATGGACAAATAATGACTTTCCAAAACAGAAAAGCTAATGAAGTTTACTACCACCAGAACTTCTGTAAAGAAATGTTGAAGGGCAATCTTCTATATGAAAAGAAAACAAGACACGAGCACATTCCAACTCTAGATAATTAGCCAGTGAATATGAAAATAGCAATGCCAGCAATGTGTGCACCACTATATTCACGACAGCGATCTTCGTAATAACCAACTCATGGAGCCGACCCAAATGTCCATTGACATGACTGGATAGAAAGTGTATGGCGTAATACTCAGTGGAATACTATTCAGCTATTTAAAAAGATGAGATAGTGCCTTTGGGGACTAAACTGATAGATATTGAAGGGATTATGCTACATGAAATAAGTCAGAAAGTGAAAACCAGGAACTAGATGGCTTTACTCATTTGATGAATATAAATAACTGAAGAAAACAAACAGCAACCAAAGAAAACACAGCAAAAATAAATCTTAGACACTGTGAAAGATATACTGGTTACCAGAGGGAACGGGGGTGGTAGTGGAAGTAGAGAAAAGGGAAGGGAATGGATAGGGTCCTGGCACTGGAAATTTGATGCAAGTATAGCATATAATAAATGAAATAGGCTATTGTAGTAAGAACATTGAGTACTTCTCACATGCTTCCAGCAGCTGCTCAGAAGCATTTACATATATGGTGGTATGAAGTTGTACCAAAAATGATATTGAACGATCAATACAATTTGAAACAAAAGTGAGCAAAGTGAATTTAGAACAGTCCATTTGTTCTAAATGAAAAGTTATTCGACATCAGTGATGTCTAAATACCGTAACCGGGCATGTTAAATTGACACCTTTAGACACATTCCTCCTAAACAAGCCCAGTTACTTTCAAGAGATACTAATCATTCTTCTCCAAATCTGTATTTTCTAGTTTGTGTGTGTGATGATAGCAGTGTGACCCTCATGGTGCTTGGCTAACGTTGCCCCATAATAATGGAGACTGTGCAAGTTTCATTTTTGAGGTCAACTTTCATGAAAAATGGAAATTCAGTACCTGATTTCCCATTCATTTTATTCTTAATTTTATTCTTATGAATTCTGAGTATCTTCTTACAAAGTTATGAAATAGTAAGATAAACAATAGGTGTATTGTAGTAAGAACAGCGAGTACTCTCTATATGCTTCCAGCAACTACTTAGAGAATCTACTTCTTCCAAACATCTTACGTATACAAAACCTGCAAATTTCCACCATTTCTACTGACCTCCACCAACCTGTGGCCTGTGAGCTCACTACTGCTTAAGGCACAGAACACAAAACTCATTGGTTACAGCAAGTGACTGGCATGGGTATCACTGCAGAGTCCTTCTGCCACTGCTACCTGGAACAGAGGAACTTCCATGCCCAACGTTAACACATCCAAGCATTTTACTAGAGAACAGCCAACATGTTCTCACAAAAGAAAGATGTCCATTTTGTTACATGTGGAAAATCAGGAAAATAGAGATCGATTAGCTATTCGCTTTGAAATGTGATTGTGTATTCCATTGTGTTTCACACATTGTGAACATGGGTGTGAAGGAAGCTGGGAGTTCATACTGTATTTCAACCAAAGCCCTTCTGACTTATTTTAATGCAAGTACTAATGATGCTATTTTGTCCTAAGATGGAATGATTCATAACAAATGCCAAAAGGGTAAGACAGGAGGACAGTTATTATAAACTGGAACTGTTCCAGCCAACCTAGGACATATGGTCAACTTAATTAAAAAGCCATTGTGTAGATCTCTTCAATTCCAAGGTTTCTGGTAAGGTTCATTAGCAATTATCTCCTTCAGAATTCTGGGAACCCCTGCTTAATAAACATACATGCTGGTAGAGTTTCTCTATCAATTATCTGGCACCTGGTACCTTGTTCAGTAATTTCCAACCATGCTGGGCTCCTGGAAGGAGCCACCCAGGGGTCTCTCTGGCAAAAGACTTCCAATGTGACAAGCACTCTGTCACAAAGCATATGAGCTGGGCTGGGCAGGGCAGCACAGAGATCTTGAAGATTTCTCACTTTGATCATGCTCCTTCAGGACAGGATTTATTTAGCTAGGTCTTAACATGCCTTACTCTCTTTTCTCCAGAGTATCACTTAACATTTTTCAGCTAAGGATGCTGAAGACTTGAAGATTTCTCAAGTCTACATTTAATAAGGAGAAAGATAAAGAGGAAAGTGTAAAGAGTTTTAAAAACCTTTTTCACATTTCATGAATGATAAGGCTCAATTTCTAGGGAAGGTGACAGGCATTGCCTTAGATCAACCTCAGGGTGTGTACATATATAAGGTTGCCATTTCATCTGCTATGAATACATTCCAGAACTAGGTCTCAACTAGGTAAAGGCGTATGTGCTGGGGGAAGAAAACATATATAACACAATAGTACTCATTATTTCACCTAACAAGTTATTGAGCACTTATCATGTAGTAATTCCTGGGCTACTTCTTGGAGATAATGGATATTAAACACACAACTCCTCACCTCATAGAGGTCATGATTTAAATTAGAATCCTCTGACTACAATAGAAGATTTAAAACTAGCCTGACTACGTGTGTTCACAAAGACATGCTCATTTTCAAGTCTCTGGCACTGAATGGTGTGGGAGCTTAGCAAACTCTCCAGCTGCACACTTACCAGGCTCAGACTGTTGGTTCAAACCCAAATATAGCCTGGGAATGGTTGTCCACCATGAGAAATGTATTGATGTAGCAGGGTGTTTTGGTTTACAGCTGGTGCTTCGTGGTTAAGAGAAATCATGAATTTTGGCTCTTATGGTGTTTGCTTTCTTGATCACATATGATAAATTATGACAACCAGCTGAATCTTTTGACAGACATAAATAGTGGTAAGAGATCTATATTTTTGCTCATATAATTTCCTTCCATTTTCATCACTAGGCTTCTTTTGGTTTCGGTCTTATAATGGCTTGCTGCTGGCTCAGATCAGGTTTCATTAAGGGTTTGCATTGGGAATTATTCCTTCCCCCCTCACTAGGAAAATTAAACCCTTCTCTCAGGATATATGGGTCTAGAAGAATGTATTCTGCACATGTGATTGGCTGCAGCCTATGTAAAAAGTGTTGTTCTGGATGTGTATAGTGGATTGTTGCCTAGTTGCGGGTCTCTTTTCTTGGTTCCACTATTTCTCTTGGCTGGACAGGACTCTGGGGAGGATGTGGGACTGTGGTGTCAAGCTGGGGACATGTCACCTGGTGCCCCTTTGACTGTTCCTCCAAGAGGCTCTCCACCCCACTGAACACCACAGGGAGCTATCCCAGACCTCAGTCTTGCTCACCGTCCTGCCCTAGAGCATCCCACACATCATCCTACAGTCTTCTTCCCTGATCTTAAGTGCTGGCCTCCTCAAAGAGTCTAGAAACACTGGTATGCAATTCTTGCCAAATAATTCTCATGAAGCTACAAACAAAACCTCCTAAGTATAAGAATGGAGGGAAATAAATGAGATATCATGGGGGGGGTGGGGACAATTGAAACCCCAAAACTATCCCAAACCATGACCCAGAATAATTGAAGAACTGGGAAACAGTATTCCTCACCCCCCTCCCTCCCTCTCTAGCCATTGTACCACTGTGAGCAGACCTCCGTGACTGCCTGCTTCTCACATCTCTGTGTTGGTTCTCAGGGCGTGACTATGATCCTGGGCCCTTCCTTCAGCTGGACCATATATATATATATATATATATATTTTTTTTTTTAAAGATTTATTTATTTGTGCATACAGAACTGGGGTACAGGCCAGAGGCTCAGGGGCGGTGAGAGGCTTCACCAGAGACAGAGTGGGGAGCAGAACAGGCAGATCAACGAAGTACACTGCTGAGGGGAGCAGCGGGCGGGTCAGGAGAGGTCTGCCTCGCCATGTGGTCTCCTCCGGGGCAGGCGGGAATCGAACTCATGCGGAAGTGGCTTCAGATTCTCAGTGCTGCGCTTTAACCCGCTGCGCCACCAGGGAGGGCCTATATATATATTTTTAATATTTTGTTTATTTATGCATACAAGAACTGGGGTATAGGCCAGAGGTGCAGGAGCAGTGAGAAGATTTTCCAGAGACAGACTGGGGAGCAGAACAGGCAGATCTACTGAAAAACACCACTGAAGGGAGCAGTGGGCAAGTCAGGAGAGGTCTGCTTTGCCATGTGGGTCAGCTCCCTGGCCAGTGACGGAACTCATGCTGCAGTGGTTGTGGAAAGCTTCATAGTTCTGTGCTTTAACCCTTTATGCCACCAGAGAGGCCTATAGCTGAACTGTATCTTACCAGAGCCTTCAGGCCTGTTCAGTGACTGAAATCTTTCCCCCAACCCCAGTGTTTGTTTCTTTGTGTCTTTGCTAATGAATCCCTTCAGAGGGTCTGTTTTCTCCAGGACAGTCATCCTGCCTACCTCCTGGCTAACATTCTGGCATCAGAAGGCATTTGGTTGAGACCAGTAACTTGACTTTCTACTAAAAGACTTTGGGCCAGCTAATGCCCCAGTACATAGTGGAGGCCAATCCAAATCGGATCCAAATTGGATTGAGGGGCCTCTAATGCCTCAGTCTCTAAACTCTGTATTTCAGTCACTGCCTGAGGTCAAATTCTGGTTCTGCCACCAACTGCATGACCTTGAGCAAATTCATTTAATTCTTTTGAAACAACTTCATCATGCGAGGAGTAGGGATACTAATCATCCTTATTTTAGAGGGTTGTTGGGGGAATTGAATGAAATATTGCAAGTGAAAACCACTGCCTGGCATATAATAAACTCTCAGTAAATGTTATTTATGTCTTCCTTACTTTCTTTTCCTAATTTGCTGAGTGAGGACTGAATCATTAGCAGCACAGTTTTTATGGAGTGATTTCAGGGTCCATAAAACACAGAGTGACCTGAATACCTTGTTAAGTGTGGATATTCTAGTAGAGCTTTCTACCCAGCCTTCTCTCCTCTTAATCTCACTCACTATGGGCTTCCTGTGGCCCTTCTTCAACTGCCATGAAGGCCTTTTTTGAGACTAGATTTCCATCAGCAGTGGGAGAAAAGGGTTGTAATGATTTCCTGGGGCTGCTGTAACAAATTGCCACGAGCTTGGTGACTTTAGAGAAACAGAAATATATTCCATCACAATTTTGAAGACTGGAAATTCAAAATCAAATTGTTGGATGACCATGTGTTCTTTGAAATACTTTGGAGAGGATTCTCCCTTGCCTCTTCCTAGCTTCTGAGGGATGCTGGCAATCCCTGGAGTGTCTTGGCTCAGAACTGTTAGTTATTCTTTACTTTTGACTCTCATCTCTTTGTGCACAGTAATGAAAAATGGGATCTTGCAGATTTGTTTAGATTGGGATAATTATGATCATTTTTCCAATGCCAATTGTGCATTTGCCCATTAGGAAATGGGCAATAATAAAATCGCAGGGTTTCTATTCTGTAGAAGTGATGGCAACACTGACCTGTTGCTCTGGAGATGACTGTCTTAATACCAGACATCATGGGTTCTCCCAGCTAATTTTTCAGTCTAATTTAATCTTTGACTCACTGTATGGTGTTGTCCAACTAATGAGACTTGGCCCATGGCTACTTCTCTTTGCATTCCTATGTTTTCTTTCCCTTTCCTATTCCATTTGAGTATTCACCTTATTTGAATCACTCAGAGTTGGAAATCAGGCAAGCTCCTTTTTATTTATCTGGCAAAAATATGGGTTATTTTTGTGGCTGGTAAGGCCAGGTGTTCACAACCTGATGAGAAATCATATCGCTAACTAGCATTGTCCAAGGAGGAAAGAGAGAATGACTTTCTATCTGCCAGGCTGTCCACTCAAAGGTTCTCATGGTCAACGCACCCCCAATGGAATGCAGGCAGGCTGGTAAAATACTGTAAGCCACAAGGGTTGACAGTGGCAGGAGAAACAGTACTTTGATTTTGCCCTGTAGCTGTTCCTCCTACCCCAGGATTCAATTTTCTATACTTTTATCTGCTAGACATAAATGGGAGATTGGGATTCCAAGCCACAAGATACTGTTCTTCTCCCTCCCCCTCTCAATCTTATTCTTCTTTTTATAATATCTATTTTGAAGAAAGGCATTTCAAAAAGAGTGATCTAACTTAATGCACGTATGTGGATGGTTTACATGAATGAATGTTTTCCCGAAACTCTACCTTTCTACACTAACACTCTGCCTATTTGAGATACTTTTCTTCCTAAGAGTCTCTAAGGGTTGAGTGGACTTGTCTTTGACCTAAACCTCTTGGTAGCAACTGAAGATAGTCCTTATATGAGGACTAACTATTCTGAGCCTAACCATTCAGGCAACAAGCTATAATCCATCCTCTCCATGGTTTGTTTTCCAGCTGTCATAGGAAAGCCCATGGCATTAATCCTTTAGTTCCTGAGAAGGTGGTTCTTCCCACTCTACCATTCACTCAGTAGGACTGAATAGAACCTGTTGGCTACATCTAATTGAGAGCATTATGCTGCAAAGTCCAGGTCAGGACAGAAGTGAACCTCTTCATTTCCATGTAGACTAATTCTCTTATTATAATTTGTCCAGAGTGGAGATGACTGGCTATTGCAACTCTGCAGCCTATCCAAGATCCATACAGTACACAAGGATGCCTCAAGTCAGCCTTCCAGCATTTTCTCATTGGGTTGGGGCCAAGATAATCTACAATATAATAACCTCTTCTTCTCCTCCCTTCCTTTCCCCTCACTCTACCGTTTCCTCTGCTCTTTACTAATTGAATGTTCAGGCTTCATGAAGTTTTCATTTTTATACCCTCTTCAACTCTGACAAGTTCTGTTGCTTCTGAGTTGAAAATACAGTGCATTACTTGCTAAAGAGGATGATACTGAACTTATTTAGTATCAGTCACATGCTGGGAAGTCATCAAGAAGAAATTTCTGTCCTTTGCCCTGGCATTTTGTACATTTTGGTACAGTGCTCCCTAAAAGAGGGGGCTTGACATCACATATGATGTATTCAGAGGGCTGCAGTTATGGAAGTTACAGAAGCAACAGAGAGGAGAAATAGGTGAACTTACAGAACTTGTACATCCTCTAAATCCTCTGTAGTAACTCCAATTGCTTTTTGATTTTTCAATCTGTGAAGATGGTTGATGACTTCTTCGTGTTCCAGAAAGCTTGGATTCAACTCAATTGGGATGATAGTTGAAAGCAACATACTGACTGACTATCAGAAACTATGACAATTCTACCAAGGGTACTTTCTGGTTTTCCATATCATTTGGGCATGTTTATATTAGGGGGCCAGGTGTTTCTGACACAGTTCCATAATCTCCCCAAAGCCTAGCCTTCTCTTCTGCTTCCCAGGGAAAGAAAATATAAATTGCCAGCCTTTCTATCAGTAGAAATTCTACTGTCATCACATTCAGGTCTGTGTGCGTGTACCCAGCCATCATTACTAGTGACTGATCTCAGCTGCTATTTTTAAATAGATGGAATTATAATCCCATGCCTTTATTTCTACTTTTTCTGCATCAAAACCAGCTGATAGCCATGCTGATGGGATTCCCTGTGCTTGTGGAGAGAAGAGTCAGGCTGAAGAGATTTCACATGTCCTCATGCCAACTCCATGAACAATAAGAATTCTTCCTAATCCCTCAGCAATAGGTTGGCTGGCATTCTCTTATTGCCTAAGGCACTACCTTCTTTTATTATAGTCAGTTTTGAGGTCTCCTTGAGAAAATTATGGATTAAGCAGGTTTGGTGGAGCTATATATACAGGAAGAATTTTAAATTAGAAAGTTACAATTTGGGGGAGTAATAAGTAGTATTTATTTTCTAGAGTAGAAAAAACAATTGGATCATAGATCCCAAATGCCTTCCCTCATTTGTTTTAGCAGAAATGCATTTTGTAAGTCTCACTTTTTCATACATTAGTTGGTGTTACCTTCTATTCTAGAATTCCTGCCTTCTATGCCAGTAAGATGTCACAATGGATGTTAAAAATCCTGATAAGTAATATCTAGATGTGGTCTCTGAATATTTCTTTAATCTAATTTTTTCAGAAATGTAGGCCCTTTGATCCAAGTGGATTCTTGCAGTGGGCCAAGAAACTACAGGCGGGAATGTGTCTCATCCTCTTCTGACGCAGTAGAAGAGACCATGATAGAGAGGTAGCAAGGGAGACTCAACCTGGCTTAACTGTGGGATAATTTAAGATAAAATAATGACCAGCATTTGACAAATATACTGTGGATCTCTGTTATTGTGCTCAGATCCAAGTCTTGGGGTAGTGGGTGTGGTTGTGGGGAGCCAGAGTTTCCTGTGAAGGAAATGGACATTCCTATAGAATGATTTATCATTTTTGCTTTACTTGCACTACTGGTTCCTTGGGAAAATACTTCCTGTAGCCCAGTTAGAGAGAATCAGGAACCAGAATCAGGGCAGCCACAATGAAGACCAGCCAGGCCATAATCATATGGCAGGTTATTTCATGAGCTAACGGCCTGTCCCTCCCATACCCTTAGCCTCTACTGCAGAAAAAATATATATATCAATTCTGCACTGAAATAAAATTGGGTTCTTCTGGCTATGATTTGCTTGACAGAAAAAAATGTTGAGTTTGTGTCAGATAACAGACCCAGATTTGCTTCCAGTAAACTTTTCCTGTGCCTAGCAGGACTGCAAACAGTGTCCAACTGTGAAAAGTAACTGAGAGATGCCCTTCTTCTGACCAAAAAGTACCTCTATTACCATCAGAGAGAGAGTTTTATGGCAAGTATAGATGAACAAAGCTAGATTTTACTCAGTGCCTTTTGGAAATATCTGATCATCCCTGCAAATGGAGTGGAGTCAAAATGTTACCGAACCTACATTTTATGAAAGACATGTATCCCCCACACCCTCTAATGTCAAGCTAGACATAACTCATGTCCTTTATATATCTTAAATCCAGGGAACATCACTTCTTCTATCCCCCTGCCTTCAAATGAGAGGGCTAATGGGTGAGACTGTGAGAAAGTGGGTCAATGAACACAGACATCAGGGACGTACCAGATGCATTGATGTTGGTGGTGAGACATTTGAGTGGTGGTAATCACCAAACATCTCTGCAGATAACCGAGCCAGCTGCTCCAGTGTGGGAGGAAGCTGGGTCCCATTCATCTTGCTCTCTTTCATAGCACCTAACACAGGGTATTATATGTTGTTTAAACAGCTGCTCAATAAATGTTGATTGGTATAGAGGTGGCTGTTTGGTGAGCAGGTGGGTGGGGATGCTGTGAGAAGCATATTGGACAGTAGTCAGGCAATTTAGAGCAGGAGGATCAGTAGTGATATTCTAGTTTCTTCCCTGTGATTCATGCACAGCAAGGGTGTTTGGATTATTTTGGCAACAGGTTCTTTCCCTTTTCATTCATATTCTCATAGGAGATAGATTCTCTGTTGCTTCCTCATCCCATATCCATAGAAGGCATTCTCAGGACAGGATTATCAACCCAATAAAGAGCCCAGCAAATCTTGGAAAGGTGGAAAGTCCCACTGGTGTTTCAACCTCATGGACTGAGAAATGTTCTCACCAGCCATTTTCCATTCATGGTTAGGATCTTCCAACCAAGTATAACTGGTCCTTCAAAGGGGGTAGAGAAGCTGACCCCCATATAGTCAAAGGGACATGTATAACTTTTGACTACCCCAAAAGTCACTGCTAATAGCCTGCTGTTCACCAGACAGCTTATCATACCCATCACATTTGCTTACATTTCTTTTAATTGAGTGGCACTATTCACAGTAAGATCTGTGTTTGCTGCATACATTTTGATTCATCTGAGCTTTTAATAATGTATTTGTGCATATTTTGTGTCAGCAAATGGTAAAATAGACTACTGTCTTATACTTTATGCATCCATGACACATTTTAAAGAAAAAAAAATTAAGAAAAATCTTTTCACTACTTATAAATTACTGGTTCATTGGTGAGTTTTTTTCAAATGGTCAACAATCTCCAAAAAAAACTGCCAATATATTGTTGAAGAAAGTCTACAATATGTAGACCTGCACAGTTCACAACCATGTAATTCAAAGGGGCAGGGGCAAGAGGAGGAAGAGAGGAAAGGGGTGGGGGACTGACATAATAAACAAGCCTGAAAACACATTCAATACCCGAAGTCTGAAATTCTCTCCCCCCAACTTCCACTCCCTACATGTTCCCAGAACAGGTCTGGGTTATGAGCTTACATCGTAAGGCACCCCTTCCTGGACCTGTATAAAAGCTATGTCCATTCCTCATTCTCTTCCTAAGGTGCCTTAACTTTCACCATTCACACTTCCCATATGCTCCAATATTCACAACACATTCACAACACAACTCTGAAGTCCAGTGTAACCAGAACTTTCTGATGTGCCTATCCTTCCACTTCAACCCTCGGGACGGTACTTCACTGATCGAATACCAAAAAGCAGGACTGTGTGGTGAGCAGAAGCAAACATCTTTAGTTCTTGTTGAAGTAATGAGTAAATGACCCAGGCATTCAATTACTGCACCCCCACCAATTCTTGTACCAAGTTTTCCTGCTCAAACCCTCTATCAAGCCACCAATTCCCTCCACATCAATACCCTATCCCAAATCAATCCTTCAGTAATCTTACATTGCCAATGTCCTTAATATCTCCCTACCAAAACTTTCACACTAATTAAGATGACACTCCATTCTCTTGCTCCTTAAATTTTCCACATCTATTTATCCCCAAAGAGCCTTCTCTTCTTGCTCCCATTACTTGTCATAGCTGATACTAGATCAGCACATCAGTTCTTAATCACCTGCAGCCTCCGATTATTACCTGTTTTATGCTTGGAATTAACCCAGCCTGTTTTAAACTCAATCACAAGCTCCCTGGAGGCAAGGCATAAAGTCTGAATTCAATCTAAAATGCTTAATAGCTAGCATCACCCACCTCCTGACAGAGGAGCAATCAATCTGCCTGAAATAGGTTGCCTATTTTCTTGCTCAAAGGATAACCCAACCAGCTCATGGAAGTTAATATCAATTTGGACCAACCTGGTTAAAACACATGTATTAGGCTGTTGATTGAAAACCATCTCATGATGGTTTTCTGGAAGGGATTGAGAGCTTGTCTTAGACCCTCCTTTGGCACCAAGGGAGGAAAGTCATGGCCTGTGGACCCTGCCCACTCAGAATGTAGGGAAGTGGACAAACAGGAGACTGCCAGGGTGTATGGTCAAGTGCCTTCCACACAGGAAAAACATTAAAAATCAGTACAGATGCTTGGAAAGGCATTTGGCAATGGCAGTTAACATTTAAAATATGAATAACTCCTTCCCTACTTCTTGTCACTGTCTTTCTAGAAGTAAATTCGCATGAGCATGCCAATCAGGTGCTTACTAGAGCTCCATTAATTAGAAACAACTAAACTCATGGCCAGGATCAATGCTAAATAAGAATGGAACATCCATGTGGTAGCAGGAATATAATTCTTCTTTAAAAAGACATACAGGCCCTCCCTGGTGGCGCAGCGGGTTAAAGCACTGAACTAAGAAGCTTAAGCCACTTCGCATGAGTTCCATCCCCGCCTGCCCCGGAGGTGACCACATGGCGAGGCAGACCTCTCCTGACCCGCCCGTGCTCCTCTCAGCAGTGGGCTTCGTCGATCTGCCTGTTCTGCTCCCCACTCTGTCTCTGGTGAATCCTCTCACCCTCCACATCTCTGGCCTGTACCCCAGTTCTGTATGCATAAATAAATAAATCTTTAAAAAAAAAAAAAGACATACAGCTTTAGGGCCTCTCTAGTGGTGCAGGGGATAAAGTCAGAGCACTATCAAGTTATTGCCAGCCACTGCAGCATGGGTTCGATCCCCACCCAGGGAGCTGACCCCCTTGGCACAGCAGACCTCTTCTGTCTCGGCTGCTGCTCCCCTCAGCAGTGTATTGCAGTAGGTTTGCGTGTTTTGCTCCCCACTCTGTGTCTGATGAATCCTCTCAACCCCAGACCTCTGGCCAGTTCCTGTATGCATAAATAAATTTTGAAAACTTTAAAAAAAAAAAAGACATAAAGCTTTATGAAGCCAGAGTGAAATCTCAAAGGAAATTTAAATTTAAAAAATTATTTCAGAACATTGTACACAGCACAGTGTAATCTAAAAGTACAAACCCAGCCCTAATCCCAATGCCCCCACACATATGTTCTTTGTATACATTTCCATAAATGTACATATACAGAAATGATTCTAGAAGGACTCACACCAAACAACAATAGTAGTTACATCTGGAGAGTGTTACAGAAGGACGGGAATCATCAACAACTTTAACTGTGTCTGTAGGTTCTTAACTCCTTACGAGGAAAGTATCTTCACATATTATTGGTGCTCGCTAAAAAAAATTAAGTACTAAGAAGAAATCACCCGATAGAATACACATACTGGAATGCAGGAGCAGCTAGATTTATGCTTGTGACTTTCCAAGTTACGGTCACACTCTCTTGAGTCCACAGCCCAAGCGCAGAGATGGGGTAGGTGGGTTTAATCAAGTGTGGTGGATGTGATAGGATTTGTGGTCCTTTCTCTGGGGCAAAAGGCTTATGTCAGTTTTTCCTGAATGAGGCTTAACATCTAGAGCATATGGGGGATGTTCGGAAGAGAGGCAATGTATTCATCAGAATAGAAGGTGCCCCCTGGCCCGAGTCAGTTCAAGTGCCCCCACGCCCCATTGTGACTCCAGGCCAAGGGTGTTCTGGTAAGAGTGGGGCAGAATCCCCTGGGGATTTTGTTTACTTTGCAAGATCCTGGGCTCTGCCCACAGACCTGATTCTGGTTCACTGGCAGGAATGCGTGGCCTGGGGCTCTGTGTTCAAAGGTGGCTCAGGGGATTCTGAAGCAGAGGATGACCCATGTCATCCTCTGTGTGGGGAGAGTGAGGGGTCATCTCCCCTCAACATCAGGTCGTCTTTCGCCTTCACCCCATGGGGAATCTTGGTCAGTAGCCCCCTCTCCCACTTCCAGAACTTCTATTTCTAAATGTTCAAACCAGCACGAGAATGAAGCACAGCACAGCATCCAGCTAGGGGTGAAGACAGAGGAGGCGAAACTGTGCAGAGGAGTCAGGAAGGGGAAGTGGGAGAGAACCAGGAGCAAAGGCAGGACATGTCCATTTACTTGGAAAATGGGCTTAAAATGGGACTTCTGGATGAAAAGTGGCTGTTCAGGCATCGGGCCCTGACAAAACAGAGCCTGACATTCCAAAATGATGCAGCGAAAGTTGTTGGCTAAAACTTGTGGAGGTAAATTAAAACAAACCCCCAAAATAAATGTCATCCTTTCCAAGGCTCTGGGCAGAAATATGTGGTGGGCAGATTCAATGCCTTGGCCCATCCTCGGCATGGACTGGTTGAAAAGCAGATGGGCAGAGAAGTGATTACAGGAACAAGGCTACATTTATTGAGCATCTACTGTATGCTGCACAGTGCCCAAGCATGTACTCATTTAATCCTCATCATACTCTCTGAAGCGAGTATGATTGTTTGATCTCCATTTGATAGAGGAATAAAGGTACAAAGAATTGGGTAACTCTCCCCCAGTGAACAGTAGAAGGAGCCAACATCCCAAGCGGTGTGATGCTAGGGCTTGTGACTGAAGACCTAAGCTGTATGAATCGGTCAAATATATAACATCCAGTGAGGGAGACGTCATCAGAAACAAATAAACAGAGAAGATCAGAGGCGGCGAGAGAGGCACCTTCAGTACAAGGCAGGTCTCAATCGGGGCTTGGAGAAGGAATAGGAGTCTAAGGGAGGAGAACTACCCTGGAAGAGGTAAGTGACAAACACCCAGAGGCTGTTGGGACCATGAGAGAACTCTGTAGGGAGTGTGAGGACTCATCTTGGGGAAGAGGGAGGAGTGAGACTGGGATAGTCATGGTAGCTCGGGGGCCTGAGGGTAAGGTCAGGAGCTGAGGATGAAGGGTCTGCACCCTGAGTAGGTGACTGGGACTTGAGCTTGGGAAATGGAAGCCTGTGAACCACTGTAAGCAGAGGTGTGAACAGCCAGGCTTGTCTTCTGATTTCCTTAATAAATGGAGCAATGATTGACTCCAGACAAGGAGCTGCTATTGCCTAGAACTCTGCAGTCCAAGGCAAGCAGACTTCTGGGGAACTGGGAACTAGAGAAACAGCCCTTTCTCACTTTCTGATTCCTCCAATTTGTCCAGTTTTATGTACAAATCTTCTCTTTACTTAGTTTCTGTAGACACAGCGTGTGACGTGACCTGGAGACATTCCCAAACTAGAGGCGCTCACTCATCAGAGAGGGCGCATTAGAAGGTCTGCTGCTTTTATCTTTACTGACACCTAAGGGGCCTTCAGGGCCAGGAGGCAAAACTCTTTACATTTTGCTACTAGGGAGTGATCCAGCAGTAGCCTTCCCGGCCTTTGTATCCTGAACTCTCCGACTCAGTTCACTCTACTGGAGACAGACTGAGTATGTGGAAGTGTCTGGTGGGAGCGTGGACAGCCCTGGGAGCTAGAGAGAGCTCCTGCTGTGCACAAGCAACTCTGGGCATCAGAGGGGCAAAGAAACCTCCTCTTGCATTTGTCTAATGAAGGTTTTATAATTTGCAGTGAGCATTCACATGCGTGATCTCATCTGAGTAGGGTGCAAGCTGCCATTCACACCTCTGTCATCAGGACCAAAATACCTGTGACTTCACTTAGCAGCTGGCTGAGAGATGTGAGGAGCTCAATTGCACAGGTGGCTGGAAGAGTGGGGGAGTGGGAATTTCAAGAGGTGGGGGGACAACTCTCCTGGCTAGTGGGAAAGAAGACAAAGAAAGCCTGGGAAACCATCAAGCAGAAACCTCACGGGACTTCGTGCAACACACACTCAGCGCATCTCCTTAAGCCACAGCCAACTGAGATGAAAGGGGGAAGGCGATCCAGATCCCAGAGCTCACTTGGGGAGAAAGCTGCTTCTGCTTCCCTCAAGAATTTCAATGCTTAACAAATGCACTGTATTATTTATTATTTAAGCTGAATATGAGTCCTCCAGCTGTAATCATTCTAGTGACATTTCTTCTTCAAGATAATGTTTCTTTGGAAAACAGAAACTAAATTAAGTTTTCCCAAACCTTCTTTCTAGGTAAGTGTTCATACCTGGTGTGCTGTGCTACACGCAGGAACTGCAGGTGAAAGTGAAGGGCACAAGGGAGACCAGAAAGTGGGTCTGTGGAGGAGAGGAACTTCCATAATTCCTCTGGTATTCCTTGCACAGAGTGTAGTACCCTGCAGATTTTTTTTCTTAGATATATATGTCATGGGAAATGAATAAGCAGAGAGAGACAGGAGTGGATCAGAAGTCTGAGACAGCACTTATCTATTTAAGCTCCTAATGCCAATTCTTTCCATTAGCTCACACACATAAGTAAATTGTCTCCTGCATTATCCCACACCTAGGTTCTTCAAAATTTGATACACAGTGGGGGGAGACAAAAATCAAATAAGCCCATGTATATTGATTGTAATGAACCCACCTAGGAACTAGGAACTCACACACATGCTCCTGTTCACGCATTCTCTGGCCTACAGAGGCCACTCCAACTTGCCCACATGCCTCCAAGTGTGGGCTGTGTGCTACTGTCAAGAGGAACAAGCCCATATTTCTCAGGGCAGAAGAATCAGGACCAATTCACCCCCAATGGCTTGAAATTGGGACAATGATGATGCTTCTCGGCACGCGGGTCAGGGTTGAAAGAACATGAAACCATCCCTGAGAAAATGACCCCTGCGTGGGTCGGGATGGGACTACAAGGTCATGTGACTCCTTCCAGCTCTAATTCTGTTTTTGAATTCTTAGAGCACTGTCTCCAGAGAACATCAACAGGCTTGGGACATCTCTAAGGGCTCTTATTTTGCAAAAAGCTCTCAAAATCTGAGGCAAATTCCTGTGCATTTCAGTACTGGTAGAATGTACTCATTTGTTTTGAGTGAGATTTTATTTCTTGGGGAATAATTTTACACAGAATCAAGTTGGTAAATAATATCCATGACCAAGTTGTATGTGGTACTTTCCAGCAGATGCTTGTGCACACCCGCACAAGCATGTACACACACACACCACATTTATTTCACAATCTAGTGAGAGATTTGGGATGAGTCCAATAGTGGATTGTGCTTTATAGTACCATGGAAAGCATACATGTGAGATTGAAGGGTGACACTTATTTGGAAGAATACATTCCAGACAACAAAATTAGTCACATGACCAGGGATGGGCAGAAGAGCACCGGACTGACTGTAGCATCAATTATTCTGTGTACTTAATGCCTTTCAGACAGGGATCGGGCAGCTTTCCAAAACTGACAGCCAAGCTTCCTTTGAATCAGATCCAGTCACACTTTTTGCCCCTGTTATCATGATGCCTGCCGGTATAGGCTGCCTCTTTGAACCTTTCTGTGTGTGCTAAATATATATAATATTGTAAAAGCCCTAAAGAAAATCTTAAGGATGCATGAAGAGAGCCACAACACGTATATATATATATATATATATATCTGATTTCTTCACTTTCCTTTTCATTTTCCTATGAGGAGTACCAAAAGAGGTTAGATTATTATTATATTGAATAATAATTCCTGACTTTCAATTCTTGCTTTATGACCATCTTGGATATAGAACTGTGTTTGCTCAGGGAAAATGGGTCACAGATTGCTAAACTAGCTTTTCACGGTGCAGTGGTTAAGAGCTGTTTGTTTTTCAAATACCTTAATTGTATGGTCTACCAGAAAAGAGCAGCACTGAAAATTATAACTCTGGACTAAATGCAACCAGATGGACAAAAACAACAAGGCGTTTGAAAAAGATAAATGCCCCACAATCCCCCTGTGGTTGGTTTTATCGCCACTTAATTTTATAATGACTTCTTCTGGAGCAGGGGGATGGCCCCCAGGGATAGGAGTGGTCCCTTAGCAAAGCCCAGGCAGCCTTCAGAGGGAAGGGTCCTCTTTGCTGCCTTTGGGTAGAATTGGAATAGCCTTTTTGGTTTGGGGGTTGGGGGAATGGGTGGAGCTGACAGGAAGATGGAATTCTAAGGGAAGAAAAGCAACACATCCCTCTTTGTTTTAGATTTCTTACTGGTTTTCATTTTGCAGTGCTTTTTTGCTAGATATAAAGCAAGAGTTTTAGCCTGGAGTTGGTGATTAGAGCTGAGGATTTGGGAAGCATGATAAAATGAACTGGTTGGTTATCTCCAAGTGAAGCTTCCAGAAGCTAGAGCTGCTATTGGAAGACTGGTCCATGTTGACTGAGGGTCACATGGACTCAATGACCCAATGGTGAGGCTGACCTCCTGATCACTGTTCTTCTTCTCAGGACCCTGCTGTCCAGGCTAGAAACCAGGCAACCATGATACTGGACGGCTTTCAGGCCATAAGTAATTACATACTACTGCTTGTACTATATAATCAACATATTGGATTCATGGTTGGAAAGTAATGGAGATGTGGGGGCCAAGTCTAAAAGTAAGAAATGTAGATTGCAAGACCTCGCTGACCCTTTTCTCATGAAACAGCTGTGACTTTCTGGGATTGACTGATAGATCTCATCATTTTGGAAGAGTTTTCCCCTTTCACTCCATCTCCAACTCTGCCATCCTTGCTCCAGCAGAAGTCCTTAAAAATGGAGGGAAAGGAACTGAAGGTGCTCTAACTGTCTGTGTCATAGAAAAGAGATGCACTAAATGAGCCCCAGACACCCTTGAGGCTTGAGTAGGTTGATAGTTGAAGTTAAAATGGTCAAGTAGTTAGCATTTCTTCTTTTCTTCTAGAAGAGTTTTAGCTAGACTTTGGTCTCTATACTTATGTAATTCAGTTGTCACAAGTCTCTAATGATTACTCCACATAAATTTCTCCTCATATCTTCACTCTGAAATTCTGGCTCATGAGTTCTCCAACAAAAAGCATCAATTTGTACACTTAAAATAATTTTAGGTAATTGATTATGGTGATGGCACGTGGGTGACTTGGTGATGGGAAACCTGCGGGGATTACAATTGAGATGGAAAAAAAAATGTATAAAATGATGTAAAAATAAACTTTTGTAATAAAAAATAATTTTAGGTAATTGTATATAAATTAAATATCACTAAAGTTGCTAAAAAAAAAAAACAAAAACAAAAACCTGACTTTCTTACATTGGGTCTTAGTTCTTTCAAAAAGTTAACTTTTTTTTTTTTATTAAAAAGTTTATTTTTACATCATTTTGCACATTTTTTTTTCATCTCAATTGCAATCCCCACGGGTTTCCCATCACCAAATCACCCCTGTGCCACCACCATAGTCCCGTGCATTTCCCTCCCTTCCCCCCCCCCCGTTTTTGGTCCCATTCCCCACTCCACCCCCACAGAATGTCTCTGGTCCATGGTTGTTCATTATTTTTGTTATTTTCTCGCCTGGTCCATTATACTCCTGCTATGAGTGAAACCATCCGGTATTTTTCTTTCTCTTTCTGGCTTATCTCACTAAGCATGATCTTTTCCAGCTCCATCCAAGTTGCTGCAAAAGACATGTGTTTCTCTTTTTTGGTTGCTGAGTAATATTCCATTGTATATATGTACCACATCTTTCTAATCCAGTCATCTACTTCAAAAAGTTAACTTTTAAAAAAATAAGTAAAATTTACATACATTGAAACATAGAGCTCTACTGACTTTAGATATATAACATTCTAATCAGTTTCAAAACTTTCAATCACATTAAACATTTTCCCCCTTACAATAAAACCCCATGCCTCATAAGAAAACTTTTTTTTTTTTATAACAAAAGTCCCTTTTTTTTTTTTTTTGCATTGAGATATACATTTCTTTATTTGGACTAGTATATAAACTTGAATGTTAAATCAACCTTGTATCTCTTAGATAAATATCATAGGATAAACTTGGTCATTTTATCCAAGATACTTTGATTTGCTACTTTATTTTTAAGGGTCTTTACATTTATGTTCATAGAAGGGAGGTATTTGTCAGTAATTTTCTTTTTTTCAGAAACTCATTTCTGACTCAATTTAATCTCAAAGTCCAATAATAAAATCTTACAAAGCAACTAAACAGCAAATATTGATTGTTCTACAGTCTGGCAGATTTTGCTACTTCTAAGTTTCTAAGTTACAAAGAATATGGCTTTTATCAGTATACATTGGAGGAAATTCAGTGTTTTTGTTTTTTTTTCTTACATCATTCTTCATTTTGTGTATTTTTCATCTCAGTTGTAATCCCCATGGGCTTCCTCCACCATGGCATTTACCTGTATGCCATCACCACAGTCCAGTGCACTCTTCCCACCCCAGTTCTGATCCCATTCCCCTTTCACCCCCATAAAATGTCTCTGGTTCATAGTTGTTCATTGTTCTCATTTTTATTCTATTACATTTGTTTCTCTCTCATCCCTCCCCCTGCCCCCCATTGATCCCTTACACTCCTGCTATGAGTGAAACCATTGGTTTTTTCCTTTTCTTTCTGGCTTATTTCACTAAGCATGACCGTTTCCACTTCCACCCATGTTGTTGAAAAAGGCATGGGTTTATCTTTTTGATCGCTGAGTAATATTCCATTGTCTTTTTAATCCAGTCATCTATTTTGGGGCATTTGAGTTGATTCCACATCTTCCCTATTGCAAATAGAGCAGCAATAAATATGGGGGTTCAGGTGTCCCTTTGAATCAATGTTTTTGTATCCTTTGTGTATATACCTAGGAGTGGGATTGCTGAGTCCTATGGAAGCTCTATTTTTAGCCTTTGGAAAAACCTCCAAACAGCTTTCCATAGTGGTTGTATCAGCTTGAGTTCCCACCAGCAGTGTAAAGTTCCCTTTTCTCCACATCCTCCAGAATTTGTTGTTGTTTTAAGATGTGTCATTCTCACTGGTGTGACATGGTGTCTCATTGTGGTTTTAATTTACATTTCCCTTATTACCAGTGCTGTTGAACATTTTTTCATAAGTCTGCTGGCCCTTTGCATTTCTTATTTGTAGAAGTGTCTTTGTAGCTTTTCTACCCATTTTTTGATGGGGTTGTTCTCTTTATTTTTATTGAGTTTAATCAGCTCTTTGTGTTCCTTTGTAATCAGTACTGTGTCATTAGTATTATATACAAATATTTTCTCCCAATCAGTGGGGTATCTTTTTGTTTTGTGTAGTGTCTTTATTGCTATACAGAAGATCTTTAACTTGATGTGGTCCCAACTGTTTATCATTTCCTTCACTATCCTTGCTTTGGGTGATGTATCTTTAAAGATGATATTGAGGTGTATGTCATGCAGAGTTTAGCCTACCTTTTCTTTGAGATATTTTATGGTTTTAGGTCCTATGTCTAATTCTTCAATGCATTTTTGAGTTGGTTTTTGTATATGGTGCAAGACAGTAGTCGAGCTTCATTTTTTGCATGCAGCAGTTCAGTTTTCCCGGCACCATTTGTTCAACAAACTTTGTTCCATTGCATATTCTTTGTTCCTTTGTCAAAAATTAGCTGTCCATAAATAGCAGATGGGTTTATATCTGGATTTTTCTACTCGAATCCATTAGTCTGTATGTCTGTTCTTGTTCCAGTACCAGGTAGTTTTATTATGGCTCTGTAGTATAGCTTGAAGTGGGATAGTGATGCTTCCAGTCTCTCATTTCAGTCAGGAGAGTTTTGGCTATTCAAGGTTTTTTTGTGGTTCCATATAAATCTCATCAATATTTGTTCCTTTTCTTTGAATAATGTCATTGAGATTTTTATTGGAATAGCATTAAATCTGTATATCACTTTTGGTAGGATGGCCATTATAATGATGTTAATTCTTCCAATCCATGAGCAGGGGATCACTTTCCATTTCCTTGGGTCTTCTTTGTCAGTAATTTTCTTTTCCTGCAAAGTATTTGATATCCTTCATAGTTCTGATATAGCTTATGTTACCCTAATAATGCCCCAAAACCCAACTATTTCTTATTTTCTTTGTTTTCTGAAATAGTTTACACACTATTGAAATTATTTCTTCATTAATTTTTGAATCCACCAGTAAAGGATCTGAAAACAATGAAGTTTTTTTTTCTGTGAATACAACTTATTTAATATACAGAGGTGTTTAAATTTCTATACTTCTGTCAAATTTAGTAAGATGTATTTTTTTTAAAGATTTATTTATTATGCTTAACAGAACTGGGGTACAGGCCAGAGGTGTCTTCGGTGAGAAGATTCATCAGAGACAGACTGGGGAGCAGAACAGGCAGATTTACTTACAGTGCTGAGGGGAGCAGTGGGTGGGTCAGGAGAGGTCTGCCACGCCATGTGGGTCAGCTCCCAGGTTGGGGATGGAACTCATGCTGTAGTGGCTTTGGAGAGCTTCATAATGCGGTGCTTTAATCCATTGTGCCATCAGGGAAAGCCCAAGATGTATTTTTTAAGCTATGTGTCCATTCCTTCTAAGTTGTAGAATTCTTGGCATGAAATTGTTCATATTATTCCTATTGCCACTTTAACATCTGCAACATCTGTAAAATGTCACCTTTCCCACTCCTGATATTATTTGAGGTTTCTCTCTCTTTTTTTTTAAGATACATTTTGTTAAAGGCCTTCCAATTTTATTAATATCTTTAAAAAACAAGTTTGCTTTGATAATTTTATCTATTGTTTGTGCATCATTTATTCCATTTATCTTTGTTATTCCTGAATGTACTCAAAATATGGCTTTCTATTCAATAGAGTTAAAACTCAGTTTGTCAAACTAGATTTTTATCTCTTTCTTTGTTATGGGACATGGAGATCAAGATATGAGAAAGGAATGTGATATTGTAGAAAGTCCACTGGTCTTGTATGCCATATTTCAGAATTGTCATTTAACATTCTTTATCCTTACAAAATTTATGAGTAATTAAATGCATAAAAAACAATAATCAATCTATGATGGTTGACCTTAGTCAACAGGGAGTTCCATATTATCTATACAACCTACAGTGAACAAATTTTACTTAACATAAAACCTGACTATGCACACTTGAGATATAGTTAATCTGTGATTGGAACAAGTCTCAAGATAGAAGCACCCAACTGTACTTATAAATATTCTCTCACATTTATCTTTTTAAAAATACACTTATCTTTTTCAAAATATCATCTGGAAGATACTAAAGAAAAGTAAACTGAGAGTTTAATGAATATCATCAAGTTCAAAATGAAATTATGTCTTTTTGATTAGTTTTTATGGAAATCTCTTGCCTTGGGAAAATTCTTCTATAAGCTGACTGTATTACTTAGCTTTTTGCCTCCAAAATTAGTGGAAGGAAATAGTCACTACTAATTTAACTCAATTGTGGTTCAGCAATTTAGGTTGAGCTCAGCTAGATGTTCTTCTGCTTTTCTGAGCTCAGTTTACTCTGTATCTTCAGTTTGTCATTGGTCAGCTAAGTAAATTTGTTTCTGCTGTTTGCTAGTGTTGATTTGGGTGCACAAGGGAGGTTGCGCTGCATGTCTGTCTCCTTGCAACAGGATATTTCATGCATGTACAGATGGCAACCCGGGATTCCAAGAGAGAAAGAGTTCATGTTCCAAACTTTTGCTTCTATCATATTTGCTAATACTTCCCTGGTGAAAGCAAGTTCTTTGGCCAATCCTGAAGTAAAGGGTGAATAATAGATTCCACCATTTTAAGGAAGTCAGCTGCCAAAAATTACAACCATTCTTATTATTGACTATATTGGTTCTGGACTCTGGATGAGGTCCAGATGGAGATAGTCACCATTAGTGTAATCTAGGAGGTGGGCAAAGCCATGCTCTGCGCTGGTGGGTGTTTGAGACAAACCATACATTACCACCCAGCTAAACTTTAATCTATGGAGAATTTTCCTGGTGTGTAAACAAATAATTTCATACCGAGACTACAAGAAAAGCATTTGATTCTTCAGATTGCAAAAATAGAGACTTTTCTTTGTTACCTCCCCCTGTGCTTCTTCCTTTCCCCCCAATCGGTGGGCCCACCGTCCCATTTGATGTCTCTAATAAGAGCCTGCCACTGACTGCCAGAGCCTTGGTAGATAGCTAGGAAGAGTGCCAAATACCTGCTGCTTTCTCTGAATTGAGGCATGAGGCTCACAACCCCCAAAATAAGATCAAAGAGATCTGACAGCCCAGGCACAATGCTCAAGTACAACTCAGAACTTTTTAGCTTGAGCCCACAGCATGAGTGCAAGTCCACATACTTGAACATTTGTCACACCTCAGGCCCTGAACACCTTCAAACACACACACACTGCAACATGCAAAGATTTCTTTCCACAAAAATGCAGTATAGGGTGGGGGTGGGGTGGGCAAGGAGAGGAAGCAATGGAGATATTTTCTCTAGTAAGGCCACATTTGTTTCTTCTGGCAATGCACTGATGCAGCTTTCTCGCTAGCATCTGTGCTTACCTTCCCAATATTTCTCTTTGCATCATCTTTTTACTATCCACAGACATATCAGTCAGCTCCTATGTAAAAAGACATATCCTGGGCCCTCCTTGGTGACGCAATGGGTAAGGATGCAGCACTGCAATCTGGCTGCAGCTGCTTCAGTGCAAGTTCGATCCCCAGCCCTGGAGGTGACCCACATGGCGCAGCAGACCTCTTTTGTCTTGCCCACTGCTCCCCTCAGGAGTGTACTTCATAGATCTGCCTGTTCTGCTCCCTACTCTGTCTCTGGTGAAACTTCTCACTGACCCTGCACCTCTGGTCTGTCTGTACCCCAGTTCTGTATGAATAAATAAATCTTAAAAAAAAGAAAACCATACCCCAAACCAGGGGCATGAAACAAATATTTACTAGGGTCATGAATCTATGGGTTGAGTGGATAGTCCTGCTGATTTGAAGCAGCCTCAGCTTGGTGTCCTAGGACTCACTCAAGGAGTATATTACAATGCAGATCCCAAAGGGACTGGGTAGTCTAAGATGACCTCACCTGGGAACACAGTCTTGCTCAATCTGTCTCCCACATTCCTTTAGCAGGTTAGCCCAGTGATAGCCTCAAATTCGCGGGCAAGGAACAGAGTAGCAAGAATGTAAACACCAGTTCATGAGTGTTTACAAAACTCTGCTTGTGTAGTGCTTACTCCCCAAGTAAATCTCATAGGTGAGCCCACAGAGAAGGGGTCCATCAGAACATCTTGCCCACGAAACTGGAGACATCAACACAAACTATCATTTAGTGGTATAAGATTGTAAGGATTTAAAGAGCATCTGTAGATTTTTTTTTTTGTCACGTTATTGAACAGTCCACAGGCCTAGGCTTGCCCTTAACATTGTTCACCTAGATCAGTCACTCTTGAGTAGTTTCTTCCACACCTCAGTGGTAAGTAAAGGGCTTCATGAGACTCAATCAGTCTGGGCTGGTAAGGGTCAGGGAGACGGAGGTGGTGTTGGCCAGTCTGTTAGTACACTCTCAGGGGCGTATGAGTGTGTGGGTCCTGACCTGAGGTCAGCCTCGTGTCTCCTCTCCTTTGGCCACGCTCCACATCATGCCCCAGAGGACTCACTTGTAGAAGAGGCTCTAGTCTTTGAGCAGCAGAACTCCACTGTCTGACTCACACTGTTCCATGGCTCAACCTAGCACTCCTCCTCTCAGCCTCCACTACACAGATAACACAAATGACTGACACCAAGGAGGTTTAAGGTACATGGGGGGATTGTGGAGGGGCCTTAGCCTGAATATAGGCTAGACTACGAAATACAGATCAATAACGCATGGACCGCAATCTACCTTTTAAATTATTTCTCTACCTTATTGTTGACTGAAAGTTGCACCCAGAATGTAATCAAGCATGGAAGAACCAAGGAGGCAAACATGATCCCAAGCTAAGAAAAAAATCAACTGTAGGAAGTGCTGAAATGTATCATCCTGGGTGACCTGACATTGCTCTCTGGATAATACAGAATCGGAGGCCCAGCCACCTGTCTGGATTGGCAGGAGGGACAGCTTTGATGAAGGGGGTGGTTCTGCTCCGGTCTTCTGAATACTGTAGGCTGAGACCTGTCTCTTTCTCCTTCTATAGTTTCTGCTTCAACAGCTGTTTTTCTCACCAGCCACTGTTTCTGACCTTTCCTGGGCTCTGATATGGCCCTAGAGAGACTTCCCCCACTTCTTCCAGAGCATAGAAGGGCCCCCTCAGCCCTCACACCACCTGTGCAGCTGAGCCCCTCACCTCCCCCACCTGCTTCAGCAGTGAGGTCACCGGATATTTCAATCCTGTGACCAAGGTGTGAACCACAACCCAAAGGGAGGATATGTTTGCTGAGCTGGTACCAAGGTGTGATAGAATTTCAAGGTTTTGCAAGTTTTTTTTTTCTTTTCCCTATTTTTCTTTTTGTATCTCTCTTGTGTGAAAATAGCTTTCCTATTACTTTCGGGAACCATTTCTTTCAGAAAAATATTAGTGCTAAAAAAATGTCATTTATCTCAACTCAGAAATGCGTTTCAAAAATTCATGGAGCGTCTACTGTATCTTTTTTGGTCTTTTTGCACCAGAGGCAAATGTTAAGAAGTGGGTTTCCTTGGGAATCCTCAATATGCTGCAATAGCTATCCCACAACCTCAACCATCATCAATAAACATGCCAGTACCAAGCCTACCTGAGCTCTACTCTCTGCTGGACACTTGGGAGAGAGAGAAAGTTAACCCACTGATGCCACCCCTCAGGAGGTGCCAACTCAGCCGAAGGTGTCTTTGAACTAAATAAGGCAGAACTGAATGATGGAAGTTTGGAGCTGAAGAGCTCTTACAGAGTTCAAAGCAGTTATTTTACATATGAAGAATAAGAGACCCAGAAAGTTCACTTAACGATTCCGTTTCAGAGTTAGACCCAAAAGTAGGTGCTTCTACTCTCAGGTCAAATGGTGTGTCTCAGAAACACCACTGAGTGGAGACAGGGCATCAAGGCCCCCAGCAGCAGGAGGAAGAGACTGCCCTGGAGCTCTTTGCCTAGTTTCTTGTAAATGGAAGGTTCCATGCTGAGCCTCTTCCAGAGAAGCGGGTGTATTGCAGCCTGTCTGTACACTGCAGCATCAAATTGTCTGTGTGCTCACATTCCTGGAGAATGGGCCCTCCTGATCAATCTACTTTCTACCCTTTCCCACTACTCACTAATCAAAAGACTACAATTCAAATGGGTTTCTGTCCATCACCAACAAAGTCCAGATGCTGCTGACTGGTAGTTAGTTATTCTTTGTGGGTTAGAGGGAAAGAAGGGTTGTCCAACAAAGAAGAGAAGAAGGAAGTAGATACAGGGGTCAAAAACAGAGATGAAAGCAGGAAGACAAGTCTATGCATCAGAGTTATTGTCTTCAGTTTCTAATGTTCCGCCATAGTCCTATGAATAGATCTGCAAATGTTAAAATAGCTGTTTATATTAATGTGTGTGTTTATTATGATTAATGACCTTTTATGCTTCAGCTAGAGTTGTTTCTATTACATATAATGAATACATACCATGAAGATTATTGAATTGTATTACATTCTTTTTGGTAATGAATATATTTTAGAAAATGAGGAAGAGAGGGTTAGTTTGTGGGCACAGACAGACAGAGATATTCTTGTTTATTAGACTAGTCTCTTGTAGCTTCAGTTGACTGAGCTTCAGTCAGCAGCAGAAACGCCTAGAGAGTCTGGCTCTCAGAGCACCAGGGACTATGGACCTTTCCCACCAGGTCATTATGTCTGGAATTGAGGACAATTTGAGAAAACAAGGGAAGTCTAAATCCAGAATGATCCAGGTTTGAAAGAAGTAAAGGAAGTCTTTCAGATGATGAGGGCAGGTCAGAAGCCAGAGAGTCCCTGGACACTGTGGTCTTTGAAGAGAGCAAGCAGCCTCACCATAGAGAAGAAACACACTTCTAGCACTCCATACCTCAAGATCCTTTATTGTTTAAACTACAAGATATTAGAGAAATGACTGGAAGGAAAACTGACTTACAGAAGTTCTAATTCCTCATACTCAGTCTATATCTTCACAACCTTAACCACCACAGTCCCATTTCACCTGCAAAACCCTGTGCACTGTCACTCCATGTTCCTCTCCTGCTCCCTTCCTCCTCACGGGCTCCAGTGTTTGGCCTCCAACTATATAAATCATCACTCTTTTCCTTTTCATAAACATTTACAGGTAGAATATCACCCTGAGACTTAGCTCTCCCTCCTTTTCCTTGAAAGGGCCAACTTCTCATCTTTCCTAGCAACTTCCAAAGTGATCATCAGATGATCAAGAAAACAAAAGATGACAACTCCTCCCTGTTCTTTTCTGTTTGAATATGCTCCTCCTCCCTTACTATTTTATCTCATCAAAACCTAAACAATTGACAGATAACATGTAACTAATTTGTTTTACCTATTTGCAAATATATTTGAAGTGTTGACCATTGCCTGTCCTTTGTGTGCCGAGATTTTAGGACCACAGAGGATTTTTTATGAGATCATAGGACCTCAAGAGGAAATTCTTTCCTAGAACAATCAACAGCTTACCCTGGATGACCGTGGGGACTGCCTTTTGCCATAAGACAGTCTCTGGTTCTCATGTGAACTCTAATTATGATTTCATACACGTAATTGTTGCTTCTGTCTCCCTGGTACTTTGTTGGTCTTTTCTACATGCTGTATGCTGTCTCAGAGGACAATTAGAGATACTAGATTAAAAACCAGGCCACTGGCCACAGGCAAAATAGTAGGAAAAGTAAACCTTAAAGACACTGAACCGGCTCCCGGTTTTATTTTCATTAATTTTTGTTTTAAAGTTTCCTTGAATCATTTATTTGGTAAAAATCTTTATTACAGAGCACCATCAAACTAGCTTCAAGTCTCTTTGTCATATCTCTAGCACAGCTTTCAAATGTGGATTACAGTATTTATAAGAGAGAATTTCAATATCTATTGGCCTATAAAGGCCAATAATCTGATTTATTCAAGAATGTAGATTGTAATCCAAAATCATTTCCTTACATTTTTTTTTAAAGATTTATTTATTTGTACATACAGAACTGGGGTACAGGCCTGAGGCGCAGGGGTGGTGAGAGGCTTCACCAGAGACAGAGTGGGGAGCAGAACAGGCAGATCGACGAAGTACACTGCTGAGCGGAGCAGTGGGCGGGTCAGGAGAGGTCTGCCGGGCCATGTGGGTCACCTCCAGGGCAGGCGGGAATTGAACTCATGCGGAAGTGGCTTTAGTTCTCACAGTGCTTTAACCCGCTGCGCCACCAGGGAGGGCCCATTGCCTTACCTTTTTTTAGCAACTCACACATACCAAAAACGCACCTATCAATCCCCACATGCATGTTCTGTGCTTTGTAATCACATAGTATTAAAATTTTCTGCCACCTTCAATAAAGGCCATTTTTTCCATGGCTGGGCAGTGTAATTTCCTTGGCAGCCACACAGAAGCGCTGATAAAATCCTAATGTAAGTGATAACAAAATCCATGACTTGTGCAGTAAAATTACACTGAAAATGACTTGATAGTGTTTGTCAAATACATTGTTACGATTCTTTGAGTGAGTCTGAGCAAACAGAGGTAAAATATTTATAGTGATTTCTTTAACACCTTTTGTGCGTATTATTAGACCTACCAAGCATAAATTGTATAACATATTTCGGAATAATTCAATTTCACTGAAAGTAAAGATTAATATCTCTGTTTTTACACTTATGTTTTTTAATTATGAATCTGGAAATCTTCAAGATAAATATCAGTAATAAAATTTATCAAAAATCCACATTGATAAAATTCTGACCAAATATTAAAAAAAAAAAAATAGTACACACTCAGGGGAACCAAATAAAGGAGCAAGAAAAAACTAATTATAATTAATTAAAAAACAAAATTATCAGGCAACTTTTAGTCATAGACACAGACACTTCAGGGGAGAAAGAGGGATTCACAACAGGGAGGACATGTGTTCTCACACAAGGGACTGTGGTAACGGTGCAGGGGGGAGCTGGTGGTGGGAACTTTGTGGGGACTGCATCTGAGGGGAGAAGGCATGCACTGTGTTAAATATCTATTAAAAGAAAAAATAAAACTAGTATTTTTCTCCAAAAAGCTGATAAAACTGCAATCACAAAACACAGCAGTTTACTGTCACGGAAGAAAGCAGGTGAAACAATACCACTGTCACTTACATTTGAGGAATAGATTCTTTTATATCTTGATGTTGAGTTATTGGATTTAATTAGCTTCAAGACTGCAACACTATACAGAAACAAATGTGAAAACAGGTCTTATCCTTTTTGAAGGAATTGATAGAGTGATATCACAAACCAGGACATACAGAGTGCCCGTAGCAAAGTATTTTCCCACTAGTTATTTGCTGTAACATTTCAATGGGAATTTATGTGGTGTGGATACAGGATGGGGACGTGGGATTTATTAAGATGCTGATGGACGGAAGTAACTGCCTAAAGACTCCTGCACATCTGAAAGCTCCCCTTGCAGAAGATAATGGCCATCTGTTCTCCTCGTCCACAGGGAATGAGCAGGGGGATACTGGTTAATAACACGGTTAAAGAGATTCAGGATGCACAATGAATTTCACATCTGACCAGTTCCCTGGACACTGGAACCATTGACCAAGTGATCTGAGTGGGTGCCATGCCCTTCTCTGGAGGCCCTCCAACACATGTGTCTGGCAGAATAGAAATGTGGTGCTTTCAGAGGGGAAGAATGGCTACTTGATGTCTGGATTCCTGCATTCCAGCCTGCTGGCATTTCTTTTAAATCCTCTTCCTATCCTGGGGAGGAGATCTAGATTTCCCTTCATGGTTTTGAAGACATCTTCTCCTTTTGTGTTATTCTCTGGAAAAAGAAGACTAAAGGGCCTTTTCAAGGAAGAAAATGTGATGTCTTCACAGAAGCAAGCGTGTGGCTTCTACTTGTCAGTCACATGAACCATGTATTTAAAGACATAAACATTTACACTGGAAATGAACAACTCTTACAGTCTTTCCCCTCCCAGAATGTGTGTGACATGGGGGTTCTGATTCTTCTCTTGACACACATAATGATAACCTAAGAAAACAGGTTTAAAGAGAGTTAAGTCAGAATTATAGACTGGAATGACTTGAAAGCATTTTGAAAATTATCTGGTGGATAAGAAAACTGAGTCACAGAGTGGTGGGATGAAATGAGGGTCACAGGATGATTCAAGCTTGGTGGGAAAACATGTACAAAAGAAAAAAATAAATCAACTATTTTTATTCAGGGCAAAGAAGAGTAACCAGGAAATTTAGATGCAGAGGAAGAGGCAAAAACATTGATTTGAAAGGAACAAAAGGTTTCAGCTTTGCCCAACACTTATAAAAACTGGGGATGCAGTTTCCCAGGCAAGATACAAAGTGGATAGAGAAGGAAGAATAGAAGAAAGGGAACATTAGTAGCTATTTGGTCAAAACACACCCAAGAGTTCTTTTCTTTGGGAACTGACTGTGATTACATTATAGACACAATTAGCTCCAAAACTGAAGTACAAGTCCCTGTATTAGATTTACTAAGCACACTGATCTCCAAAACAGAAATTCTCCAGAGGTTTTTCTGTGCTAACTTTTCTTTACATGATCCCTCCCTCCCACCATCTCTCCTGCCACTCTCTTCTTACCTTCCTTCCTTCCTCACAGCCCTTCCTCCTTCCCTTCTTGCATTCTTTCTTCCCCCCTCCACCTTTTCCTCCTCCTCTTTTCCCTTCTCCTCCTCTGTTTTATGAAAACTTTCACAACTAAACTCCTTCACTCCTGTGCAAGGTGAGATTCCACTTAATAGCTAAATTTTCCAACTATACTAGTTGTCAAAAGGCCACCACCAATCCCTTCAATATACAATTAAAATAATAAAATCATTTCCACCTAAGAAACATCTGGCTCCTTAGACTATTCAGAGACTACAATTCTATGTTGGATGATGTTCTGATTTGTCTTAGACAGTAAGACATTCCTCAGTGAGACACCCCACCTGTCCCAGGAGATCAGTGTAGCAGGGACACCTGTGTCTGTGTGCAAACACCCCATATATTCCCTTGACTTGATGGCTGAAGAGTCAAGAGATGTCACCTTCGGCATTAGCACCCTATGTGTGCAGGACGTGCAACTAATTCAAGCAAAGGCATCTCTTGAAGTATTTTGAAGAGTCCTCACTGGTGATGAGACCCCTTTCAGTGACCTCTTTAGAGGTTCTAAGAACCTCGATGCTTTCAAATCTGAGTGCAAAGGAAGACCAGCAATTATGTAAAATCTTGTTCAAACATAAGCTTTGGGATTGGCTCGTCCATCGATCGCTTCCACGCTGTGCTGCAGAAGAGACAGGTCCAGCCGTCTCCTCCCATGTGACTGGTGCTAAGGGTTTGCTTTGTGTTTTAGCTCTTGTCTAAAGGTGCTGAGCACACAGCCCTGGCCTGCCATGAATGTTCACAGATACTTGTTACCCTGATGTTTGACCAAATGTTCAGTAGATGAAAGAGAAACTTCACCAGCTGCCCTATTGTTGATTCTCAATGCAACAGTCTGTTAAAATGTAACTCAGGGCCCTCCCTGGTGGCACACCAGGTTGGGATGCAGCACTGCAAGCTAGCCACAGCTGCCTTAGTGTGCATTCAATTCCCAGGACTGGAGGTGACCCACATGGCATGGCGGACCTCCCCTGACCAGTCTCCTGCTCCCCTCAGCAGTGTACTTCATACATCTGCCTGTTCTGCTCCCTACTCTGTCTCTGGTGAACACTCTCACCGCCCCTGCACCTCTGGCTTCTACCCCAGTTCTGTATGAATAAATAAATAAATCTTTAAAAAAAAAAGTAGCACAGATCATATCAGGCTTGGTTCCATCAACATTCATCTCACTCAGTGTAAAAGCCAAATCCTTACCAAGACCTTTGACGCCTGCTCACACCGTCAACCACATCTCCCACCACCTACAACTTAGCTCTCCTATTTCAACAACCTTGACTCCATTACCTCTTTCTGCCAGGATAAATTTCCCCAATATCCCCAAGAGCCATATCCTCCATCTTTTTAGGAATCAACTTGAAAGTGTCCTTACAGGTGAGGTCATTAATCAGCTCATATAAAATAAGCATACCTGTGTCTTAGTATCATCTACCTTGATATCTCCAAATCAAGTGTCACCATCCATCATATTGTATATTAACCACTTTTCTAGTCTCTCTTCATCTGAAACGTGACTCTATCAGGGGAAGGTATCCCCAGGACTTGCACAAGCCTGATAGGGCCAGGGCACTCCCAGGGGGTTTTTGAGAGAGTAGACAATGATTTTTCTAGCAGAGGTGTTATCCAGCCTTGCCCTAAGGCTTTAACAGGCACACACTTGACATCCTCTGTGTTGGTAGAGACCCTTCTCTTCCCTCAATGCCAACTCCTATCCATCATGGCAGCATCGTTATCTCTAAGTCCTAGAAGTCCCACAAAAGATGGAGAGCCACAATGACCAGCTGTGGTAGGTTTCCTACATCCATCAAGCACTCAACTCACTCTTCATCTCCCTGTCATCTGTCACCTCATCCCCATTTGCCTGGTTTAACCCCTTCACTGATCCCCATTAAAACAGGAGTCCTGGTGGTGCAGTGGATTAAAGCACAGCAGGTTAAAGCACAGCACTAAGAAGCTTAAGCCGCTTTCACATAAGTTCGATTCTCCTGCCTGCCCGGAGGAGATCCATATAGTGCCGCAGACCTCTCCTGACCCGCCCGCTGCTCCCCTCAGCAGTGTACTTCCTTGATCTGCCTGTTCTGCTCCCCGTTCTGTCTCTGGTGAATCCTCTCACCCTCCGCATCTCAGGCCTATACCCCAGTTCTGTATGAATAAATAAATAAATCTTAAAAAAACAAAAAAACAGGAGTCCTTAGTCCAGTCCATGCTGGCATCAGATTTGCTTTTCTAAAACCATTTTTCATTGTGCTCCTCTGTCTGTCTGAGAACTGAGTTCCTCCTTATTGTTTATGGCTTCAGAGCCAAACTTCATGACATGTTCATGAACCTTCTTGAACTGTCCCTTTCCCAGCAGAGTCAGCCCAACATGTTCCAACTTCAGTCCTGACCCAGGTCCTTCCTGATTCGTACACATGTCCTGTGCAGTCCTGCTTCCATGACTTTCTCCCTTTTTGCCATAATGCTCTCCTCTTTTGTCAATCCAAATGCACTCAAGAGCTCAATATTCACCTATGAGCCAAGAAGAGTTCACCCATCAGTTACTGAGTGCCATACCAACATTTCCAGGTTTAGCAATGTACATACCTGAAGTCAAGTACAGGGGTTAACCTGTAGCCTCTGGTTGTATCTAATAATCATCATAATAATAATAATAATAATAATTACAATTAGAACAATTTTTTTTAGCTCCTGTACTACTCTATTATATTTTTAGTTCAGTACTTATGTTAATCTTGCATGGTCAGAATTATTAGCGTCATTTTGTCGATTAAAAAGCTAGAATTCATAGTAGCTACCACAAATCATACTTTTAGTAAATAACAGAATCAAGACCAATTCCAGTGTGCCTCACCATGCTATGTTGGCTTCTTTTCCTTGCATAGAGAGGAACCCCAAGGGGATGCAGTATAGTATGTGCACTCAGTAGGTGCCAAATACATCTTGGCTGGTTGATCAAAAAGCAAGGAGGAAATATAACTTGATTCAACTGTGTCCTGACAAAGTCCGACCTTCATGGATGAGGAGATGGGATAGAATATACTCCCTGCCTCACCTCTGCCTCTTCCACACCAGAGCAGTGTGACGGCAGGGCAATGAATTCAACAGTGTTACAGCTCTTGAAAGAGGTGTGTGTGTGGGGGGGAAGGTGGTTAGGAGGATGGGGCAGAGCTGTTCTCTAGATTAACCTCAACTCCTTTCAAAGAGACAGGCTTAGCCCTTACCCTTCCTGTACCCCCAACATCAGGTCAGCTGCATTGCTGCCCCCCCCCAGCCTGAGTTTTCCAGACTAGCAGAAGTCACCTGGCACATACTCTGGATGCCAGTGATGCCAGGTTGGGCAGCCCCAGTCTTATATCCGACTGAAAAGACAGTAGAGCAGCGCCTGAGCACACACTCCCGCAGGCTCTCCCCATGTCCTTGGGCTGCAAAAGGAGCTTACCGCTGTCAGCTACCTCCCTTCAGGCACAGCAGCCAGGCCCTGTACAAGACCTCACACAGGTGCTGCCTATTCTCAGAATCCTCACCACAGGGCTGCCTGGGTCCACTCATCTATGAAATGGGAACAATTGGGTTGCAACCCAGGCTCCTGGACCTGCACAGCCCTGGGCTCTGCACCACAGCACACCAGCAACCCACACGAGTAGCCAAGGCCAGGGCCTCCAGTCCAGCTCAACCGCTCATCCTGGGAGTCTTCAGGGTCTTCCTCTAACTGATGCATGTGCAACCCCACCCTCTCTACCGTCAACTGCCTCCCACCTCACAGGTTACTTTTGGAACTGTATGTGCCTGAGTGTGCAAAAACATCAATTTCCTGATGGGATTTGATAAGATCAGAGATGAGAGACACTATTACTACTTCTCTGTGTATATATCTGCACATTCACATCTCATTCTCTCCATTCCCGCCAAATTTTGGAGGTTAGAGATCATTTTTCATGGTCCTCCCCGCAACACCCTTCAAATCTCTGATAGCTAAAGGAGTATAAGGAGTGCTCAGTAAGTACTGAGCGTGTAGACGATCACAAGTAGGGGGCAACCCAAGGCCTTGCTGGCCTCCCCTTTGCCTTGACACTTGCTGCTCAGAGTGGGACACAGAGCAGCCAGAGTAGGGTCAATCCTTCCTGCTCTTTTTCAGTATGAGGCTGGGTACAACCGCATTTGTCTGTAGAATTTTCCAGAAGCCAAGAGATCTGGGGTTGCAGCTAATTTCAGGAGAGACTGCTTTTTTACTCTGAGATTTTTCTATCTCTCCTTCCAAGCTGTCCAAGCAACTTTGGTATTACATTCCATTGCACTGGCCTGAAAAGAGATTGTAAAGTTAATTATGGGGGCCTCCCTGGTGGCGGAGGGGCTAAGTTTTAGCTTTATCACCACTAAGACCTGAGTTCAATGCCTGGCCAGGTTGCTGACCCACATAGCACAGCAGACCTCCCTTGTCTCCCCCTCTGCTCCCCTCAGCAGTGTATTTCAGTCAGCCTGCCTGTTCTGCTACCCTTTCTGTCTCTAATGAGTCCTCTCACCCCCACCCCATTCTTCTATGCAAAAGCAAACAAAATAAAGTTAATTAGGGTCTGATATGATGATGCTTACTCTTCAAACACTAACTTTTTTTGCTTGTTTTTAACACGATATAGCATTTCTGCATTATCTGTTCTTATCCAAAACTCTGAGTTCAAGGCAGATCACAGATCACCCCCATTTCACCCACACATCTCTCCTGACCCAGACAATGACACTGCCAGGCCCCCAGGCACTTCCCTCGCCCCTTTCCAGCCTGGGTCACCAATGGAGAAGTGGAGGAGGAAGCCATGCCGTGCTCAGGAGGGCAGTTCAGGGGACAGGGTGGGCCACCCTGCAGAAAACACGGAGTATTGCAGTAGCGAGAGCTGCAGGCCAGGCAGGACTCCCCCACATCCCTGGCCTCTTTGGCCTGGCCAGCACCCGAGGTGGCTCAGCCCACAAGGCTCTGCCTCCCCACAACGGGCCAGCGTGCCGGTGGTGATGATGCCAGGTCTTTGTGCTGGTGACTGCTCATTCCCAGCGCTCTCCGGTTATATCATGTTTTCTCAGCTTGTTCTAAAACTCGTCTTCCTGACCCTCTCCAGCCTCCCTGACCCTTTCGCAAGTCACCCACAGCGAGTTTGAGGACACTCCCTTGTCAGTGTCTCTGCACAGCGGCTCACGCCCACACTCCCTCTTGTGAGGAAAGTCAGCTCAGGCTGAGAGGCCACCCCTCCCACAGGGCCCTTCAGGGACACTGACCTCCCCAGGTAGTGAAGGCTGTCTACTCACCACACCTAACATCCTAGTTCTATAACCACACTGGCTCTGTAGGCTGATTCCGTGCAGGTCTGGCAACACCCCAAATCTTAAACTCTTCATTCTGTCACTGTGAGCCAGCACAGCCCTGGCATCATCTCTTAGCAGGAGCCGGGAAGTCTTGCTAATGGTACCCGGCTCCCACATTTTCCCCTTTTCTAGTTATCTCACTGGAAGTGACTGGACCAGACTTTCAATTAACATAGATCTTTCCATAGTGGTGGATATTAATGGGACTGTTGGTGGCAGATATGCTGTGGGGTGAACATTTACTGAGTGGGGAGGTTTGCTCCTAAAACACAGTGTCGTGATCCATACTACTTCAGTTAAAGAAAAAACGAGGAGGCAGATGACTCCATATTGAACATCTTAGCATGTTTTATAGGACCTGAGGATAAAGTTTCACAACACAGACTGTCTTACAAAGCCTCCCCAACTTCCCTGTGTGTCTCCCCACTTCCTTGTGTGAGTCTCGTACTGATTTCATGTCCTAGCATGTAACTTAACCCACACCCTGTCACCCTCTTTGTAAAGTCACTCAGTTCCTAGACAGGACACCTCAAGGCTTTTGCATACTTGGTCCTCTGCTTGAATGTCTTTCTCCAAGTTGCCCTCATAGAAAATTCCAGTTTAAAAATGAGTCTGGCATCACAGCTTCATCTGAGTCCTCCACCTACACGGTGAGTTACATAAACTTCTCAGGTTTTTTAATGCATATTTTTTATTGCACTTATAGCAACATTTTCTCACACTATATTTTGCAGAGTGTTGGTTTGCTTTTCTCATTCTAAGTCCCTTGAAGGCAGAATTTGCTCCTTCATTTTCCCTCTTCATATCCCACACTGTGGAATAAGCTGACTGAGCAAGTCAGAGGTTGCACCTCGCAGAATCCAGGAACCTCTCCACTGGAGGAAGTCAAGTCACCCATGGCCAAAGCATGATCCTGTTAAAAATATTCTATTAACTACTCACTTAGTAGTTAATGCACAACAACTGCAAATGACATATAGACACAAAATTCCAGGTGATTTCTATCAATGAACAAGTTTCATGATCACTGTTTATCATAGCAAAAGTGTATTTACTTTGTATAATTAGAATAACCAATACTTACTAGACTTTTTGTAAGCAATGTATATGTGTTGTTTCACTGAATTCTTGAACTGCCTTGCAAGGTGAAAATCATCATCTTTACCTAAGTAGAGAGATTAAGGCTCAGAAAACACAAGCACCTTTTAAAAGAGCACCACTAGAACCACAAAGCAGCAGCTGATGTTTGTATCCAAGATTGCAGGATTCTGTGGGGGCAGTCCAGTTTGACACCTCTCCTTACCAGCTGCCAGCCCACTAGATAGAGATCTACATGCAGTTGCTTACAGCTTTTGTTGAATTATCTGTTATTCCTAAATAGATTAACGGTCACTGTTTATTATAACAAAAAAAGCATTAACATTTTTTAGAATAACCAATAGCTACTCGACTTTATCTAAGCAATATTGTTGTTTGATTGAATTCTTGAACTGCCTAGCAAGGGGAAATCATCATCTTTATTTAGGTAGATTTCCTAGTGGTATGGAAAAGCATAAAGAAAACTGCCTTGCCATGATTTCAACACCTTGAGGAAACAGCTGTGAATATTCTGAGGAGAGTTTTTAAGATTGTTTCCTCACACACATCTCCGTGCATATACTATTTTGTAACTTTTTTCTTACTATGTTGCAGTCATATTTCCATAGTGAAGGTATATATTCTAGTACATGGTGATCCATTTTAGGGAAGGCAGTGTGCTAATAAATGAACATCCCATCATGAGGCATATATTTTGTTCTGTTAACATTCTGTTCTGTTCTGTCCCAATGTTCTGTTAATGATAAGAAATGAGAAAATTCATTTTTCCCTTTTGGTCAGGCTAGGAAGTAACCATGAGAGACCATTTAAAATGTTCACTGCTTTGATCAGCAATGAGTTTGAACAAATGTTCATGAATTCCATGACCTCATGTAGTGTTTCTTTTGTGAATTATTTATTTTTGTTCCTTTGTTTTCTTATTTAGGTTTTTCCATCTTCTCAGTATCTAGGAGTTACTCATCTCTGCTCTGCCACTTTAGTTTGAAAAATAATGGAGAGAACTTCAGAGACCCTCCAGGATAGCCCCCCATTTCACCAATCGTTAAACCTTCCAGAGAAAGGAGGTGACTCATCAAGTTCTCATGATTAAATCCTGCCTTTTCCAGTAACTCATGAAGCTTCATTGAACTGATTCACTTATGTTTCAAGCTTCCCACCCTGCCTTTTTCCTATAAAACAAAATATACTTCTCCATTGACCGGGGCTTGATATCATTAAGTCCTTCCTGTGAAAAAAATCATAATAGAAAATAGTATTGCAGTCCATTTTTGTTGGAATTTTCTACCCAAGAGTTGTTTTCACTAGAGAACAGAAGGAGGCTCTGGGAAGGAAATGTCAGTATTAGTAAGGTCCTGTGGACCTTTTGTGTGAATAAAGGGAACTCAGTGAGGGAAACTCTCCTGGTCTTTGCAAGCCTAATAAAGCTTTCTTGAATTTCATCATTTTTTACTTCGTAAAACATTTTTAACACTCTGTAAGATTATGTGGATGGTTTCCTGGCTGCAGTTTGCTGTGCTGAGTGAGGGATGTATTTCAAAAGCTGCTATCACCAGTGTCCCTGGCTGGAGACAGTGGGGAGTTGGCTCCCCATAGCCTAGGCACACCACACCTGCTAGACTCCATTTGCGTCCCCCTTCGTGGCAGGGAGGGGGACGGCAAGACCCAAGATTAAGAATCACTATAAGCAGAACACACACTTGCCTATCGGCTTTTTTTGGATAGGCTTGCATGCCTCATTAATTTCTGGAGAAAAATATTATTAGCACAAGGGTGGGAAAAGCTGGGTTGCATATGCCATTAAAAGGTCAATTGTGCAGGGGATAAAAAGAGGATAGAGGGGAAACAGGGAGGCCATCAAAGTGCATAGTTGCTTATAGATGGCTCCAGATGGTCTGTCTTAAGAAACACTGTGACATGGGGAGAATCTAGTCCATTAGCGTGCTGAGAGAGGGAGGGGGCAGGGACACATTACCTAAAAGGGGCCAATCGGGGAGAAATGAAGCAGGTGTTTCCTGCTACCTGTGCCTCAGAGGGAAGCTCAGAGCTCTGAAGTGGATTTTCCAGAGAGGAAGCCCATGTTGCTCTATCAGCCTTAATTTAGAGGTCGGACTCAGCCAGCATCCCAACTCCCCACACCCCCGACCCCCACCCCCAGCGTCTCCCTAGCTCCAAAGAACTGAAAAAATAGTAAAATGTCAGTACAGAAGTGTCATGCTTCCTTTCTCAGGTTGCTGGCTCTTTGTTTATTTCTCCATATCAGTCTTTATGTCGCCCCCTTTGTAACTAGCGGGAACGCTGACATCAACTCCTAAAGTGTCATTTCTTTACCCAAATCAAAATGAAAACAAAAGGTAAAATGAAATATTACCTCAAATGTGCACAAAAGGTACCAGATTATTTAGCTCTACACAAAAGGCTATTTACTCCTCTACTAAATTACTTTGAAAACCAAGACTTTCTTGGGAAGTGAATGCTGATGTTTTCATTTATAGTGAGCTAGATCTTTTCAAGTCTTTCACTCAACTCTCCCCTCCTCTCTTTTCTCTCTCTTTCTCTAATAGAATTGGTGCAACTGTGTGCATGTGTGTGTATGTGCACCTTGTATCCACATATTGAAAAGTGACGAAAAGATTTTTAAATATACATGAAGATATTTCCAAATAGTGGGAAGAGGGAAACAGGGAAGAGGAAAGAAAGGGAAGCAGAAGAATGAGAGGAGTGGAGATGGGAGAAAATGAGAGATGGGGAGAAAAAGGAATGGAGGGAGAACATGGCTTAGTCAGGACACTTAACTAGGAGAGAAAATGCCATATATCGTCCAGATGTTTTGTCTACAGAAGACCAGCATCAGGCTTTTGGGAGAGATTTGGGAAGACACAAAGCTCCTTTCACTGCACAGACAACTGTTGACAGTCCTCTCGCCTCTTTCTTTCTCTGTGTATGTGTCTCTCCCTTTCAAGCCTTTTTGTGGTCAAATTATAAAGGCCTGTTTAGTGGGAGGGGTGACGTCACACTGACCACAAAAGCTTATATTTCCTGCTACTAAATACACAGCCCCTGCTGACGAGGTGGTCATTACAGAGCCAGCTTGTTCTGAGGAGGTCACCCCGAGAGGGGATAAAGGCAGGGGGGAGGGGTTCTGTTGAGCGAGCAGAGTCATTATTCCCAAGGGTGTCTGTCTGCCTGCTGATCCTCATCTTATTAGAACCGAAAGATGAACATAGAAGACCCTTTGTGCTTCCTCCAGACCTTTGTCTCTAAGGATGCTGGGGCACACTGGGGTGCAACATGATGGGGGAAAAGGAACAGAGGAAACTAGGTCTGATCCCTATCTCCCCACTTATATGCTGAGTGACTTTATTCCTCCAGGTCTAATCATTTCAATCTCCATTTCACTAAAGAGGAAAGAGTCTCATGTTGGGATCAAATGAGATCATGCATTTTAACTTGATTGGTGTTATTTTGGGGGTGCTTTTCTGATCTTAATATGGCCTCTTTGGTGCCCACATCCACTTTCCATGAGATCAATGGGTACTATGTTTCTCTTTTCTGAAAGGATGAAAGGAGAGAGTAGAGAATAGGTTTTAATTTTGCAAGCTTGTTATTTTATTCATTTGTTTTTGCAGCGGTCACAGTGAAGAAAATACATTTTAATAAAGGAAATTAAAATGAGCTTAAGTGTTAAAAAAAAAAAAAAAACTCTCCAAGTTGAGCAAAGGAAACCCCACCAAGAACTAGGAGACCACAGAGGAATAAGCAAAGATGTGGGTGAGATCTCAGAAGAAACAGTACTGGTTTGGGGACAGGGCTGGAGTCTGGCTGCAGAGGCAGAGAAAGGGTGGTTATCACAGTGATTCAAGCACACACACTTTTGTGTGTCACTGGCATTGACCTGGGGTGATCTGAGGGCTTGTAGCACACATCTTTAGCACCCCAATCTCAGATGAAAGCATGTTTTGAATAACTCATGCATTCAGGTTCATTTCAACAATTGAGAGAAGTAGTAAATCACTGCTTAGCCAAGATCATACAGAATTTTCTTTCCCTCAAGTCTGAGCTTTTGACAGTGCAAGAATCAAATTCCCTACATTTTTCCTTCGTTATTTCCACTCCCTCCCTTTCTGGTGAAGGACGATTACACGTAGGGCCTCAAACCCAAAAAAAGACATTGGAATGAGTTCACATGATATTCAATGAAAGGAAACTTTCACCATTATCCATATAATTTAGGTGGTCTTCTGGACAACCAGTCTGGATATTTTAGCTGCTGGCAAGTTCTTGTAGGCCAGGATTGTCTAGGTTGGTTCTCTGTATAAGCCAAAAAAGTCAGAAAATTGCCATGTTCCTTTGGGTCACATGTGCCCACCAGGACCTCATTGGGGCACACTTTCTGCCAGGGCCACCAGCTAACTTTAAGGGCTTCTGGTAGGCTCAAGGCCAGTTAAGTTCACCTGATCCCAGGCAAGGACTGGGTTGGCGTGTCTCCGTTACTCCCCACAAGTTATTCCCCTGGCTCAGACATAAAGCCTTAGCTCCATTAATCATCCTTTTCCTGGAGCATACTAGTTGAGCTCCTGGCTAAGCACAGAACTATCATTTTCATTTCCTAATTTTAAAAAAAGTGTGTTTGGTAACAGAGAGAAGACAGACTAGAGAAGCAGCTTCATATCTTGTGATAGGGGAAAAATTTGCAGAGAGAAAATTCATTTTCCTATGCATCTACCTCTACCATAGTGATGGGTATTGCCCTAGAAGAAAAGATCTGTGTTGGGAGAGAAGACTGAGTCTTTCAAAGAAGATGATCACCATTAGTTTGGGGTGGATTTAGCCATTAAAAGTAGAACATTCAAAACAGAACAGGAGTAGCCAAGATGGAAGTTCCCATGTGGTTATAAGCTAAAGAGTTAACACTGTGAAGAAATGGGGCTACACTGAACAAAATAAAAAATTAGAAGAAAAAAATTAATTAAAGGTGGAGGCCAAGCAAGCAAGTTGATTAAAGCTAAGTCAAGTAAGCAAACTATCTTTAACAGATTCAATACACTTGACACAAAAAAGGACCTGAAAATGAGAAAATGTCATTTATAGATGAATACCATGAGAAACAAGGTTCCTGAGGACAAAGGTTGGGATGAAGCCTGAAAGCAGAAGTTAAGAACTATCATTGGCTTACCAAGAAGGGATGGATCCACCAAATGACAACTGTGTCAAGTGTTAGAACAATGGAAGCAAAGGGTTACATTTAGGCAGGTTCTAGCGCAGTACACACAGTACAAGAAATGAAAGTCATGGATTCAGAACTCAAAATGTAGGTGACAAAAACAAGGAGGAGGGGATTCTTAGTGATTTCCACTGTCTCTACAGAAAACTTCTATGGCTAGAGATTTTTTTCCAGGAATTGTTGTGGTCATTGCCTCCAAAGAGCTAACCCCTATTCCAGATTCTAACCTCTATTCTTCTGTCTTTCATGATATAGTGAGAATCTCTGCTTTAACCAAGTAAGTCATTTCTATGAGATGCAACCTGATAATTTCTATCTACCTGTCTATCATCTGTTTATCATATTAGTTGGTTTTATGGGTAAATATATCCCATCCATAGTATTGGCACCAAAGGCAAGAGGCTGCTCACCGCATTATCAATACCGTAGGTCATGTGATACCAATGGTAGTAATTTTCTACACAGCATTCAACATAATTATTAATAAGTGAAAACATCAGCTCTTCAGTCTATGGTTTGAGTTCCTTGATTCCCAGCAACCTGCTTGACTTGATTATTTTTCAGTCACACTTGACTGTTTTGCTTCACAGTTGGCTGAGTTAACTTGTTAGATTGACTATTTTTGCACTGTATAGACACTTTTCATTGACCCAGATAATCTCTTGGTTGATGTTATTTAGACTAAATTACAACTTGATGGGTTGAATTTTTGCCTTTTCAATAGTGTGATGACATTATGTAGATGCAGTCTGTAAGAAATTTTCAGTACCCTCTCTTTAGCCTGAGACTAGCTTTGTTAAAACTGTGTGAAGTACAGAGCAGGGAATACCTTGGGTGATGCCCAATGTAAATCCCATGGTTTGGAGAGAACATCTTGTGGCCAAACACAAGGCTTGTCAGATGTCTGGATTTCCAAAAGTAGATGCAGAAGGCTCCTATCTGTCTAAGTCCTGCTGATTGTCCCAGACAATCACCAGGTTGTTTTCAAAACTCACAACCTAAAGAACCACCTTCCTTTTCCTTAGAACTTCAGGAGTAGACCTTGTTCTTTCCATTTCCCCCAAATTGCATGTGACTCCTACTACATTTAGTATAACCAAAGCTTAGCATCTGAATACATGTTTCATAGCCAATAACTTTGTACAACACCCATGATTATACACTATGTCTCAGACAGAGGCTCCGGACATATAACTGATGCAGCCATCTACTACTGTCAGAGTGTAATGTAGGACTGACCCTGGTTTTGTGCTTTGGGTGGTAAGTAGAGCTAGGGCCATGTAGTAGTCTAGTGCCCTCTTGTGGCTTTCAGACTAAGCTCCTTAAGCTCCTTTATAAAATTAGAATTACTTGTGGAATCCCAGGTTTGAGAAGGCCATTCTGATGTTAATTGATATCTCTGCCTTCTGCCTCTCAGTAATTTAAATTTTCTCCTGCAAAACACAGCAAATGATGGTAGACCCAGTCAACTCTGAGCTAAGAAGCTTTGGAGTATGAGGATTAGTCTGTAAGTTAACTTCAAACACAGAGAGGCCAACATGCCCATGAAAAGATGTCCATCATCACTTACAACTAAGGATATGTAAATCAAAACCCCAAGGAGATAACATCTTATACCTGTGAGAATGACTGTTATCAAGAAGACAAGAAACATTAAGTGTTGGTGAAGATGTGGAGAAAAGGGAATAATCACACACTACCCACTGTTAGGAGGAATGTTAATTGGCATAATCATTATGGTAAACAGTATGGAAATTCCCCAAATTAAGAATGGGAATATCATATGATGCAGTGATCTACATTTGAGTATTTATCTTAAGAATAGAAAAAAAAAACACTAATTTGAGTATATGTGTATAGATGTGTGTGCATATCTATCTATCTATCTATCTATCTATCTATCTATCTATCTATCTATCTATCTATCTATCTATCTATCATGTACTCCAATATTCATTGCAACGCTACTTACAACAACCAAGGTATAAAAAAGTCTTAAATGTCCATCAACAGATGAGCAAAAAAGATGTGGTATACAATCCTACTTAGCTATAAAATGAAAGGTGAAATTCTACAATGAGTAACAACATTACAGGTCAATAGACCTGGTGGGTATTAGGCTAAGTGAAATAAGTCATTGAGAAAGACATATATGAAATGAGTTCATTCATGTAAATCATAAACAAATCAAAGTTAAGCAAACAAAACAAAACAAACTCTTAGACACAGAGAACAAATTGTTGATTACCTGAGGGGAAAGGGGTCACTTCAGTGTATGAAATAGCAGCAGCCAATTGTATGGTGATAGATGGAAAATAGACTTTTGGAGTCATAACGTATTGTATGCAGAGGTGAAATTCTAGTGTAGTAAACCTGAAACTACAGTGGCATAAACCAATGCTACTTCAGTAAAAATTTACTTTAAAAATAAATCAATAGAAGAGAACTTCAGAACACAACATACTGTGGAGACACAGTACATTTTGACCAAAATCTTTTTAGCAACCTGTTGATACCTGCTCCCTTCACTCCAACACTTACTCATTGAGCCATCTTTCCAATAACATTGTTTCAAATAATTTGACAGATTTAATCTGAAATCCAGAGAATAATCACAGGGATATAACAAGTGACCTGATAAACTTAAAAATTTGTCATGTGAATGAATCAGATTTTCTACATGACCTTCACAAATGAAGGTTAAAGACATTGGTTTAGTTTACAAAAGAACTCTCTAATGATTGCAATTAGAAGACACTGGAATATGTCTGGTGATAAGTTTTATCCTTTGAAACAGTCAAGCAAGAATAGGTTGTTTATTTGGAAACTTCATATGGAATTTCCTCCATTAAACTAGATTATCTTTGATAAAAATGATAGATTTTTAGAATTTGAAAAGTCCACAAATATATCCAAGAACACAACTTCCTTTGACTATTCAATTAAATCATTCTCAAATTAAGAAGTCCTCTAATATATTCAAATTCATGTTCACTATCACAACTTTTAGAAACTCAGCTGCATGTGTATGTGCACCTATCCAGACCCAGTTTTATGAAATAATTGGTTCTGGTTTCCTAGATAGTGGTAAGGTATTTTTTTTTTTCCTAAAACTGACATCTCATCTAATAAACTTCATCTAATTTTTTTACATTTGTGCCTAATTGTGTATGATGATAATTTATATATATATATGCTTGATTCTGGTTAAATGAGAGTACATTAATATAGATTAAGGCAATTATTCATTCATAACCACCACAAAAAGAGAAGAGTCAAAAATCTAATTGAAGGTTATTCATGAAAGATGAATTTGGGTTTTGTTACCCTAAACTGCACAGTGAAAATCACCATCCTTCTCTAGTTGACATGAACTGGAAGGCGGAGGGGATGACTTATGCTTCTTTTCAACTTAAGTTCTCACTCTTTCAGAGAAGCTGAATTGTTTTAGAGTACTGATTACTTTGAATTTGTTTTGTTATCTTTCACATTAGTCAATGAAATCTCCTCAATGTATTTTTATCTGTGCCCTAAACATCAGAGAGGAAAAAAAAAATCAGTTAATCTGTATGTTTTACAAAACTGAGTTAAAACTAGAAGCAGTTTAATCTTAATCCTATGGACCTGAATTTTGAAGGTATATTAGAGAGCTGTTTCCCCAGAATTCCCTCTTTTATTCAGAGACCTCAATACATTTAATGCATTGGGATTGGGTAGGAAGGGGCTTGAGGGTTTTACAAGGAAAAAGCTTATCTATTTTTGCAAAAGCAAAACCCTGAAGATCTTCATCTGAATTCTTTCTTCTTCCACACAGCAGATCACCTACCCTACATCCTGACAGAGTCAAAGGCCCTTGTCACAGACCTTGCTGACAGCCCTGGGCTATAATGGAAGAATTCTCACCCCTTCCTGTCTCCATGGGAGAGACATACTGGATTGTCACCAGCCTGTGAAATAAACCACCCACCTGGTTCATGGAACCATTTCAAGGCCAGAAAAGCCAGCCTTACTCAGCTGTGCCATATGGGAGAGAAGAAACAGTGTTTTTCTCCATATGGATTTGTCACACATTAATAAGAGGCATTTGCTTTTTGTCTCAGCCAAATGCCTGATTCCTAAAACACATGAGAAGACGTGCTTGGCTTAACTTGCCGGGGAATTGGATATGTACTTCATAAAGCGAATCAAAACTAAAACTGTGCTGGGCCATTCTATCCCCGCCTCAATGGAGTGACAGCCCTGCAAATGGACAGCTAATCCTTTTAATGAACAAAATACCCAAAGGCTCTTCTGGGGAAAGAGTCCAGTTTTTAACCACCTCTTGCTGTACAGTTATAGAACACAGAATTTCAGAACAGGAAAGGATCTTAGAGATATTAAATACCCACTTCATTTTCTCAATGAAAGCTGAGGCCCAGAGAGAGCAAGTGACTTATATAGGACCACTCCCCTGTGATGTGGCCTCTGGGACTCAAATCCAGGACTTTTCACTCTTAATTCTCTTCTCACATATCACCCTTCTTTGCATCATTTCTCTGATAATTCACTTAGACTAGAATTGTTGATGTTCTTTCCAAATACATAACCACTGCCTCTTTAATGAATAAAGAGGATCCTGGTTTCCTTTCTACTTTTCCCTCAATGATAGAATTGTGTTGCTGTCTCCGTTTCCCCCTAAGTTCCCACCATCTTCATGTATCACTAAGAAGCTAGGTATGAGACAAGGGGACAAAGCTCAGCATTAGCAGAGATCTGAGTCCTGGCCCCAGACCCTTCATCAAACAGTACAAGAAAGCCACACCCTGCAAGTGTCAAAGTTGGATGTGGGCACTTAAACCCTAAGTCAAAAGATCAACACTGATAGGATCTGTGGTATCATATTTAAAAATTAAGAGAAAAAAGATTGGAGACACACATTAAAATGCTAAGTATGACTGTCTTTGAGTGGGGGCAGTATTTGTAGGTGTGTTTTAGAAAGTCAATTTTATTTAGTATATTTAATATACCGCTACATATTAATATATAATGATAACACTTTCTTTCACTTAGAGACATAACATGGGCATTCCCATAAGTAGACTTCTAAATGCTATATAGTATTCTATCAACTGGTATCCAAGATATCAGGCAAAAGGGAAATTAATCAATTATTTCCACAATTTTCTCTTCTATTGCCATTTGTAATGTACATCTTCTGGCAAGACACTTTGGGGGTCCCTGAGTGGATTTGATGGGGGTAAAGAAGATGAACCAAATATTTATTTACATATTGACTTCTTCTACTGATGGCAAACTAAGTTGACATAAATCATTTAGAAAACACTTCCTGTCACATCATATCCTTCAAATCCAAAGTTCTAAGAAGCTGTCTTACTTGAGGTTGCACTTTACTGATCATGAACTTGAAGCCCAGGAAGCTTAAGGTACCCAGCTAGATGATTGTAGAGCTGTAACTTGAGCCTTGTTGCACCCTCCACCCCTTTTCTAAGAAGCAGCAGGTCAACCGCTGTCCATCGTGAAGAGCCTTTGTGTCCTGGAGCCCTGTGGGGTAAGGGATGCCCATTTTTGTTTTCTTCGCATCACTACTGGTACCTCTTACTTGCTTCCAGGTAGAAGGTGGAAGTGAGATGCACGGGTCAGGATAATGTGAGCTATAAAGCCAGGCCCCCTTCATTCTACCTAAAGAACTTGAACCTGTCACTTAACCTGTCAGAGTCCATTGTGTTTATTTGTAAAAATAATGCAACCCAACTTGTAGGTTCTTATAAGAAATAAATGAGAGGATTCAACTGTGTCTTCTACAGTTTCTGATCAGGTAAAATGCATATGACATATCAGCTAGATTAAAGGAGGATTTGAAGACTAAGTGGCAGCTTAAGTTGCTGAATGTTGTCTTCACCTTACTATGACAACATTTCACTGCCTTTTCCACACCACATATTTCTTTTTATTTGCTTGTGCACATCTTCATTATAAATGCTTCAATGTGCAAAATTAAACAAAAGGATAAAATCACTAAAATCCATGCATCCATTGAACTATAAGTTTGAGTACTTGTTCTTTCAAGAAATGTCTTTTATGTTCTTTTCAAGATATTTAAAACATGTCTTTTGGTGCTATTTCATAAGGACTGTTTTCAACTCGAAACTTCTTCCCTCATCTCTAATAAATTCTGGCATGACATATTATGGAAGTTCAACACATCTTTCTTATTATTTGAGCTTTCAAAACAAGGTGATTCTGGGGCTAATCTATACAAAATCCACAGAAGGTGTACAATTGTACAAGTTATCAAAATTTGGTTATAGTTTTTGTAAAATAAAGAAAATAATAGTTCCCGACTTATAAAATTATTGTCAGCTTTCAAAGCTATGCTCTGCACGAGGTCCAGAGATAATAAATGCTGCATCAAAAGCAGTCATTATTAATACTACTTTGCCCCTATGTCATTTTTATTGGATGCCTAAATTCTTGGAGATAGTAAATCAAGCCCACATATTTTTAACAGTTTTACTGAAGTGTAAGTGAAATGCAAAGCAGCATATATTTATGTACTTAATGCATTTTTGATAAGCTTGAAATACGGCATAAGCTTGTGAAACCATGACCTCCAAAAGTTTTCTCCAATTTTTAAAAAAGGATTTATTTATGCATACAGAATTGGGGTACAGGCCAGAAGTGCAGGGGCAGTTAGAGGCTTCACTAGAGACAGAGTGGGGAGCAGAACAGGCAGACTGATGAAGTACACTGCTGAAAGGAACAGCAGGCGGGTCAGGAGAGGTCTGCTGTGCCATGTGGTCACCTCCCAGGGGCGGAGATTGAACTCACGCTGAAGCAGCTGTGACTAGTTTGCAGTGCTGCGTCCTAACCTAACCAGGAAGGTCCCTCAACTCCTTTTCTATAGAACATTTAAATTAAAATCTACTCTATTAACAAATGTTTCTGTGTACTTAAGAGTATTGTTGGCTACAGACATATCTTAACACTGTGTCATTAGGACTTTTCTTGCATAAGTGAACTTCCAGCCCATTGAACAACAGCTCTGTATTTCTGCCACTACTGTCCTGGCCCCTGCTAATCACTCTATGTCTATCTGCTTCTGAGTTTGACTATTTTAGATGCCTTATATGAGTAGGATCAGGCAACATTTGTCCTGCAATGACTCACTTATGTCGGTTCACTTATGCTTTCCAGGTTCATTCTTGTATTGCAGGATTTTCTTCCTTTTAAAGAACAGTTTTCCATTTTATGTATTTACCATACTTTCCTTATCTATCCATCTATTGATGGATGTTTATATTGTCTCTACATTAGTTATCATGAATAGTGCTACATAAAAGCATGGGTGAATTGCTCTTCAAGATCCTGGTTACACTTCTTCTGGACATATATCTTTAAGTGAGTTTGCTGGGCTATTAGATCTATTTTCAGTTGCTTGAAAAACCTCTGTAATAGGCATTTTCTTAAAGAGGATAGACAAATGGCCAACATATATATGAAAAGGTGCTAAGAATCTCTAAACATTAAGGAGGTGAGAAACAAACCCTCAATGAGATTATCACCAGATACCTCTTGGAATGGTTGTTATTAAAAAGAAAATATACATGCTGGAGAGGATATGGAGAACTGGAACAATTGTGCACTGTTGGTGGGAAAGCATTTTTTGGTGTTGTTATGTCACTAGAAAGCTTACCAGCCCATACCATTATTTTAGAGGAAAAAGATCAAGTTTTGGGTTGTCTGTGTCTCTTTAGGTGGTTATTCCCAATTTATTTCTGTTCTTTTGGAGGAAGCATTACCAGACTCGCTGTCAAGCTCATCATAAAAGCTTCTGCAACAACACCATGTCGATCAAACTTTGAAGGGTTTCTGGTTTCTCTTTTAGTATCTTGTGCATTTTCACTTGTTTCCAGCATACTCTTTAAACCATCTGTTTTTAATTACAGACTTATGTTCCAGTTGAGATATACTGAACAATTTTATTTTCTTAAAGGTAGATGAATGATGACAGCAAAACGGTGAAGAGTGTTCCATACATTTAGGCAATCAAGGAAAGCACCAGGTCAGGAAAAGCAAACACACGTAGTCATATGTCTATAAACAGCATGTTAAATCATGGACAATTCTAGCAGAAAGCTGAAATAATTTGTGAAAGCCAATGGTGTAATAACAATGCAGTAAAGAGTAAAGGAAAGCAACCTCTGGTTTATAAGGTGAAAAACTCAAAACATGCTTTGCCATGTGCATAAACATGCACATACAATTGGCTGAGCAGGAGTAGCAGCTAGCTTCTGGTACATAGCAAATCATCCTAAAATGCAGTGGCTTAACATAACCACCATTTATTCATCTCTCCATTCTATGGGTGATAATCCTAGTTAGGCTCAGCTGGACAGTGCTGTCGAGTGTGGGGTCTCTCATGATGTTGAAGTGTCAACCAAGACTTTGAAGGTTCTCTCTCTCCATGAGTTCTAGGTCCTCTCCTTTTCATCCATTCTCTTTGTATGGTCTTTATACTGGGTGTCCCCAGCAGAGAGCTGGACTTCTGACTTAATGGTTCAAGGTTCATCAGAAATGTGAAAATGGAAGCAGACAGGGCTTTTCAAGGGCTGGAGTCGAAAGTCCTGAATGGCTACTAGTACTGTATTCATCTGTCAGTGCAAGCCACAAGCAAGGCCAAGTTCAATGTATTTGTTGGGGTACAACATAAGGACACAAATACGAAGAGGGATAGGTTGTTTTTAATGGGCCCTTTGTGAAAGCAGTATCTTATTCTCGGTACTGAGTTTCTCCCTTAATTCTGCTCTACATTCTGTATAACAGTGTAAGTCCACTTCAACAGACCCACTCTGAGATGATTTGAAACAGATATTATAAATTTCCTTTACTCTCAAATGTCCAGGGACACTGTTCCCAGTCTCTCAAACACTTACTCACATGATGCCGTTTTGAATATTCTAATGACCATGGCCACTCTCCTACAGGCCCACCCTGGTTTACCACGCCAGCCAAAGGAGGCACTCAGCACTGAACAGATGAGAAGACGATGGCACTGCCTCAAAGACACCTTTGCTTTAATCCCCAGGGCTGTGAATATGTTGCTTTACCTGGCCCAGGTTATAGACCTTGAGATGAGGTGGCTATCCTGGATTATCCAGGTGAGCTACATGAGACCTTACAAGCAGAGACTCTTTGGTGCAGTGAAGAGAGCAAGGCAATAATCGAACAAGGCCCAGAAGATGTGCTATGGGAAGGATTCAATCTGCCATTTTTGACTTGCTGAAGATGGAGAAAAGAGATCACAGGAACACAGACATGGTAGCCTCTAGTGTTTAGGAGTAGTAACCTTTAGGCTGCAGCCAGCAAGAAAACTGGGGCTCGTGCCTTCATACCTAGTGACTCAAATGCATAGAAATAGATTCTCCCATAGGGTCATGGAAAACAGGACAGACTGCCAACACCTTCTTTGACTCTAGAACTCAGGGGGAAAAAACTGTTCTTTTAAGCTAGTAAGGTTGTGACAATTCAGTAGAGGAGCAATGAAAGAGCAATACAATCTGTTATCTCAACTTTGAACAAAAAGGTAATGGCAGCCTCTATTTTTGGACAAAATTGTTACTGAAACGTGCTTTGGTTTTTTTTGGCAATGATATGTTAACTCATATGAAGTTTACATTCAACAAAAACAGGAGATATTTTCCCATAAGCAGTGAAGACTGTGAACATTTTTCCCTTTAACAACCAAATGCAAAATGTTTAGCCCACTTCATTTCCATCATGTTAGATTCAGTCTATTGTTCTAGCCTGTCAAGATATTGGAGTCTGGTTTCTGTCATCCAAATACTTCAGCCATTCCCTCCCAGTTCTGGGTCATTTCAACATCTGATCAGCCCTAAAGGTGACCGTGTCATGCAGACACCGATTCCCTGCCGCCCCCCATCCCTCCCCGCTTCCCCTCTTCAAGTGCTGCTTTTGTCATCTACAGTGATGGTGCCTGGAAACACCCAGTGCTTATGAAAGCCTACACATTTTTCAAAGCACAACTCAGATTGCAAGTCTTTCATGGAGACTTGCCTGGGAACACCAACCAGGAGTGGCATTTCCTCTCTGATCCTATACACATTCTTCATTTGTAGGTTACAGATTGACTTATATGGTAACTATCTGTTTACATGCCTGTTCTCTTAAATTGTAGACTTTCTGAAGTCAAGGATTATCTTTTTAAATTTTACTTCCCCTAAAGCCACTAACATTAAGTCTAATGTAACAGGTACTTTATGGAAAATAACAATCCAGTTAGCAAGTCCTGATTGAACAAGATGCAGTACTCCAAACATTCTTTTTTACTTATGGGTTGAGAAAATACATGCATCACAAGTAACATTATTGCACATAAGCAATCTAAGACACAAAAAGGCAGGGTGTTTGTGGGAGAAATTTCACTCAGAACAATATGTATACACTTCATGCCATATACTTGAAATTATGGGGCACTAGATCATGAGCTCCAAAGAACAGACACTGTTCCTTTACCTTAAGAATGAAACAAGATGCATAGAACAGAGAAAGCATTTAACATTTGGCTAGTCATTCAGCTGTGACTTAGTATAGTTTAATTCCATGGAGCTGACAGCCCACTTACCTCACCTTTGTTCACTGTTGTCACAATACCGTCATGGTGTCAGGCACCAACTTCTAAGCCTAGATGAAGAATGATCAGTTAGGATAACATTGATTGCCAACTGTAAAACATCCAAATCAATTTCACCTATATATAAGGATGTGCATAACTCATATAAAAATTCAGAGGGAGGGAAATTTGAGGGTAGGTAATTCAGACATTCAACATTTTTATGAAGACTTTTTTTTTTTTTTTTTATCATGGAATCTCTTTACTCTTCTGATATACCATCCTTAGGCTAGCTCCTCCCATGGTCATAAGAAGGCTGTCTCATTTCAGCCATGACCTTCCAGCAAAGCATGGAAATAATCGAAGAGATCTTTTTCAAAAACCTCCCAGAAGACTTTCATATATCAGTGCCTAACCAAATTTGGGGGCCCATGCCCACTTGAAACCAATGGCTGGCAAGGCAATGGGCTCACCATGCTTGTGATGCAAAACATATGGGTTTGTGGATAAGGGAATCATTCTTGACCCACAGAAGCGTTCCATTAGAAGAAAGGAAAGGGGTGAAATGGAAAGGCAAGTAACAAAATCTACAATCAGAAATGCCAGGAAGTAAACCCAAACATAGCATATATAAATTCGCCTCTTCTGATTTTTCTTGGTGTCCCTTTCTCTGAAGTCAGGAACTTTTTCTGGAACTATGTTATGCGAGTAAAAATTACTTACAGCTTCCATATCCATATTATATAGTTGTATCCTAAAATGGAAAACACACACTAGCGCACACACGTACACCCAGTTGTTTGCCAATCCAATTCTTGCCATAACTTTTGAAAATAAAGAATCTTTGTGAGTTGCCAACCTCTTGAGTTTCCATCCTGTGTCAGAATTTATTCCACTGCCTTCCAAGTAGAGAATGATGGCTTATGGCTCAGATGAGGTCCTTGAAATTGGGATCGCTTAATGGAAACAGACATTTATCCTTCCAGATAGAGTCAAAATGTTTATCCCACAACTGAAATTTAGCTTCTTTTTCTAATTTTCAAAGAATCGCAAAAGAATGTGAGTTGAAAGAAATGCTCTGAAAGCATGTTTTAACTTCTGGTAAAGAAAGAATTACAGGAGATTCTTTAACTTTTTTTTTTTTAATTTCTAAAAAGTGGATGTTTTAATGGAATATTAAATCAGCAATGGGCCAATCTTTGCAACTCTTAAACCATAACCATAGACTGCATTTCAAAATATATTTAATACTCTTGAAATCATATTTATATTATTTATATTGCATTCTCACAAAAGCATATCAGGTAAGTAGAACCATTTTGTTATGCTTGTAATTGGGAAAATTGATTTCCAGAGATGTTAAAGTCACTTGCCAGAAATCATTCAACATGTTAATGACAAAGTACAGTCTGATAGTGAACTATCATAATTTTTAAATGGTATTTCCCTCCCTGAATTTTAAGTAACCACAAAACAATGTATTCTCCTTTTACTTTATTTTTTCCAACCATTGAGTGAAATATGATGGAATAAATTAAGAAAGAATTTTCAATCAGTGGGGAGTAGGAAATCTCAAAAAATATGATCAACATTATAGTAACCTCCTTTCCTGTGGATGGGAAGCTGGTCACCTGATGAAGATTTCACTCCTACTTAGAGGGAAATAATATTTATAGGGTTGGTTGACCCATTGGAATTGAGGTTCTGAATGAGAAAAATGAATATTATACAGGCAAAGGGAAGCTAGATCTTTGCAGTCACTTCCAGTTAGGCCACATGCATGGAATCTTTTTCCAGTGCACTTTTAGGCATAGGCATTTTCTTTCTTCTCTCCCTCTAACTATTTTGGGGCCACATGTCAAAGCTGGAGTCTCTGTCAAATGGCAGAAATTCAACCTTCAACCTGTGGAAAAGGCCCTGATTCTCCTTTGTTTTAGCAACTTGTGCTCTCCAGCTCCGAGGGTCCATGTTGACTGCCGTTAGGCCATAGTTTCCATGCGAAGTCACCCGACTTGCAATTTGTGTCTTTCTGCAATAATTAGCTCCCCCCTTGTTGAGCGCACAGCTGCACACTGGGTGCCACTGATCAGGCAGTGGGCTGCCCTCCTCTATGCGGGTGGCAGGAACTTCCTACAGAATCTACGGCCAACACTCAGGTTCGCTTTATTTCCCAGAAGTCGCCTGGAAGCAGTCTCCTGTTTTCCAAGGCCTGAGATGGACTGGCAGCACCACATGGGATGTTATTCTTGGTTTCTGTTCTATTCTCGCTCCACATTTGCTTAGAAAACACACCCGTTGTGAACAGGGGCTGTTCTTTGTAGACATTCCTTTTGTTTTTATTTCAATTATCATTGTTATCAATATTTTTCACCTTTGGTAGCAGCTGGCTCTGATCCCCTCCCCCTTATTTGGTGACGCTGATGTCAGGCAGAAGAGATGTCAGAACAAGGGGTCCTGAGGATGGGTGGTCGGCGCTGAATTCTACCCGCAGGACTCTGGTCTGTGTGGATCCAGGGCCAAGAACCCCCAGATGAGATCATGGATTTTGCGCAGAGTGGTTCACGGAGAAGGAAACTAAAGGCTATAACAGATTTGAGTCCTCCAGTTCAGCCTAGCAGTTCCTCCGCTTCATTCAAATACTGAAACCATAGTCTGCTACCGGCTCATCTAGCTTAGGCAAGAGTCCTCAGGCAGATCAAAGGTCAAGGCATTTGGGACATTTTCCTGATCATTTTGGATTAGAGTCTTTGTTGCATTTCCCCATGAGAAGTGTTCTTTTAGCCCAGGCTGAGTGACCATTCATGCCTGAATCATGTTGAATAACTTCTCCAAAAATCTGGATTTTCTAAGAACCTACCTTTTGTTATACCTTTCTTCCTTGGGTTACACATCTAATATTACAGTACACTGTGGAAGATTCTGGATTTTGCTTTAAGGGATCTAAGTGATTTCTCTTCAAATAAATGTAGGGGGGCAAAAAGTTGGGCCATGCCATAAGACTACACAAGCTAAGGTTGTTTCACTAGGGAGTGAGGCTAGTGTGTTGAAGGCCGTAGGGGGTTCTTTTCTGAAATCCATGAGGCAGCTGTCTGGATGATGGCCAGAAATTCTTCCTTTGAACCTTGACCACTTGGTCAAAGAACTCCCATTGGACCCTGAGCTGTTGAGTGACCCATGAAATGGTCAGGCCTCGTGAAGGGACTGTCCTGCCTATTATAAACAGAAAAAACATAAGGTGTAACTGCTGTCTAATACAGACAGGAAACTCAGGTACACAGGGAGGATGCAGAACTGAGTATTTGTGGTACAACTTTCTGGAGTATTAACTTCACTACAAAATCTGGAAGAAACAAAACAAATTCCAAGGGAACTAGAGAAGTTAGAAGAATGTGCATTTTTACAGAAAAGTCATGATCCCAAATCACATGACTGGGCAAAATTTCAACTTCTTTTGTGAATCATCCTCTAATCATGAAGACTGAGAGATTTTTGAGCATGAAGGACATGTGCAAAGGATATGCAATACCAAATGATCTTGGTGTTGTTGACTTATTGTACCTTTAGTGGTTGTGATGAAATTTAGAAAAGAGGAGATGTTCTGTAGAGCAAAAGAGTCATATTCATAGATAACACTAGAAGTTTTAAACAAAGCAGGAAGATAACTCATTAAAAAAAAAAAACAAAATAGATGCTGCCCAATGAACAAATCCCACATGTAGGGACCTTTATACATCAATGAGTGAAGATATAAGTGATTAAAATGTTTTCTTCCTCATATTTAATGTTATCTCTTTCTCTAAGCCACATTAGGTCAATCTATTTATACAAATCTGTCTTCTCAGTGGACTCTACTTGAGCAGACACAGTTGAATATCAGTGTTGCTTGTTACTATAGTAAGCTCTGTGGATACCGAGATAAGACAAAACCAAGAGAGCAGTTCTAAAACACAGTAACTTGTTAAAGTTCATATTATCACTAAGAGAATTTGAGAGCCTAGAAAAGGATGACAGACATAAAGTGAAAACACTGATTTCAGATTTTCTTCTACATACAATTGAACTATGTAGATGACAAAATCAGATAAAAATTAGTTGGCTCCTCCATTAGATACAGGATGGGTGATTTATGTTGGGGCACAAAGGAAACCAACTCACTCCTGGGTTCTTTGGGGCTGAAAAACTATTAAATAAACATCAGATTTACAGGTGAAAAAAAGAAGCTTAATGACAATACATATACTTCCTGTATACACAGGAAAGGCCAAGCAAGAGTGAGTAACTCATCTATGTAGCTTCAGATGATATTTTAAATAGCATAATTAAGACAAAGGACTTTGAAGGGGGAGGGAAGGGAAGGCCAGTAAGGGAAGTTACCAGGGAAGGCAAAGCAGACAAAAATATGCAGGTTAGGTCCTGCCTTCTCCTTTAAAAAGAAAAAAGAGTTGAGGTCTTCCTGGTACAGAGCCCTTAGTAAGTGTGCATGTAAATATCTTTTTCAAAAGCAACCTCTACTCAACCTTCAGAATCCCTCAGTTGAAATCACCATTTTGACAAAAAATACATAAATAAATTTTAGGATGGCCGATTCTTGCTCCCCTACATTTCTATATCATTTGTTTCTGATCTCAAAAGTGTTTCGCCCCAGAGGAATGAGTGGACAGTCTCTGACTGACTTTGGATTAAGAAAAGGAGAAGAGAAGGAGTACAGAACGATGAATGACAGCTGAGTGTCCTTGGGAAACTATGGCTACAATAGAGGACATGCTAACAATTAGAAAATGAATCACATTGAATTGAGTCTTAACAGGATGGCAATAAAGTGTGTCATCTAATAGGATACCTTGTAGAAGAAAATGGACACTAGCTCAAATTGTTCTAGACAACAGGCATAAACTGGGACTGTCCCTGGTCACCCATATAAGTGACTTGATGGATGAACTGAGTGTCCACTTGTGAGAGTGACTATGTAAGGCTCTTCCATCTTCTCTATCACACTTGTGAGACCAAGGAAGGGACCCCTACCCCCACCCCGATGTCTCTGTGAAAGGAATTGATACAGTTGGGACTTTAACATCTGTTATCAAAAGTTCAACATTTGGATTGAGAATTTTAGCAGTTTGCAGTAATCCAGTTGGGGGAAGGGCAAGATATTTTATAATTTGGAGCAGAGCCCCGGTGCCTTTATGAAGAGAACTATTTTATTGGGAGTGTATAATTTATTGTCATTGACAAGGTAGCATTACCTTTGGTGATCAGGTCTCTCATATGTGTCACCTAACCCATTTTCTATTAATGAATCTGGTGGGAAGTGAAGAAGGAAAGCTGATTCATGACCCACATTTAGTCGGGTTCCTTTATACTCAGCAGGTCCAAGTCCTACTCTGCTATGCTGAAGAATATTTCCAGATTCCCTCCTCTAGGGACTTATTGCAGAAGAGAGAAGCTCAGTTATGATTTACATCTTGTGACTTTTCCCTAATCTGCTTCATCTTAATCTGTTCTCAGGATATTAAATAATAATCAGGGAGTATCCAGAGACCAAGAGTATCAAATCCTGCCTGTTTCCTACAACCTCCCCATGTCTGTTTTTGTGCTACAACTGGCTCTGAAAATGCAGGACTCACTATCATCTCCCCTGCAATGAGGCCCTGGGATGAGCTGGACAGGCTGGGACAGGCTTTTGGAAGCAGAAGAGAAGCTAATCTTCGAAAACAGAATGTACTCAAAGCAATTCTTGGAAAGTCAAGGGAGGTTGAAACTGCAGTTGGCATTATTTTCTCCCTGGTGGACTTTCTTCCTGATAATGCATGGATTGGACATTAACATCTGTTCTACTGGGAAGTGATAAATATCTGAATTAAAAATTAGGACCAGAAACACATGATCACCACTCTTGCATTGTTTCTTCATTGGTGATATCATGTTTGTTCATCATTCATCCAAGTGTCAATGTTTACATCTCTACCATGTGTTCCTATTTATTCAGAAACTGAAATTTGGAGAATGAGAGTGGAAGATGCGAGAATTAAGTGAACAAATACATAAAGTAAAATATGTTTTGACAGTCTAGAACACCATGACAATACCTAGCATGGGCACCCAATATCATCCAAGCGGTCAAAGGAAGTTTCTTATGGAAAGGGACATATAAATGGACATTCATCAGATTTCTAGACTCAATGAATCAAGAGACAGTAACTCAGGGAAGCAGAGTGATCATGGTTAGAAGATAACAGAACAAGGATCACTTGAAAACTCTAAGGTGTTCAATGAAACTTTATCCTGTAGGGCAAGAGGGGAAGAGAGGAAAGGGTAGGAAATGGGTAAGCTTTTATTTCCCTTCCCCTTTCTAATCATGGACTGACAAGGGTGCTCATAGCTGTCAATCAACTCTTCCTCTTAGAATTGGGGAAATACAAGTCCAGAGGAGGAAACTGACTTGTTCAAAGCATGCTTTTCCAGATTGTGAGAATACACTAACCTGACCAGTTCCCTGCTCAGAGATCAATGTTCTTGTCATGCTCTGATTGCCTTTCTTTCTTTTTCTTTCTTTCTTTCTTTCTTTCTTTCTTTCTTTCTTTCTTTCTTTCTTTCTTTCTTTCTTTCTTTCTTTCTTTCTTTCTTTC